>NC_133215.1:29117805-29472805 GCF_040436345.1 Pagrus major | reverse complement strand
GCAGGTTTGGAACATGTCAGGTTTGGAGATGTTACACCTTGTTAGCTAGGTCACAAGACAGACACCTTTAAACCTAAATAAAAATTCTATTTGTGGCCTTGAGAACATTGTTAAATTGCATCAGCTTTCATTCAATTACATTAGCCTTTAAGTACGGGCTGCACCTCTCTGGAATGCTGCTGTGAGCACAGCATTATGCAGTTTTATATATCATTAGCTAGTTAGACAACCAACAACACCACAAAGAGTCATCTGGGCTTTGTTAACAGTAGAATTCACAGTTTTAATGTTAAGGGCACAGATACTGTTTGTCAATTTTGGGAATTGTTCATCTTTTTTTTCACCAGACCAGCAAAACTAAAGCAACTTCTTTCTATCTGAGAGGGGCTTTCTTGATTACATCACATAGCAGCCCCTTGGCATACTGGAACATGCATTTAATATCAAAACTAAAATTGGATTCCATACACATTTCACAAACCCTTCATAACTTCAAACTTTAAAAAGCAATATGAACGCTTCATATCTTCAATGTTGTTTTGCTTATTTGATGTTTCTTTTAAAAATGACAAACTGGTGATTGAAACATTTCAAACAAGGAAAACAAACAGCAGCCTTTTCACCTGCATATCAAACATCTCAAGATCAATTATGACAAAAGTCTGTTTAGTCTTGACTCTCGGCGCTCTCTCAGGGGACATTTTCTAAATCATTGTCCCAGAAACATGTTGCAGGCAATGAAGCAGACCACATAGCAAAGTCAAATAAAAATACAACATTGTTTGAAGTCACCACTGCAGACCGCCTCCCCGCAGTAAATGGGTCATGCCTCAATATTTCTTAAAGTTTCAAATTATTGCACAGCCTTGCCTTGTTGAACTCTCCCTTAATTTAAGGTAGAGCTGTCTGGGCGAGTGGAAATAAGAAGTTCTGTGGGATTAATTTTCTTTCCTCTGTTTGTCCTCTATTTCACTTTATTTACTATTATTTTTAGCCATGCAAACGACATGTCTCTAGGGCAATGTCCAACTGGTTGGTCCACCACCTTGCTCCAGACTAAACTATCTCAACAACTGGAAGGGTTGCCAGTAAATTTCATGGTCCCCAGAGGATGAATAGGGCTCACATTATTGATTCCCTGATTTTTCTTCTCGTGCCACCATAAACTTGACAAAGAGTAACATTTCCTGACAATTATTGGATGTATTGCCTTGAAATTTGTTAAAGATCGTCAAGGTCCCAAGATGATAACTTCTAATGAGTTTAGTGAGCCCCTGAATTTTCTTCTCATGCCACCAGTGAGCAAAATGTTTCACTTATTCGGTTAAATATCTCAATGTCTACTGGATGGATTGCCAACAAACTTTGCCCAGACATTCATGGTTCTTAGAAGATGTAGCCTAAGGACTTTTTCTTTAGCGCCAACATTAAGTTGGTTGGAGTGAAATATGTTTTCAACTATTGGATGGATTGCCATGAGATGTTGTACAGATATTTATGGTCGCCAGATGATCTATTCTAATGAATTTTGGGATCACCATACTATTCCTCTATTGCCACAGCAAGATTTTATTTATTTATTTATTTTTATTAAACTATTTCAGCCAAATATTGGATGGATCACTGTAAAATTCTGGTAGGCTACAGACAGTCATTGTCCCCAGAGGAGGAACAATGATGACATGGTAAAACATCAACAGTTTGACCAGTACTTTGGTTTATGTCCAAATTCTTGCAATACAAATGACATCCCTAAAAGACTTGGCTGAATTTGGGTTTACTGCTCCTCAGCAAATGTTACAATTCTCAAATGCTAAACAAAAAATAGTGAGCATAGTTAGCATCATATCCTATAACCATCAAAATGCAAGCATTGTCCTTTTGAGCATGAAGTTAATATTTTGCTCAAAGGCCAGTTGTGTCTAAACACTGCCTCACAGAGCTGCCAGCGTAGCTGTCGGCCCAATTTCAATACACCCCTTGCCACTACCACTTAACTCCAACCCCCCACCCATAGTTTTGCACGCTACACCTACAGTGAGGGTGTCCTGATTCTTAATGGGATAGTGGGCCCTCCAAGTAGAGGTTTTTCAGAGACATACTTCAAACCAATAGTTATGAGATCTCTCTGTCGTTTCAATATATAATGGTCCCTTTTTCTATAATAAGCATAAAAGAATCGTTACTAGTTTGCTGATGTCTCAGTAGCTAACCAGCTAGCCAGCTAATGTTAGTGTTATTGCTGATTTGCATTTTGATGTATTTCAATGTTTCACTTACCCCTTTGATGGTATATGACGGAAGAAATGCTTTTCTATCTCGATCAGATAAATGCAGAGGGCATCGAGATAATGCCATAATTTCCACTGTAATACATGAAAAATCACCACAACATATTGGGTATTTCCGGTCGTATCTGTTTATATAAATGGAAAGTTAATGGAAGTATATTGATTATGATTCATTACTGACTTGCGGAGAAGGGGTAGGATTAAATGTACAGTTCTTCCTACTTCTTTTCGGGCATGTCAATGCTTGTTAATGGAATATACTTTGTAACATGCTTTTCATTTTATTATGCTTATTTGTCGACCTAATTTAATTTTTGTTTGTTTTGTTTTCACATGTCCAAAATAAATTTGCATTCATTCATTAATTCATTCATTCATATATTAATGCTATCAAAGGCAGCTGATGACATATGTGGGTCTTGAAGGGTTGTCTCATTTCATAGGGGAGATTTCTACCAATACCTCCTTGAAACTGTATTGAAAGGCAAGGGGGCACTCGGAAACAAAGGGGAGGGGTAGGTTAGAATGCCATGCAACATATTTAAAATTCAGACTTATTGGCTTTCTGTTGAGTTACACTGTTCTGATTTCTTGAATTTAGAAAAAAAACAAGATGGTAAACAGCAACAAATAGGAAGATTTCTCCGTGGACTCATGTCTTCGATGTCAGGAAGTTGGCTCATGCAGCTGCTATGGCTTTAGTTTTGACATAATGACATGACTCCACATAACTCCACTGAGGTGAGCAGCTGTGCATTATGACCAGGTCAAAGTTCAGCGTCAGGTCAGCAGCCAGCACTCTGACTAACAGTCTAACAGCTGCCGGTGTTCTGCCTCCTCCTGCTGTTTTTCCATTGCTCCCTTGCCTCAGCAACAACAACACCATCAACAATATATACACACGACATCTGAACTATCAAATATTTATATGATAATACTGTACGTAGGGCTGCTTAAAGCCAACAAGACCGTACATCTTCATAGGAAGCGTTTACCGCTTTGTCATTTTTACTATACCCTACAATAGCTTGGGTATAAGGCAACATTGACGCTTATTGTCCATATGTGGTTTGACTGGCAGTAAATCTGCTGTAGAGAATATGCAAGAGCATCCCGTATGCATGTTATGGGAATATTAAAGTAAAGGGATAAAAACAGGGAAAATAGGCGGCGAGGTGAGGGGAGGAGAACGGACGGCAGTGAGTTTATGAATCCTGCTTTAATGGCACCACATTATTCAGAAATCCTCCAGGCCAGATCCAGCTGTTCTCTCGTAGCCCCCTGCTTGCACTCACTGTAATTTCCCCCTTCTCTTTTCCCTTTGCTCTCATTCTCCTTCTCTATTGCTCTGACTCACATTCTTGTTTTCTCCCCATATTTTCTAAAAGCTGCTCCAACCCACCTCGCCCTCTCTAACTCACTTTCTCTCCTCCGCCTTCCCTCTCTGTCTTTCCCTTAATCCCATCCACAGTAGTTGAGTGACAAACCTAATTGGAGTGCAGAGAGGGTCCAGTGGGAAACCAGACATGAAGCAAAAGAGACATTCACTTCTGTAAAGAAGCATGCAACACAGAGAGGCAGAGACAGTGATGGCCAGTCAAATAGACTGGTGGGAGAGAGGCAATCAAAGCAGATTGAAAGCGTTATGTGTGTGTGCGCCTATGTATGTGTGAGGAGAGGGTCTGTGAGTGAGTGATACCTTGTTTAGAGCTGAAATGTCAGGTTCCTGAAGTAAACTCTGTCCCCAGTGGAAGCCGTCAGTCATCCTGATTTCAAATTTGTTGTTAATAAGTCGTGTTAGATTGCTTAGTACTGTGTGAAATACAACACTACCTACAAGCCTTAGTGACTTACTACCAACTGTTGCTGCAGTGTTGCTGTGTACATGTTTGATCTCTGGTGCCTGTGCTGTGTTTTCATGTTCTGTCAAAAGTCGGTACAAAAATGCTGTTGAAATTGCAGGCTGATTGAAGAAATCTGCCCGGATATTGCATTTAGTGGAGAAATTACTTCAGGTTGATGCACCAGCTTCGAATAAGTCTTTGGCAAAATGATGTAGCTAGAGTTGTTTGGTTCAAGTCAATATTGGTAAATGGTGCGATTCTGCAACTTGTGTCAAAAAGTTGGAAAATATTCAAACTTTCACAACTAAAAATACAGTCCAGTATCACAAGTAATTGCATTCATATTGCAAATGTAATGCACAACATGAATGTAATTTAGGCCAGTGATACAGCAAAGCATAGGTTTCAGCAGTCAAGCATTCACCTTTGCATTCATCACCAGCAAGCAGTTGTTTAAAATAACCTACGTGTCGAAGGGCATCTAATGGGGCGGCTGTGGCTCAGGCAGTGGAGCGGTCCACCAATTGGATTCAATTCCCGGCCCCTGCTGTCTACATGTCGTAGTATCCTTGGGTAAGATACTGAAGATACTGCTCACGGTGGCTCTTCCATCGGTGTGTGAGTGCGTATGAATGGTGACTACTCCTGATGAGCAGGTGGCGCCTCGCATGGTAGTCTCTGCCACCAGTGTATGAATGTGTGCGAATGGGTGACGTTGCAAAGCGCTTTGACTGGTCGCTACGACTAGAAAAACACTATATACTATATCTTCCAGGCAAGGCAAAAACATCTGAGGCGGCAGCACATTTCCAGCCATGTTGAGTCAGCAGGAAAAATGGCAACAATGCATACAGTAGGTTCTTTCGTTGCCAAAATGCAATGTGGACTCATGAATAAAGGAATGAAAAGAATGCCACAGTCTTAAACAAGCACCATTTAGTTGAACAGTAATCTCATACATTCAGTTGTTGCCATCTCTTACTCTTTTCTCTACAGCGTGTCGAACAAGTACCTGCTTTACAACAGTGGCGCCCCCTGGTATAAAGTAGCAGATATATAAATGATGGAATGCAACAGGACATCCATATCACACACCACATCACGTTCTCAACCTGAGGAGAAACACTGGTTACTGTGACCACCAAAATGATACCTCCTCCTATACTAACCCATTCTCAATCCCAGGTCATCATATACAGACATTTTGTCATGTCCCTTAGGGTTTCATACATTTGTGGAAGGTACCTTAACTGTTTCTATGAGACTGACAGAAAGCCTTCCTTCAGTTAACGTTGTGAAACTGTTGCAGTTTGGTTAGGTTTAGGCAACATAACTACTTGGTTAGGTTTAGAAAAAGATAAAGGTTTTGGTAAAAGTATTTTATGTTATGTAAGTGAAGCTACAAACATACATTACATACGTGACATGAGTTAAAAGGCTACATCAGGCCTATTGAGCCACTTTTTTCAGAAGGGCCAGATATGAAAAAAAAAATAGTGCTAAGGGGCTGGACATTTACATGTCCTATGTCTGACCTTGAAAGCTATGAATTTACATTTTAATTTTTTCTCTGCCTTGTTTATTAGTTACAGGATTGATAAAGAAACATGTATAAAAAAAAATACAACTTTTATATCTTGGAAGTAGCTTGTCAGTTTGACTCGCTCTAAATTTACCCTGCTTAAAAACTCTGGGTACTTTTAATGAAAGAAATTTAAGTATTTCTGTGCTTTGCAACAGACATAACTAATGAATGAACTAATTAGCCGTCTAGTTAAATGATCAAAGGGCCCGGATGAGGTTGCTAAAGGGTCACATTTGGCCAACAGGCCACAAGTCGATTAGCTTGGGGCTACGTTTGGTACGTAGTATAAAAAAGTCAACATTGAGTTTTGGTCTACACACACACATTTGATATGAACAGCCGTTTCCTGGGTGAAGGTCTAATGTTACACGCACCCATCCACCCTGACCTCCTCCCTTTCCAGATTATGTCGCTCATTATACAACACCACCACTCTGAGCTTCGAATACATTTTACATTGCTCATCAGTACCCTGTGCGTTTGTATTATTTGACGCTTTGAGCTAGGAATAAAAATGCTTTGACATCTTTTTGTACATGTACCAAATACCTCGAATAAGAAGGTGGCACGTGCAGTCAGGACAGTGTACACTGACCGAAGCCAAGGGAAGACATGGATATATGACAATATTTACACCACACAGACCCTAGTGATTATGCAGAATGTATAGCCTGAACTTGACTAAACATGATTGGTAGGCAGATAGCAGTGGAATACTGATCGGCCAGATCTGTTTGCTCTCCATCTTATTTTGGCTGTCAGACACAATTAATTCTTATTTTTATGAGGAGGAGTCGAGTCTACATATGGGTGAGACTAAGTCAGTGGCCTATATTTACACATAACCTTGTGAATCTAATAAATACATCCATAATGAAAAAGCAGATTATTTGGTTCTTATCCAATGTTCCTTTCACCGTTGCAATTTTTTTGTTTGAATCCTCCAAAAAAGGCAGGCACATTTCAGCCCTGGTGTGATTGGCACAATCTTTAGACTTCTACACAATGTGACTGAATGCGAGAGGCTTTTTAATATTTGGGTACAGTGAAGAGCGCCTCCGTCATCCCGCATTCTTCACAGACAAGCAATGACAACCACTCATAACGGTGGTTATGAAAAGCCTGAATTTGCCTGTGTCAAGGCAAAGATTAGAAGACTTGTAAGGGAACATTAACAGTCAGTGGCACACAGTGTGTGGGGGAGCGCCCCAGGCCTTGACTGTGGTGAGACCGTCAAAGATGGTGTCACAAAGAGATATGACAGAAAGGTTTCACTTTTGCCATTATTAAAGTCACACAAATACAACCCTGCAAATGCAAACACAAACAGTACCCCCCCCTCACACACTCCTTTCATATTAAATGACTGATTAAACTTTAACTTAAGTCCCATCAAACAAGACCGATATATTCTGACAACACTCTACACTAGGGCTGCCTGAAAACAGAGAAGTCTGTGCATCAGTGGGATTTAAACCAGCTAAAGTTGTTGAAAGATAAACGAAAAGAGCCATCGAAAGATGTTTAATGAAATAATTAGCTGTCAAAAGGCAGGCTGTGGATCTGGCAAGAAATCCATCAGAAGGAAGGGCAAAATCCCCCGGTTTATGTTATAATCCAAGTCTGGGTGATATGGGCCACTTTTTTCTTTGACTGCGTTTTGGCTGAATTAATTGACAGGCTTGTCACAGGAGTGAAAGCTGTTTGGGGCAGCTGAAAAGTCGGGACCTAACAGGGAAAATCTGTGGCTTAAAGAAATGGGCTGCAGCACGGCCAATATTGGTGCCAAAAATCAAACTGTGTGCATGTGCATGAAACCAGTGCTTATCTGATTTTGTGTATATTTCGTACATGAGCATCTTGGGGAGTTTTTATGTAAAGTGTAGCACATCTGAGGTGTTGTGTTGGAACTGAGGGATGATTGCTTTTAGTTTCTCAACCTTGTCTCTCAAGTATTCCCAAACTTGCAACTGTCCATTATTGTTCTGTCCAGTTTCCTGTCTCGGTAAATGCTACCCGACCATCTGGAGACTCACTTTCTGCTCTGCAACATAATGTCCTTCCTTGAACCTCGTCTTATCTCTCTGGTTTTTGAGGGTGAGTGGTAAATTCAAAGCCTGGGAAAAGCTTCTTTAGCCTTTTGAAGTTCCCAGACCTGTTTGCGTGAAATCAATCGTGGGCACCTTTTTTCAAATGCCTCACTTCAAAGTGCTGTCCTGTCCCACTGCTGTGGCTAAGGCCCCCCTCCATTTTCATCAGTGAGAGATTGGTGCCTCTCGGTTCTTAAGTAAGATTCTGCTCTCTGATTACACTTCCCCTAGTTGAGGGACTGTTAATGAAACATAAAAATAACTGACCCTGAAACTGTGGATGGTAGGGTGCATTATTTAACTACTCCTACCATGGCCTCCAGGGAGGGACGGAAGGAGGGGGAGAGAAGAGGGAGTAAAACTAAACAGAGGGAAGAACGCAAAAGAGACAATCTCTGAGAGACATTTAGCAGCTGTATACAGTAGTGAACCTTTGCTTACCCATAGCGAGAGACAAAAACAATTTTGCAGCTGTGCAGTGTCCTTGTCTGAAACTTCCAGCCTCCCCCCTTGCTTGGTTTTAGTAATTCTTTAAGGGTCACACATCCTGATGTTGTCGTAATTGGTCTCCTGTGTGTAGACCACTGGGAGTGCCTTAAGGCTCTGGATCTGTGTGCCTGCATGTGTTACTGTACAAACAGGTGCTATGGGAGTAGAACAAGAAGGGGAAAAAAATGAAAAAAACAATGGGTGGACAGAACGGGTTCACAGAGAACCATTCCCACTGTTGATGTACAAGCTATTTCACGTCTGTTTCATGAATTATTAACGGCAAAGCTCTTTTGTGTTCCCCATAACAAAAACAATGGACACAAATGAGGAATACTGAGGGAGAGATGGACTCTGGGAGAGTGTCTGCATCTAATCATCAAAAATTTGTAAGTTAATACATTTACATACACTATTGTTCCTGTTCTGTGTCTTGCCATGGTTATGAATCATGTTTTAGATTTCGTACAGAAGTAAGAAACCTGGAATTTTCATATATTTTCTAACAATATCAGGTTTCTGATCATCTCTACGGTGCCTTTGACTCCAGATAGTCTCATTTCAATTTCATCATGACTTTCTGTACTGACCTGCAGGTATCATCAGAGTCAGATGTCTACTTATTGGTGTCCTGGCCATGTTTTATGATTGCTTGGACACAAAATGGTTTAGCAATTCAGACATGTTTAAAGTTAAGGAGGTCTGCATCGCAGCTTTCCTTTGATGGTTTTCTGTAGCCTAAGTTTTGGTAGAATGCCATGTAATAGAAAGGTTTGGAGACAGACTCTCTCCAATAGCAATAACAATATACTGAGCATTGTAACCACCATTGTGGTTCATAATAAATTGAAACTGTTGGCTGCTCTTTCAGTATTGTGTTGCTCACTGAGCTGCTGGGCGGTCAGCGTCCAACAGGGTGCCATTTGGCATTTTTCACATCTGTCCACCACAGAGCAAACATCTGACTTTAAAGCCAATATCTATCCATCAAAAGTTACCTAATTTATCCCAATCCTGATCTTGTGGATCACCTTGGGACTTTCTTAGACTAATGTAATGATATTTGCAGTAAAAATTGGAACACTTGGTGCTCAGATTCTAACATGTTTTACATCAGTGTGATGAGCGAGCAAAGTAACAGACGGTGGGGAGTTTTACACCCCACCCCTTAGTTATTTTGCTACACCTTTCAAGCTTTCCATTCTCACTCACATATTCAGTTTGCAATGAAAACTGGGGCATGATGTCAGAAAGAGGTCGGCAAGAGTAGGCATGTTATTTTTAGCCAGCAAGGGTCGATTTTGGCTACTGCGAGCAGGTTTTTATCAGATATAGAGAGATAGCTAATCAGGCTAGCATTAGCTCCATGAGTTGGTGGAAAATGTTCTCTCTGTGACATTGTGACATTTATGATACGTTTCCAGCTGACTTGTAAACAACAACCCTGTAAAGGTGTCATAAATGTGCACTTGATGGCTGTAAACATGTTATCATGTTAAAGGACTGAGGCTAAAGCTAGGTTACATGTCAACACAGTGTGGAAATACGTGTTGAACAGGTCATTTTTTTAAATCCTATTTAAGATTTGTTTAATCCTATTTAAGAATGGTTGATCCTACTCCCTGGAAGTTTTTTTTCCCCAGGATGGTGAATACGTCTCACCCTCTGTCTCTGCCTCTGATTGGCTTGCTTTGATATTCTTACCCTAACCAATGGGACTCCTCATGCCTAAAACTAACTGATCTAACCAAAGAAGGCTACGAGTGCGAGCTGATCGGAGGCAGAGTAGGGTGGGTCATGGAATATTTGCCAACTGTAGATAGTTAGCTAGTTATTCATACATTATTCCTTGAACAACTTGTGTTTCAGCAGTCAAACACACTGTACTGTTTAAACTATTCCTTTGGTTTTGCTCCCCCCTGCCAAAAAAGACACCACGATCAAAACTTCAAATGCAGGGTCTAACCACAGCCCCATGCACACTGTTTCAGCATACAGAGAGATCTAAAGTTTGACAGACTTATATGGACAACTGCTGTTTAAAGGAGCAACTTAGCCAGTGGTTAATTAATGGAATGGCAGCAGGCATCAGATTGTCACCTCCATCATGTGTATAGTGCAGTGCAGGGGATTTGTTTAACTATGAAATACATCTATTATAATCAGTGTGACAGACATTTAAAGTAGACCTTCTAAAGGTCTAAAAACAGCAACAGCAAAAAAAAAACAGAAATATAAAAGAATTCATGAAGGAATAAGAATGGGTGAAACATGCACACACATACACACAACCGATTTTTGCCATTCAGAGTAGGAGTGTGTTGGCCATGACAGAGGACATCAGGTGTCCAGCACTGTCTCCCACTAGTCAAAGGATCCTTGAGTTGAATTAGCTTGGCACAATCTATGGACAGTTTGTGTTCTGCTCCAAAGGGAAACCTTGAGCACACAAAGAATACACTCTCACATACACACACGCATGGTTATGCATACATGTCAACGTGTCTCAATACGCACTCATACATGCACACACTTGACCACCAGGGAATCTCATTCACACACATAGGACTTGTATTCTGAGCGCAGGCAATCTTACTCCTTTTGCTTTCTTTCCCTCCTCACTTCTTCCTTCAAGTGACATCAAGGGGAGTCAATGTTTGTGTGTCCAGACGGGGTGAGGAAGTTTCTGTGTCCGTCTGTCTCTTCACTTGTCTTCGCCTCTGCATGTCTTTTGCCCTGTCTCTTGCCGCCTGACTTTCTCCATCTTCTCCGTCTGTTTGCCATCTATCTTCCTCTAAAAACACTGAATTGTGGACTGTAGAGGTAAACCAAATCCATCGAAATTACTCTTCATCTTCTTTCTCCTCTCTTCTTTGTCTGCACCTGAGCATGAAATCACATTGGCTATCTACTGAGCTTCGGACATCAATATGACACATCAAGACACGCAAAGTGATTTATTCATGTGTAATGAATTTAGAGCAGAAGTTTGATGCAGTAAGAAAAGAGGAAAAGTCCAAAGTTTCAAAGGGTTGAAGGCACAAGAGAGTTTCCTTCATACCTCACACACGGACACAAATGTTTGGAGTTCATTATGGCCTGAGGGTTTATACTGCAGAGCACTGTCTGCTATAACTTTATCACAGTTACTTATTGCAGTTTGTTATTTTTCTGACATCTATCGATCTACTTCATATTCATACTTCTGGTAAGACCTCGTAATTTTACAAGTTCTATATGAATAATTCAATAGAAGTTCCAAGTTCTGCTTCTGCTCAGCACCACCATCTTTTAAAGAAACTATTGTTTCAGTTTCTGTTCGCCAGGGTTTAAGTAAGACTGATAAATACGATTATAAGACCCGCATCTGTTTTCTCTGCACAGGGGCTCTACTTGAGAGCAACAGTTCCTTTGGTTGAGTGAATGCACCAAGAAAACGAGGTTCACGCCAACATTCAGAGAAGTTTCTATACTTGCAAGAATTTGGTGAATGAAGGTCCTTTGTCAGATAGCTCGATCTCAACAGCAGAAGTGATGTCTGAATGATTCTGCTTTTAAAAATTGAAACCAGGCCTGACCAGTGAGGTCAGTAGCTCTCCGGAAAAATATCATGCTTTTACAGCGAGCCTTTCATCTTAGAACTCAGACTGATCTGAGGTATTATAGTCTAAGACACTTAGTCGAGCACTGGCTCTCAGATAAAAAAACAAAAAAAACATACGATCTGTCATAAGTGGTGCACATACTGATGATCCCGAGCATATGGAGATTAATGCAACTCGCTCTGTATTAACACTTCCATGGACTTTTATCTCTCCTCCAGCTTCCACATACAACCATAAAACACAAGACCTAGTTGAATGTAATTTATCGTTAGAGGGGCCTGAGTGAAGTCACTCAAAATTGTTTTCTGATAGAAAGAAATTGATATATTACAGCTCTTACAGCCTTTCTCTGGCATATTGTCAAGGTGCTTGTATGACTTGGGCTTTGATTTGGCTTATTTTTTAAGCAAAAATAGTAAATAGGACACCCTCTCCTTCCATTGTTCTCCTCAGTGATAAGGTTAAATCTGTATTTTTGATGTAGAGAATGTATAATTTAATAAAAGTGTTCATACACATTATTCAGCCTTATTCTAATGCACCTACATATACTTTTTTTTCTGACAATAGGCATGGTCCTCAGGACATCAGCGACTTAATTATAACTTAAATATCAACACATTGCCCTTCCGATTCCTAATTTACATAGAACTCAAACTTCACCTCTCTTGCCAGTCTTGCACTATTTGGCATTCGTACAGTAATGTGCTAAAAATACCAAAGGAATTGGCAAAGGTCAGTTTAAAGCTCCACTAATCAAAATTTTCATATTAAAAAAGGGTCAAATTAATATGTCTAAGGTGAAACGGGTCACTAATAGTGATGAAACCACAAAGAATTACCTCAAGACAGTTTCTCTAAGCTCTATGGAGAGTTTTAGCATCTTTCAGCTCAATGTTTTGGTTTACTCTCGCTGCTCTCACCAGCATTGTTTCCAGACACAGCAGGAAGCTGTTTTCATTAAGAAGGGTTGTTCACTGCCCGCCTACAACAAGTAAGCTAGTAACTAGCTGAACATGGTGGAACATTTAGTCGCCAAAGAAGATGGTGGAGACCAAATAGAGCTAAAAGAAGAGCGAATATTGGACTAACCTTTCTCAAATCACCAGAATCATAACTCTAAATTAATGCTAATAGTGCTCCATCTCTGATAAAGGGGCAACTGCCTGCTAACACATTTGCCTCACAACCTTTTAAGGTGGTAACATGTCTGTTTTGTGTTCACAGCTTTTAAACACTTGTCAAATATGACAGCGTGGTCAGTTGGATTAAGCTTACAGCTATGACAGTCTACTTATCTCTCAGTCTTGCACTATAAAGGCAATAAAGCCTGCTGACAAACATTTCACATATTATGACATATTCTGACTTTTGCACTGTGAAATGGTCACAGTTTGGTTGGATTTAGGCTCTAAAACTACCTGGTTAGGTTTATGAGAATGAGAATGGGCCAGTGGTGCATGGTCTGTTTTTGTAAGTCTGTTCTAGTTTTTTGTTTGTGTACTATTATTCTATTATGAAGCACTTACTAAATTAACCGATGAATTATTCAGTCATACACCCAAACCCCTACTCCCTATAAGTCAACAAAACAATGTGTCAGGTATCGGCCGTGTTTTTAAACAAACTCTGTTCAATAATTTGATACACAGCTGAACTGCCCTTCAAGGCTGGTGCTCATAAATAACAAAGAAGACTCAACGGTAGGTCCAGAATACGTCAGTCATGTGGCACAAAAGCTTTAGTAAATAGCAGTAGTATTTTTCACTTCTCACTCAAACCTTTGTTAATAAACCCATTACCAGCACACTAAGGCATCAACATAAGTCTAAGTACACACAAAGACAATTACAGACCAAGAGCACACACAACCCACAAAAACACACAGAGAAAAGTTTAGAAGACATATCAAGGCAAAGGCATGCAAAAGCCTGCAGGGAAAGAGTCACATAATGAACCAAATCTGAAATGTGTGAATCTGACAACAAAATCCATCAGTGCATTCTCAAGGCCCATCTCAGCCCTTCCTCCCTGCTCTCCGACTATCTCTGACTCTGTTCCCTTATCATCTGCCGCTACCATACACACAAAGTTTATCTAATCACAATACCAAAAATCAACTGAAACTTCTGAAAGTTGTGCCGCTGCAGATAAACCAGACTGTTGCAAGCTACCAATTGGTGTGTGCCCATGTGTGAGTATGTGTGTGTGCACAAATGTAGTCCCTCAGTCATGGCCCTAATTGGAGTATCTGAGGCAGGGGACATAGCGACGTGAAGTGCTAATTTGATTTGTGTTTGTGGCTCTCTGAGAATGGCTTGATGGAACCGATGCAATTAGCGGTAACACCATTGTGTTTTTGTTTCTTTGTGTGTGTGTGCGTGCATTGCAGTCATGTAACGTATGTTATTTTTGTGCGTGCGTGTGTGTTTTGTTTTCTATTTAACATGCTTTCAAAGTTGTCGGTTCTCTACACCCTCAAATTTGTCTTTGGTTGTTTGAGACGGAGAGAGACAGAAAGACAGTGGGGAGGGAGCGGGAGAGTCCTACCACCCCAGCAAAGTTTGCTGTCAAGTGGCAAAGTAAACATGGTTGATATCCTGTCTTAATTGATTTGTTTGTGTTTGTTGATTGAGATGAGAGATGCAGCCATGGAGTGTAAATGTTCAAATTATGAAAAGCAGACTGCATAATTACGTCTCTGAATATTTCCCTATGGGAAACTCCCAATGGGGCCGAGGTAAAGAGAGGTAGGAAAACACAGAACAGCGGAGACGGATACAGAGAGTGACAGAAAGGCATTCTAACAAACTACAGAGTAAATGGGAGAATAAATAAAGTTTGATTAGGGAGATTTCAATCATTAAGCATCTCATGGCTCTGTCTCTTCCGCTGCCCTCGAGACTAGTGGATTAGATCTAAACACTGGATTAAATTAATCCGCAACCTGGGATTAGGATTATGAGTGTGGGTTTTGAGAGGTTTATGGCATGTTGTATAATGGATTTACAAGATATTTTACGGGTTTAAACCAGTATATTGAGATCCCTCCGGGAACAAAAAAGTACAGTAGACTGAGGAAGGAGAGGCAATACAGAGTAGAGTGGATTATTTTTAATTCATCCTTTCAAGGTATATACTTAGGCTCCCCTCACACGTCAGGCTGGGGAATATTCTGAGAGAATTTCTCAGTGCGAAGTTGGATTTTCTTGAAAATGTAATTTAGTCCAACCAGTGATTAATGCATCATTTCATATTGAAATGAAAGAAAGCCACTGAGATGCCCAAGAGGGACAGGCAATGTTTTATTGGTTTAAAGCTGTTTTTTTTTACTAATGAGAAAACAAAGAAAAGGGAGACCAGGGAGGCACAGAGACACATGACACATACACATATATATTATGTATGGTCACCCCGTTTGTATGAAGACAGGCACAACCCTGTATCAGTCAGAAACTCATCTAGTGTAACAGGTGCTCTGGGCTCCACTCTGCTTCTGTGTTGTGCTGCACACAGCTCAAACACTTATGCTCATAATCGACTTCTGCAATCTTAATCCACATTTAAGCGACTGAGGATTGAACCGGGTAGCGCCTGCAGCAGCTCAGTCATATGTAAAGACAAAGGAGCTTTTCTCCAACCCACGATTGACTCGCTTCAATATTCGCTCGGTCAAATACAGTAAAAGGAAGGCAAGAGGCAGTGTGTTTAATTGGAGTGTTCTGGCTGAGGCATGTGGCGAACATATCCACTGCAACACAGAATTGTCATGGATTGAGCAGATTCACTTATACAGATCTGCAGGAAGGCCATATTTGACTGCACCAATGACTGTATGCCCCAACATTACGCTATAGCATCTTCATAGTCTTTATCCTCTGATCCTCCTGGTACATGGCTACAGAATCCTTCATTTCCAGGCTTCCCATTCCATACCTCCACCAAGGAGGATATGTTTTCACCTGTGACCGTTTGTTGGTTGATTTATTGGTTGGTCATCAGGATTGCACAAAAAGTACAGAAATGGATTTCCATGAAATTTGTATGGAGGATGGGTCTCGTTAAACCTGACCCTAACCCTAACCTTTTTTAACATTGCCAGATTCAACATTTTCTTTTCTCATGGAATAATGCATGGATCTTGGATCTTTTATCATGGACCATGGCTGATGTCTATGGGTGAGTACAATTTCTTGCAGATCCAAATTAAAAATCAGGATGGTGGATTTAAATATGTTTTATTTGATATTTGATTAGACTTGATTGAATTAAAGGGGACTGTTGGGCCTTGGCAGAGGTATGCACTCTACAGCCATTCTAGTTGTCTGTGTAAGCAGCTGTGTAATGCATTTTGGTCGAGTCACATTGCGAGAGGCAGGACATCATGTTGCCCACTCCTTATTTGCATAAAGCTGAGGTCTAGGCTACCTTATGCAAATCAGGGGTGTCTCGGCCACTCGCGCCCTATGGAAACTTCTGAAAAACTATAAAAACAAACTGTTGTTGAGTTCAAATGAGGACAGATTCAGCAACTGCGTGGCTAATTTCTTGCCAAAAATGCCTTGAAAAAACAATTTCTTTGAGCTATTTTTGTATTATAAGAGACATTTCCAAGCGAGACACCATGTTGGTCCGGATTGAAATCCAAGAGCAGACAGGCCACAAGTGGTGTCCATCCACTAAGGTGCAGCCAGGAGTGTTTGCGAGGTTGCAGAAGTGTGTTGGTAAGGGCCAAAGCTTGGAAGCGCTGCAAGCCTTCGAGCCCAAACCCTCCCTCCCTCCAAACGTACCAGTGTAATGGTACGTGTCCACCGGAGGGGACACGTACCATTACACTGTAAACCAAAGGTGATCCTCCAGGACCAGCCACACCGCTGTCATATCCTCTAAGGTGATAACGCACCATACCTCCAGGGTCTACGCACTGTACTTGTGAACTTTGCTTCACAGGTTCCCATCAGGGAGACATGCACAGACACTGACACATGCAGACGCACTCTCTGCACTTTGGTTTGCCCAATCGTCTAGACTCTTCTTGGTTATCAGATGAGTGATTACCAATGGACATTTGCGATTTCATCATTTGTGCAGCAATCCTGGTGCAACTACAGTGTGAGCTGCTGTCACATTGTAGAGGGTGTGTATGGCAGTCGGAGCTGTTAACTCCACACAGGGCTCTCACCCTCCCATGTAGAAATACAATGTTGGTCACACAGGTCAGTTCCCCGACAAGCCGTGTGAGGTAACTGGCTGCGTCTGGTCACAATAAAAGGAAGTACATTTTTGTTCTCTCTTCACTGTGGTGGTGAATCAGCTATCGTGTCAATCGTGGTTAGTTTTAGTTCCATTTTTAACTCAACACATAATGAATTCAACAAAAAAAAGCAAAGACACCTTGAATTTTTTGTCACTTTTTTTTATCATGTATATTTATTGTATATGTTATGAGCGTTCTGAGGCTACAGCTATCACCATCTTTTCTTCACAGTTACCATGGTTACAGGTGTTATTCTTGTCTATTGTGCAGTTAGTGGAAATGTCTAGATCACTTGTTTAGACACACACACACACACAAACACACACACACACACACACACACACACACACACACACACTGTCCATATAACCCTTGTTTTGCAGTAATACACTGACTCTGCTCAGTATCCGGTTATCATTTCTAAACTCTATCTGATCACTGGTTCCACTTGTTCGTTGTCTAGTTTGAGAGGGGAAGCTAAATCATGATATTGTAATAAAACAGTATATCTTTACTTTAGGGGACATCTAGAAGAAGATTTGGATGGTTGACTGTCAACATCAATCCTGTAACTTACTCATTAGATAGCCTTTTAAGGTGCTAATACTAATATACAAAAGAGAAACTAAGACAATTCTCTTAAATGAACAAGCAATTGGTTTCCTTTGTTGAAACATCAACATTTTTATTGCTTAAATTGCAATATCTGTTTCTGCAGTGTGGACTGAAGCAGTGAACAAATCAAATGATGCATCTGAAGTTGCTTGCATCTATATTGTTTCGAGAGCAGCAACAGTAATATTTACAACGGCAAAATCAATGAACTCATCAATATCTCAGTGGAACAGACCAAAAATGTAAATAAAATTATATTCCTGACATCAAAATAGTGAAGTTTGGAAAGAATGACAAAGTCAGACATCAGTCGGTTTCAGTCCTCCTCCCTCCGCTGATGTAGAGGGAGGAGGGGCGGGTTTGTCTCAGCCAGAAGCAATGCTTGACAAATTTTAAGATGAGTGCTGTGCAGTTAACCTGGATTAAACAAAGCTTTGAGACAAACTTTTTGCCTTTTTTAATAATTGAGTTACTCGAATTACTCGAGGAAAATAAACAGATAAAAATAGTAATATTACAATTTTTTCTGTGATGGGCCACCACGCATGACTTTTTAATTGGACCCCTCTTAACCCTGAGATCTGCACCAAATGTTAGAGATAAGCCACGTTCACAAAATCAAATTAGTGCATTTTTAACTAATTGTCCAAGACACAACTCCAAATTATGACAGTGAGGCACAGTATCCAATCAGAAACCTGAAAAAGCTCACGTTCATGTCTTCAAGCTATCTGACAGACCTTAAAATGAACAAAATCCTCACCGTGTCTCCTATATCCACATCCTTGTCCAAGTCTCCTGTTAGATACTGTAGATTAACCATCTCATTCAGTGGCTCCTCGGCAAGTACTCTCTGATTAGTTTTAATTTAGCTCCACTGTCACAACTTTGACAGATGTCACTTTGCTTGGCTTGCTTCAGTCCGTGGTCAAACGTCCCAGGGGAAATTATTCTGCCTTGAATTTCAGGGACCAGAGCCAGTTTGCTACGCTAACTTCAGTCGGCCCACTCTAGCTGAATGCTGCCAAGCACTGGACTAGCTCCTTAAACTGTAATGACACATTGCTCACTTAACGAAAGAAATATTTTGTGCATTACATTTTGTCTCTTACGTGTGAACAAAACTTTGGCAGAAAAGCTTAAACCATACTTCTGCCACACTCTTGCTCGTACACAGACACACATACACACTCATACACACATTGTAAGGCATGGGCTATTTCTTCGATCCTACAGACTTGTTAAAAGGAACTACAACAATGTAATTCTCAAGGTGTGTGCAGACTGACCGTGAAGCAAAAAACTTTGGGGGTACAATTCAAAATGAAGTCAATGAAAAACTGCAAATGGATTCAAATTGAGAATTCTTGTAGAGACACATGCTGCAAAAAGATACAGCAACAGCAGGTGAAATTGCAAATAAAATGAGTTAAAATTCACTTTGATTCTGAACAAAGCTTAAAGAGTGCCCTCAAACTGTGCACAAAAAGGAAGTTGATAATAATTTCCGACCCAGATCATCAGAATTAAGACAGACACAGTACATACACTGCCCTTGATGCTCTTTCTTTTTTTTTTCTCACTTTCACATTTCTTTCAATGCTGGAGTCATGCATTTATTTTACAAAAAGTAATTCCAATTCGACAGATTTTCATTTACCAGGTGCAGAGTGAATACACACACCTGAAAAGAAGTCACTCATCTTGTTTTTTCAGCCGAGCACCCACCCACACACACAAACACACACACACACTCGCCCACGTATACACAAAAAACATTGTGTTGTCCCGACTCTTTCTCACCGCTCCTCCAGTAATCACACCAAAACCCTCGTGCTTTCAAAAGATGATAGCTGTTGACAGATCACAGGGTTCCACCTTAAGAGCAGAACTTTTTGACTGAAGCCGCCACACTTTGAGGTGACAGTAGAGCTAAACTGATGGTTCTCTTATTTGTTTTTTTGACATGCCCCCTCTCAGAAGACAGGAGAAGTTCCCCACCCCTACATTTTTATTAATCATTAATAATGAGAGAGGAAGCTGAATATAAAAGGTTTTCATTCTCACAACGTTTGTCTGATTACAAGTTTCTCTTTAAATAGTAATGCGCAATTTTTCTACGTAAGCAAAATACTGTAAAAACAGTACACTTATGCATGGCAGAGCCCTTTTTTATATATAATAATGGAACAAATTAGGTTTCTATTATTACTTGTTATATCACTCAAATATTAGCTATGTTCTGTAAGCTGTCATCGCATTGAAATAAATTTCCTCCTGTGATTGCTTGGCATAATAGTACCAAGGACATGGATAAACAAGGTCTAAATATGTCACTGCAGTATTGCATCTTTGATAACCTTAGACTAAAAACAGCATGTGACAGTGTGAAACACATAAAGAGTAGAAACAGCATTGTCTAATACAGTAAACAACAAACAGTACAGAAAGAAAGAAACTGCTCTGGAAACATTAGCTAGAACACTGGTAAAAAAAAATAAAAGTTGATACATTTATTGTATAAAAACAATAATTTAGACCTTAAGAGTTCCATTCATGAGTATTTCCAAAAAAAAAAAAAATAAACTGTTTCAAATTATTATACAAAGTGTGGAAGAGTCAGTAAAAGTGATATTAAGGGAATTAACATCATAACATCATCCTCTATTGCTCTACAGAGCTTTTCTTCTTTCTGTTAGATGATTTTCTTCTGTTTTACCGTACAGTGTGTCATCAATCCCACTTTTAGTCAAAGCAAACAGCTATTTTCAGCTAAATAGCACTGATAAACATACGGTATGGTTAGTGCCAGCACTAAAAAGCAGACAGACAAAGTTAGCAACTGGCTTGCAATCAAAGGCCGACATCTAGCTAGCTTAAGAAGCCAGGCTGTCCTCATCAGAAAACTGACCACATACTGTGGGTCAATTGTGAAAACAGCTTATTACGACTCATATTTACGTTTCTTGTTAGGTGGCGACCTCTAGTGGCTGTACTAATTATTACGGCAGCAAAGGAGGAAGTCAGGTGAAGCAGAATAAAAAGCGACAAGGCCCGCAGAGGGATGAGGTTGGGGATGGATGTTTGGGTCAAACAAGCACAGGACTTTCCCCCAGGAGACTACTGTTTGTGTTTAGTGTGAAGGCGAAGTCAATGGTGAATTATTTTATCGTACAAACTTAGTTAAGATATATCACGTACGTACATTACGTAATTAAGGTTACCGATGTATTTGTCTGAGTGAGTAGAATGTTATGTGTTCAACCAACTAAATTATCTGTATCCTTATCTGTACTCGGGGAGGGCCGGGTTCAGTTGTGAGTTAATGAGTTAATTTAAGCAGGAAATTAATATGAGTTGATAAGAAGTCGGTATTTTTATAATCTATAACAGATCTTAAATCTTCAGTCAGCTACCCAATAAGGATTTCCTCATCATGAGTATAGATATTGACACATTTTACTCCAACGATACTCGCACTTGAAAAAAGTACATCGTCTGCACCAGATACCCGTTTCAGCCAAGTACTAGCTCAACCCGACTATGTATGTAGCTATGTTTGTAACTGAAGTTCGGCAAGTAATGTAGTTGTTTAAAGCCAAACCACAATGTTTTCCTAAACCTAACCAAGTAGTTTAAACCTAACCAAACTACGAGCACGCCTGTCGCTGGCACGCTGAGGGTCATGTTGGGAAAGTGATATAGTGTGTCAATTTGGGAGTCACTGTCAATCCACGTATTCAGTTGTTTAACTATGAGGATGTGTTGAAAGAAAAAGATATTTTTGAGCGGGTGGAGACCAAAACTGAGCTAAAAGGAGAGTGAAATTTTGTCTTACATTTATCAGATAATCAGATCACTTAATCAGGCTTCTATGACTGTAAGTTTATGGAAAGTTGCTGCGTTCCCAAATAGCCATGAAATTCATTAATGCAGTTTCAAAGATATGTTAATAATCCCTCGATATACATAACATTGTAAAAATTGTATTTCAGGCATGAACATATGTGAATGCAAAATGTTGCTTGGTGAAAAAATATAATACGTTTTGACTCGATTTGACTTTGACTTGATATTACAACTATGATCCTGTGTGAAATCTTGAAATTTTAGGTGCTGCATTTTACAGTGTAAAAGTATTGATCTGATTTCTATTTGTATTCAAACACCGCAGTAGCAAAAGGAGCACCCTGGGATGAGCAGACCAGTCATTTGGGCAAAATTACTGTCGTAATTGTGTCGTAATGAGTCAGAGACACATTGTTTGTAGATAAGAGCTGCTCTAGCTAACTTTGTGTAATTTTGTTAAATTACATTTCATTTGTCGTTGTCGTGATCATGGGTAAATATGAGATGACTAACACCCAAACACTTTCACACACACAGCTGCAGCTCAGTCTCCTCATCTAATCCCAGATTCTCTCCCTTCTCTCTGACATGCACTGCATCTGTCACAGGACAAACTTTGCATTCGCTTTGAATTGTCTCATTCTTCTCTAAAAAGTATGATATCAGTGGGGGGCAGCAGACATAGACACAGAGAGAGAGAGACATGATGTCCAGCAGACGATGTGGTGCCAGGGGAAAAAATAGAATTAATATTGCGCCAGCAATCTTGTTAAGACTCCCACCGTAGCCCCACCCACAACACAACCACACACACACACACACACATACACTCACACTGGTCCTTGCCAAGCAATCCTATTAAACAATGAGTTGGACATTTAATCTCTTAACAAGGAGGGGACCTGCAGACAGACAGAGAGACAGACAGGGGTATTTGCTCTTTCTCTCCCTCTCTTACTTTCTGTGTAGTCTCCACCCTTCATAAAGCATCTTCACTTGTCGTTTGTGCTGCAGCTCCTCATTATCGACTCACTTTACTCAAGGTGTATACTGGCGATAATTCATAACAATGCTTCGGTAAGGTAATGCGCAGTAGGCACAGCACCCTGGCTGTCCCTTGCATTATGTAATGAATGGATCTACAGGGAACATGTAAATGATATCTGCTAAAAGCCAAAAATAATCCAGTGGAAACAGCCTGTAATGTATCTGGATCAAAAAAGAAAAGTGGCAGTGGCAGCTAACGCACACATAGACACATATCAAACATCATGTATGTGTACACCCACCACCTAATTATCACTGGCTTCATAGTGAGACATACCCACTTAACCAGCAGAATGTCCGCCATCACATCACTCTTATGCAGATATTGTATAGCATGTATGAATATGCACATGGCAGCAGTGCGTTTATTCTTGTTCAGTAATTGCTGCAAAAACGATTTGAAGAAGACACTTCTGAAGTGGCATCACATTGTTACAAATAATTATATACCTTAGCAGGACAGTATAGTATGTAAGGATCTCCTTCCAATTGAAACACAAAGGCACTTATGACAATTGTTATAATGATAATAATATTATAGCAATTACAACCACAAACGAATGGCAATTCTTCCGTTAAGGGCTGTAAGAAAAATGTTTTCACTATTGGTGAATCTGCAGATTATTTTCACCATTAATCGCTTGGCCTATTAATTGTCAGAAAACAGTCAACAAGGCTTAATGCCTGTGGCTCTGAGGCTTAGGCTAAGCAGCGCGTTGAGGGAAATGCTAACGTAAGCATGCTAACGATGTAGATAATGTTTACAGTGTCCACCTCGGTTCAGCATTAGCTAATTTTAGCATGCAAAGATTTGCTACAGCTGGGGCCGATGCGAACATCATTTACTGAAATTTGGACCTGATGATGGCGCTTCACCAAAGTAATGACAATTCATCCTGGGGGGGTTGATGAATGTATGTACCAAATTTGATGGCAATCCAATGAATACTTTCACACATAAAAGAGAAACAACACAACCTTGTGGTGACGCTGGAGGAAAAGTAAGTGGGTCACCAAAGTCAGGAGTCATCATCTGGTAACCATGAATGTGTACCAAATGCCATGACACTCCATTCAATAGTTGTCAAGACATTTCACTAACAGGTAAAAAGGCAAACCTTCAGGTAATGCTTGATATATACTCTTGATCAGAGTGGTGGACCTCCCATCCCAAGAGACAATGGTGCTAGCATGGCTAAAATGCCCATCAAATTCAAATTCAAATCAAATAAAAAAGTAATTATTGTTTGTTTAAGAAAACCAACCAAAAACTAGTACGTTTTCCATTTTTGCTTTGAAAAATGACTTTCCAATTAATTCACTGGTGCCATATGGAGGGACAGTATGACTTTTGGTGAGAGCTCTCTTTCAGGTGTTATGGTACAAAGAGGTAAGGTCTAAGCATGATATTACAATCATACTTCACTGGTGAAAATGTATATGCTTATGGCATCTAAAATAGAGTCTAGCATATTTGTTGTGGGAAGTGAGTCTCTCCCAGTGTGTGAAAGAGGTACCAGCATGTTGCCGCAGTCACAGAAAAGTTCACGCTATTATTAGTTTAGTCTGCCATCAAGTGTATAGATAAGCCCAGTTTGTGGTATAAAACTTACTGAAAGTCTTTGTGTACGTGTGTCACTGCCACAGTCCCTGTTTATCCAACAGCATCTTCATGCATTCTTCCCAGCAAAGTTGATCCAGGCTTTGAAATGGCAGTTGGCAGCTATGAGCCAGGCTGAAGTAAATTACAATAGCATAAATCCAGAGCTCTCCTCGTGTTCAGAGCCGAGGCTCAGGAAAGGAAACATATGCAATCACTTTAATCAGTGGATCAGATGATTTATCTCGGAAGGTTTTGTTTTGTTTTGTTATTATATTTTGCATGTGGTGCAAAATGTCACCAGCAGAGACACTGGAAACCTCTACACCTGCAAAACAGGTGAAACTGAATTCAGTTTCAGGAAGGAGTTTTCTCAAGAGAGAATATCATCAAACTTATGTCTGTATTTTTTGTCGGCGCCACCGATCTAACTGATAATTAAAGTTATTGATAAGGAACTTTCTCTCTGCATTTATGGCTGTTTGTGTCACCAGGAGACTATTTGCCTGAACTACCTCTAAAGAAGTCTTACATCTCTGTCTGCTCCCCTTAAGGGAACCCAAATTAATCTTGCTTTAAAAAAATGAAATCCACAATACCCAGCCAATATAGGCTTCATCCCTAAAATCAATTCACAACATATTTGGTGTAGTAGGTTATTCCCACTGAACATAATTTATTTACAGAACCTATTCCGTAGAAAGTGTCAAGTGATTCTCTCTAATATGGATCAATAACTGTTACATGAAAAATAACTATGTGGACTTTAAACCTTGGGCAAAACTGACTCAACCACATATTCCGCTAAACTGAGGATCTCTGATGATGAAATCTGGGCAGTGACAGTATAAACCTGCCAATGTGAAGGTCAGCTTTAAAAAAGGGGCCAGCGCGCTGTCACCTCCAACTTCACACCTTTAGATATAGAGCTTGAAGTTTAAACTAATGTGACTGCACTGAGAGGATAAATCTTTTTGTCTGAGCCTCCATAAATTCCTGTGTTCCACTGTAGCTACCATTTTAGGAGTGTGCTCTAATATTTCATTATTATAGCCTCTACATTCAAAAAATTTCACAGGACCTTGTCTTGTAACTCAGAACTATCATCAAAATCGCAAAAATGTCTGAAACCTTAAAATACGACTTTATGGCTAAAGTCTGCCAACATCCAATAAAGAAAAGTATTTCAGATGATACAGCTTGAGGTACATTTTATGGCTTCCTATTTAGAATTCAAATAACTGTTGAAATCTTTTGAGTTACTGTCCCATATAAAATGTACTTCATCTAAAGGCTCTACCTTCACTATGTGAAGGGGAGGCTACAATTCATTTTTGGGGGCAATCAACCAACTAATAGGAGGATATGTTACGAGCTGTTGTCCTAGACAAAGCAATCAAAGCCTTTCAGGATGATTATGTGGTTACTTTTGTTGAAGTGTGCTACATATGAAACTTTAACTAATAAATGTATGACAGTCCATAACAGCTAGCTTGGTTAGCTGGCTGGTTGCCCCGTAGAGCCCTCTGCACTTAGCCATAAAAGCCAAACCAAGAAGTTACTTTCTGTGTTTCCGTTCTCATGCTCAGAGACATCTGTTGGAAATTATTTATTACTAAGTACATTTACTCAAGTACTGTATTTAAAGGTAATAACAAGGAACTTTCTGTTTTTGTTTGTCTGTTTGTTTGTTTTTTTGATTCTGGTGGCCCCTTCTGGACAAAAGATGACGAAGGTGAAACAAATTAAACTTTGTTATGGTGCCGTACCACCAGACCAACAGTGCAGCTTCTTTCCTCAAGCCGTGAGACTCCTCGATTCATCCTCAGCACTCCCCCATGAAATCAGTTTAAATCTTATGAATTAATGGAATTAATATGAAGTAACCAACCTTTTTGCTGACGGTCTTGTTTGCTTATGCTGCTCATATAGATGCACCAGTATTAAACTGAGACTGTTTCATAACGTAAAAGTTATCTGTAGCATGTTTAAGTACAGTTTTGAGGTACTTACTTATTTTATTTTAGTATTTAACTCCACTACATTTAGTTGATCATTTTAGTTAGTTGTTAGTTTGTAGATTGCATGCTGAATCAGAGCCAAAGCCATTTTTAAACTTTTTTATTTTTTCTGCATTTACATAAAGATAATCAGACAAAATGCTGAATATCAAATCCAATAATCGGTCGACCCAATCCAATATGTAATTTACTTTTACCTGTACTTTTGATACTTGTGTCTTACTACATATAATATTAGATACTTTTAAACTTTTACCCAAGTACTATTCATTTGGGTGACTTTCACTTTTACCAAAGTGATATTTTAACATGATATCTTTACTTTTTCAAGTATGACTTTTCTGTTTTTTTTAACAACACTGGTAAAATTGAAAATGATATGGAAAGCTCTTGAGCCTGACACTGAATTACCCAGTATTCCCAAACTTTAAAGCAACATTATGTAGAAATTGGAATTTTGCACGATTTGGCGCCACCGACAGTTTCTGAGTGCACAGCACTGTCGTAATTGAACAATTTTTGTACATAGAATTTGGTTTTTAACTATCCATCCACTCATTTCAAAAGTTGCAGCAGAGTGCAGCATACAGTATATAGTCCGTTTTCCACAGTTGCTCCAACCTCTTTTCTTCTTTGGTATCCTCAAGTGCACGGAAGCCCAATGGGAGATTAAATCCCTCCAGCATATCCCAGGGTCTCCTCACGGTCAGTTTTGCCCATGAAATCTCCACAGGGAGAGACCAAGAGGCATCTGTCGTCCACACTTCCCCAGGCTCTTCTTACTGCAAAAGCACAATGGCTCAGTCCTGAAATCCTCCTGATTTTCTTGCTTCATGATGTAAAGTGGACAAGATCTAATTCTACCTTAATCCAACACCAGAGTCCTAACCTTTGAACGTCTGGAAGAAGTGAGGACTGGTTGAACTGGTGTGACTTTGCAAAAATGTCCTCACTAAAAAGTACTTTTTTTTTTTCAATCTGGTTCTCACAAAGACATGGGTACAGGGACACACTAAAAAGCAGAAATGCTTCACAAAAATTCTCACATATTCATTGCCACGGAATTTAATACTTGAAGAGAAAATAATAAAGGGAAGAAATAGTTATAAAAAGGTGAAGCATAACACCTTGCAGCCCAGAAGGCCTCAGAGATCAATAAAACCTGCTGATGTCTTAACACAAGGTTAGATAGATATACAAAAGCTGTTTGTGTCTCTCACATTCAATCTGCATCATATCTCTATCTCTTTCTGTGTGTCTCTCTCTCTCAAACACACACACACACACATTCAGAAGTGATGAAGGCCCGTGTTTGATACGGGTGATGTAAGTTCGCTGAAACTGAGCATGAAGGTCAGAGGGATGCTGGGAGAACCCGTGCCAACATTACTGAAGTGATGGGAGAGAAATCTCTTTCTCTCTCTTTCTTTATGTTTCCCTTAACATACACACAGAGAAATGCAGACGGAACACACACAAGCGTACATGCGCGAAAATACACACACCACACACTGTATGGCTGATGGATGCTGTTTGAGTTGGAGTGGAAGTGTCCTGTTGTTTTCAACTAAGCACTTTCTGCTCAGCGCTCATTGCCAAGAGTAATGGTCAGTGAAGAGCCCCACTGTTCTGAGAGCATGTGTGTGTGTGTGTGTGTGTGTGTGTGTGTGTGTGTGTGTGTGTGTGTGTGTGTGTGTGTGTGTGTGTGAGATAGATGTAGGGAGACTTCTTGATTCCAAAATCTTTGTTATATTTTCACACAGGCTTCACACTATAACTGTGTTCTTTATGCTTGACCACTCATCTCTGCGGCTCCACACACTGAAATTTGCATGTATGGGCTCAGCCAAAGAGGATTTGCCCACTCATCCGTATGGCAGCTGGCCCGAGGTAAGGACTGCATTCCCACTTAATTCACTAAGTCTTGGGTGACCAGTAGGCTGGGACTGGCAGGAGCTGGTTCGACCCACCTGTGTCCACAGCACTAAGAGTATCGTTCATAGCCATCATCTAAAGATCTAAAGAGGTCCCCTTACTTTTGTGTATTTTCTTGGTGTCAGGCTGTTATATGTTTCCAGCTTTCAGTTTCAGTCAGCTCCATGCCCCCATGCACTGCGAGAAGTGGGTTTCCAAGTTTGGTGTGACATAAATCGTCTGGTCTTTACAGAGCCCTGACCTCAACCCCATCCAACACCTTTGGATCACCCAGCGGTGCCCGACCAGCAGCTGGGTGGAAAAATCTAGTATAAAGTCTTCTCAGAAGAGTGGAGAGTCAGACAGCAGCATATTGATGCCCATGGAGTCCACTCACCGCACTGTTGCCATCTGTGTGTAGTTTATGTTATACTATATACAGTGATGACCATTTAAATATAGATCAGTTGAGTCTGGCTTTTCTGAAAGAAGCCTCCAGGATGGTATAGGTGTTCTGTTTATGAGCAAACAAAAAACTTGATAAGAAAGGACAAAACATGAATATACCATAATGCTAACATGCACATATGTAAAACAGAGGTGGTTATCTAGCTAAATGCCTCACCATGTTCACTTATTGGTCGCTTTCTGTGTCTGTCTGTTGTCTGGCACTGGGTAGGTGCGTTTATCACAGCATATTCAAGGTTGAAGAGATCAATGAGAGTGAAGAAAACCATGAAACAGTGTCGGATGAATACCAAAACAATGAGCCAAAAAATGCTAGGGATTTTTCAGACCCTCTTAGTGACTTTATTTCTAGATAAAGCAACTTATTAAGGTCAGGCCATCACGGAAAAGACTTTTCCACTGGCACTCAAACCGCACTGTGCCAACAGCTTCTCCATTACCAGTTCTACTAGAGTGGGGCCAAAGTGCGCCCGCCTTCAAGTGTGCTGCGGTGACGTCTCAAGACCACAGCCGACCTCTGACTACCCCCCTCTACCCCACAAATAAGCCTGTGTTCACTTCTCAGTAATTTTGTAGCCTCTAAGTCTCTTTAGTTACTCTCCCGCGTCCCTGTCTGTACTCTCTGATATCTACTGCATTTCGCAGTTTCACTGTGTTCATTTTCAGCTGTTTCAGCAGTCGTGTCAAGTTATTGCTGGTGGAAACATTCCTATATTTGCTGTTTTGTAATAAAAGCTTCTAAAACTAAATTACGGGGGACTTTTATCGTGAAGAATTTATAGGAAATGAAACGTGTTTATCTCTGAATTAGCAGAGCTTTGTTAGCGGCTATTCTTCGTCAATACTGCAGGGAGGAAGAGTATTTACAGCCACTACTCAGGACAAGCTGTTGTTATAGAAATGCAAATCCCTGCCGCACTAGGCCGATGTACCAAAGTAAACCCGAGCCAGCACATGTGTATGGAAAAGCCCCACCTCTCTCCTCCTGGGCTGTGTGTAGGAGGTAATTGGATGTGGTGTGCGGGGCAGGCAGAAGGAGGCCACTTGCGCAGGATTGGGAGTTCAGTTGTATTGACTTTCCCACTCTATCACTCTGATGCCTTCTGTGTTTTGGAGCTTGTACATATGCTAAAAGTTGAGAGCTTCGCTCTCCCCTTTTCTCTCTAGATCTCTACACTAGGGTGTTTCTATAGTCTGTAAATACTTAGCTAAAAGGTTTGATCCTGTAAATATTTAAATAATTCCTGTGATCTCCCCTTTTCAGATTTGTATTTCAAATAAACCACGTCCCTGTTGTGAGTCTGAGACAGTTTGGCTAAAGATTCCTCTATCCAGCCTCCGTTTTTTATGGCTTAACGTTATCTCTTCCTCACAGCAACCAACACAACCACCAAGCTTTATGCAAATGAACACGTAATGGTGTCACCAAGATGCAACTGAAGACATGATGTCTCTGGACACTTTTGGCGGCTTCAGGAGCGAGTTTCAGGAGCTACTTTCATTGGAAAGGAGTTGAATGTAGGGTCAAGTAATAATTGTCTGTGAAATACAGTATTGTTACAGGTGTATACAGAGATTGCTTACTTGTGCAGCTTTACAATTATCAACAATACAAGAAAAGGAGTTTATTTGCTTACATAGGGAATAACAACTGCATTATCACTAATGCACATGACATATGTTTTAATTATTCAGTGCACAGTTGCAGGTGTGCAGTGTACACTGTAGCATTGCATATTAATGTTGGCCTACACACTTTGCTATGCAAGTTTTCTCCTGAGTGACACTTTGTATTAGGTTGTGTGTTCAATATGAGTCAACTGTATTAAGCCTGAGACACAAGCATTTAACACCTGCTGACAAACAGGGAGATCCGCCACGCCCCACCAGACACACTGATGATCGACCTAACGTCAGCAGTTAGCCGCCTCTTCCAGCACAGCGAGTGGTGCAACGTAGGTACTGTAGGTCTGAAAGGTTTAGCAGCATCTTAAGACACAAGCCAGAGCCTCCCACGGAGAGGCCTAGTCAGCCCTTCACCCAGTCTTCCCCGCTTCACAGCAAACTGACATCAAACAGCCCCTGTAGTGCTGAACACAGGACAGCAGAGAGGCGTAAACATGGCATGGGACAGCCGGGCTGACACTAAGTGCCACACCTAACTGTAGCAGAGCAGGAGGCAGAGACAGGCGGGACCTGTATGTGTGCGTGCGTGTGTGTGTGTGTGTTTGTGCATGTGCTTGTAAGTATGCGTCTTTGTGTGGGTCTTGTTTACAGAGCTTTTCTGTCATATGTCTTCATCTCCACTTTCTATCCCCACACTGTTCTTGGGCTCCGTGGCTAAGCCAGCATGAGGCAGAGACACACTGTGCAGGTTTCATCCCTTAGCTTAGAGGTGAGTGTTTATGTTCCTGTGTGTTTGTGTGTGTGAGGGAGAGAGAAAGAGAGAGGAACGTGGGAAAGACTGTGTGCATACGTGTGTGAAACAGAATGAGCCCCCCTCAAAAATGTATATTTCCTCTGTGGAAGTGTGCATTTGCTCCTTTAAATTTGCTCTCATTTGCCCTGTAGGTGCAAGCTTTTATACGTGAATGCGTGTGTGTTTGTAAGTGCGTGTGTGTGTGTTTACCTCTACAGTCTGATCCCAAGCTTATACTCTGTGGCAGCCACCACCATTCAGAGGCTCTCTCCTTGGGGCATAATGCATGGAAAAAACAGGCTTAGGGGCACATCAATTCCACAGGCTTAAACCGAACGACGGGCGGTGTGTGCGTCGGGGTGCGTTTGTGTGCTTTCTTCAGATGCATTTTCTTAAAGCCCTCCAGTTTCTAGACAAATTGGGAGGGTGTGTGTGCGTGGGGGATCTTTGTCATATGTTAACTGCCGTCATAATGGGCATATTGAACCAAATGTCATATAAAAGCAGGGGGATTTAAGGGGATTCAAGCCTTTATTAAACGTCCATATTGTTTCCCCACATCTGACAACTGAGACAAAGTGTTAAATACAAATGGATTCTCATATCCCCAAATAAATATCACAGAGTCATGAATACACTTGATAATGATATCAGATGGAATGTGTTCTATTTAACTTGTGTTTTGTCTTCTCAGACGAATCCTTTGACAGCAGTTATTAAAAGATAGTTTAGACTACTCAAAGATGAGGGATCGTGCTGTCCTTTGTACATTCCCTCTATTCCATTAGCGTGAACAGAACATGAGGAATATAGTATTAATATTTAAGACTTGCTGCTCACATTAGGGAGAAAAATGAAATGACATTTGAGAGGCTTCTGTTTGTTTTCTGATTTTCCAAAAGCCTTTTTAATGTCCCGCAAACAAAAAAGCTGCCTGTGGAGACTTTGCAAAAGAAGAAAAACAAGCAAGCGAACGAAATGCCAAAGCATCATAGAGAGATATGTTTGAAACACATGACCTTTTATGTTTCGTTTCCCCCCAGTGTCACATATATTCCATGCAAAACGTACGCATTCCCCCACTATCTCGAAGCCAAATCACATATTCCATGCGACGAGATTAGTTCACCTAACTCACTCTTAGTGAATTTAAATCCCACAAAGCATTCATTTTGAAGAACATCATCATTATTTCATTTTCCCCGGCAAGTGAACAACACAATTTCGTTTGATTACAAGCCGTGCACTCATGCATTATAAACGACCGAATCATTTCATTACATTTTAAGTCATTGCAAGGGAACGGCACATGCTAAATCAGTATTCATAAGACCATATTTCTTGTTTGATGATAATTTCTCATTTCGCCAGATTAAACAGCATATTTTGGATAAAGGGCTCCATAAAGCATTCAGAGTGAGTGGCAGAGGAGAAAAGAAAGAGGCGGAAGAGAAGAGAGAGATTGTGGGTGGGGGGTGGGGGGTGGGGGAGAAACTCATGAAGGGCATTTTAAGATATTTGGTTTGGTTGTATAATGAACTCATTCTTTTGGTCCTCAGGAAATTTAATTACACACAGGACAACACTTGCCTGAATGTGTGTGTGTGTGTGTGTGTGTGTGTGTGTGTGTGTGTGTGTGTGTGTGTGTGTGTGTGTGTGTGTGTGTGTTCTAGGGAGAGGGAGCATGGTTGTGTGTGTGTGCACCGACTGCTCCTCCCTCAGCATCCACAGAGCAGACACCAGACAGAGCTCCGTCCAGAATGGCAGTCAGAATGTCGGTTCCATGCGAACGATCAAAGCGCTCCGTGGCTCTCTGCTCCAACCACCAAGGGATTTACTGTCCCCATGATGAGCGGGGAGAGAGAATTAAGAGGACGGCCTAGAGAGAAGAAAGGGGGTGAGATTGAAGAGAAAGAGGGGAAGCAACAGACAAGGGCTATGCAGAAAATGAAAGGAGAAGCGAGGGAGGAGGAGGAAGAAGGGGAAACTGAAAGCAGAATGGCTAAGCATGGCTGAAAGGAGGCGAGAGAGCAAGAATGAGAGATGAGAAACAGATGGAGAAAAAAGGGACTGAGGGAGACAGAGATGAAGAGGAAAGGCAGAGGAAGGCGCCATTAGAGTGAAAATGAATGGAGAACTAAGAACCTAAGGGCTGAAAGCTTCTTAGAAGCTGAAGAGATGATTGCAAACTATCGCATTGCCCCTCTTCTTCCCTCTCTCCACGATAGTCCCCTGTTCCAATGATACGCAGAGAACAGAGTTGGATGACCGTAGGGGGGTGGGCAGGAGAGAACTGTGTCAAACAGGAGAGGTAGCTGAGGACCTGAGGCTTCAAAGAGTTCTGGGATGTTTTAATCCCTTTCTCTTTGTCTACCCATCTCTCTGCCCGCTGCTGTTCTATCCTTTCTAGTCCCTGCTGACCTATCCAACTATTGTTCCTCCTCACTGGCTCCCTGCCACCTTTCATCTCTCCGTTCATTTGATTTATAATCAAAAGCCTAATCAGTAAGCAATAGCAATGAAAAAAATATGTAGTACAGGAGTTAAATTTTCATTTTATGCTGAGATAATCCCAGTTCACTTGAAATCGTATTATCAACTGTGTCATTATTAAGGATTTAAAGGACAAAAACAAGTTGCTTGCTTTCCCTGATACTCGGGTTGTCTAGTTGTCTCTCTTTATGGCTGTATAAATCTGCTTTCCACTCACAAGGAATTTAATGTGGAGATATGGAAGAAAATGTTAAGTACCTCTCCGTCATCCAGGGCCTTTTTAAGACTTGGCTACTTTACTCACCCCTCGACTGTTTTTTTTGATAAGACCCAGCCACTTGTCCACATCTTCCCTCCTCCACTATCTGAGGATTGAAATTCAAAGGGTAGCCACTAAATCTCTGAGGGTTATGGCATGGAATACAGAAAAATCAGCTGATGGCAGTTGAAAGTTGTCTGAAAGCAAATCTCATTTGCCGTTGCCCTCGAGGATCCATATGCAAACCACTGCCAAACCAAGCTAATGTGTTTGGCCTCTTTGCATCTTTGGGACACCATTAGCAACAGCCAACTTAATTGTCGCAGTAGCAACCACTGCCAGTATATCGATCAGACTCAAGAGAGTAATAACTCTGTCCTTTATATTTTTAGAATGTGCCCTGGAAATCAGATTTGGTCTCCAGTTCTTGAGGGCCAGTCCACCTTCATGTAAACACAACCACCTCTGGCAATCAAACACAACCACACAAAACAATAGCTTTTACCATTGCACCCAAGCAGCTGGAAATCAAAAATGGTTCCTTCCATCCATTTGTTCCCATTTCCATTTGACAGCTTGTTTGCTACGAATAGAATTGCCAAGCCACACAATGGTTTAGATTCTTGTTCACGGTCTATTGCATTCTGGCGTCTTGGCTGCCTTCAGTAAACCCATGAGATGTAAACAATAAAATTCTAAATGTCTTTGACTACTTGAGCACAGTGCCCCCAGACGTCTTCAGGGTCATTCTGCTCTTGACCTGTCAGTTCTAGCAACCAACTGGAGGGCCTGAACAAAATAACAGGCATAGAGAGTGAGTTAGAAAGTGAACATATGTTGTCTTCTAAAAGCAGAATGAGTAGAATTTGTTGGTTGCAATGTGTTAACTCAACATTCAAAGTTGGACCCTTCTCAATGGCTAAATGATGGCAGAAGTGCATGCAATATCACAGTATATGTTTGTACGGCCTAAAAGCTGTGCAGAATGATGGCACAGATGCAGCCCACCAGAATAGAATGAACTGTGACCTGGATTTTGGCCAGCTCAACTTTATTCGGTTTGCTCTTGGCTGACATGTGGCTACGGTAAGGCCTGCTTGTGGTTCAAATCTGGCAAACAGTAGTGGACAGCCCAAGTGCCATCATTCCACGCAGTATGAGGGCCGGACGGATCTGGATAGAGTGCAGATTGAGCCACACTTTTCTATCCAAACCCAACCGAGTTCGAGTGAGAATTAACCAAGCCCTACCCGAACTCAACAGGCGTTCAGTGTTTTTTGTCAGGCATGACTTGTGACCCACACAGTCCCATAGATGTTCGATAAGATTGGGATCTGGGGTATTTGGAGGCCAGGTCGACACCTTGAGGTCTTTGTCACTTCCCTCGAGCCATTCCTGAGAAGTTTTTGTGGTGTGGCAGGGCACATTGTCCTGCTCGGGGGGTGGGCAGTATTGATGAACTTGGTCCACAACGGTGTTTGGATGAGTCATGAGTGTCAAGGGACATCCATATGAATGCCATGACCCAAGGTTCCCCAGCAGCACATTGCATTGTAACAACATGATCAATGTCAATCACTTTACCCGTCAGTGGTTTTCATGTTGTGATCAATGTATCTTTAAACTTTACTTTAATGCTACATGGACTGGAATAAGACACACCAGGCAATAATTTATCATTGTACTGACATCCATTATTGATATATACCTATCCCGTGCAGGCTAACGAGGGGCTGGAGACGATTCCACTTCATTGGCTGAAAAGCAGGGAACATCTTTTGGGTTCCAATACTTTTGTCTTTTTGCCAAGGCTTGTCAGTGGTTTGACAAGTCTATTAATTATGAGCAGTTTAGCCAGAGAGTGATTTTACCATCTCAGATTGTTTGACTTGAACAATTTTCACACCCTGGCATTAAAACTGTCCAACATTTTTACAAAAAGGCAAAAAAAAGAGACATGTCAGAAAATAGCTTAATTTAGAATCCCATTAATCATCTCACAACCCACTCACTTTTATCTTGCAACTCTCCGACCCCCTTGTTGGGGTCCATTGTCTCATTGCTCGCACATAGGAAGGCAACCACTCACATTCATAAGTCCGGACAGTTTAAAGTTGCCACAGAACCTGCATATTTTTGGACTTTGGGACAAAACTGGAGCACTCGGAGAAAGCCCACACACATACTGGGAGAACATGCATCTTCACACACATATCACCAATCCCCATAAATATACAGTATATTTTTAGCTTTTCACTTCAATCTAATGTGATCCCTCTTACTATATACATGCTATGCATGTGTCCAGGGCCTCTTTGTGCTCTCTAGCACATCCAGAGGCGACCTGTCACACACAACATCATAAGCATAATCAGAGAGCTCAAAGCTGGTATATATAAAACAAAACACCCACATCCCCACACCCACTGCACCTTCTGGCACTGCCAATGTGTGACATCTATGTGCAAACTAAAACACTTCTAACCAGAATATTACACACACAGCAGCATAAGCATACGTGCATAGGAATATGTCAACACAACCCTCACACATATCTGTACAAATATAATTTCTAGGCTGACATGACATAGAACCACCACATTTTATGAAATTTCCCACTTTATGCACAACTTGTGTCATCCTGTATGAATATTTACCCAGTATATTAACATATGCCACCCTACTGTGTGGGAACCAGTGAAACATGATGGCTATTTCAACAGAAGAAATAACATTCATTTTCATCCAATTCTGCAAGTGAGCGAGATGGAGCTTTCATTGGAATGTTTTGACCTTGCGGCGTAGATGCTTAACATCCCAAGAATGAAATTGGCACTCCCAAAATGGATTTGGCCTGATGTGCACAGGCTTATAACAAGTGCCAACTCTGTAGTATTTAAGAGGGTACTGGCGAAGAAACATTGTATGTGTGTGTGTGTGTGTGTGTGTGCATGTGCGGGCGTATGTTTTACTCCACACACACACAAAGCTGCCAGTGTTTCATTCCTGGCTAAATATTTATAACAGAGAAAGACACTAAGCAAGTCAGACAAACACAAACACACAGACACACACACACTCCGAGATAGACATGGGGGAGAGAAAGTGAGTGTAAGAGAGAGATAGACAGACAGAGAGAAGAAGGAGGAAGCTTATTATTTAATGTCCTACTTGGCAGAGAGCTGTCAGAAACCAGGAGAGTGGAGACATGCCAGAGACTGACAGAACAAAATCACCATTCGTCTTCTTCTCTTCAAGACATGGACAAGCTTAATGAATTAAGATCCGACTCAGGCCCCGACTCTTACTTCTCCAGCTTGTGATGTGCGGGCTTCATATTTGCAGGTTTTAGACCAGTGAGCACGACACCGAGATCTGAGAGCTGTGGCATTACATCAACACAAAGGGCGCCATTCATTGTTTTAGAGCCTCATTACATGGAATGATCTCTCTATCAAGACTCTAAACTCTCACTACTCCGGGCGTGCGCACACATAAACACGCACAAAGCCCATTACCTCAGGTGATAGCTCCACCAGCATTCCAAACAATAGCGGCAAAAGGCAAATTAGCAAACAATACGCTCTGCTCCCATAGCCTGAGTGATGAAAACAGTACAAGGCGAGCTAATGCATCTCAGGCAGGCCAGATTCCTGCCCCCGCTCTTATCTTCCCCTAACACGCTATCAGACAAATTAGCAATGGGGTCCACTTAAGAGTTTGCGTGTGCATGCGTGTGCATGCGTGTGCGTGTGTGTGTGTGTGTGTGTGTGTGTGTGTGTGCGTGCATGCACGGGTGTGTAATCTTGTGTGCGCCTGTGCATTTAGCACTGGGGTCCACTCATCGTCTGCCTCCTCTCTTGATGTTATTTATGGCTGTTTAAATGATCTCAGACACCTCTCATTTGTTTAGACAGCTCCAATTGGCTTTCTGTCTGAAGAAAGAAGAAGAGAGGAGGGCTTGGGAGCGGCGGGGCAGGGGGGAGAGACGTGGTGAGACAGAGGGGGAGATAGAGGGGAGGCGGGGAGGGGAAGGGAGGGTGGCCTGGCGGGGTGTGAGGGATGCTTGAGAACAGTAAAGGGTGAGGAAGGAGGCAACTGAGATGGATGAAAGGGGATGAGTTTGAAGGGGAGTGAGGGAGGAGGCGAGATAGACAAAGTCAAGATAGGAGGGTGAGGAGAGATGAGGAGGAAAAGAGTTTAGGAAGGAGAATTTGCAACAGAGCTAGGAAGACACAGAGGGTGAGGGTAAGTAGACCAGGCAGGGCAGCAGGTGAGAGGAGAGAGGGAGAAAAGCCTCTGTCTCAGAAGGATCCACTTTGTTTAGTCCCACTGAAGCAAACATTACTTTTCAGCATCAGGGTTTTCACCTCCAGTGGTGAGCAGTATAAGCCTTTTCCACTACAGGAACTTATTATAATAACATAAAGAGTAACCTTACACTCAATACAAATATGCAGTATGCATAGTGATTTTATTACACTATCTGTTGACTCTCTCTGGTTACATTTTATAGCGTCAATTGCATCAAAATAATTATTTAAAATCCAAAATCCCAGACATTCTGGGACACTGCTTCCAAAACTACAAGGTGATGTCATGTTTACATTCTTGCTGTAAGAAGAGTAAGATGAGAAGATCAATACCACTCTGCTACATATGAACCTACAGCAGGGCCAGACCAGAATAATAATACAGGCCAGGAATCTCAGATCAATCTTCAACACATTCACAACAGACCATGTACACACAATCAGTGCGTCATAAGTATACATATATAGAAGGTTCCAAATAAACAGTGGCTTATCAGATTATAGCTAAAGGTACGAATTTGAGTTGAAAACATTACAAAAATTAACAAAAATTATCAACAGAACATGAACAAGAAGGCTAACTGAGCTAACTAGCTAATGGCAGCTACATATATATACATATATGTGTGTGTGTGTGTGTGTGTGTGTGTTTAGCTTGTTGTGTACTTACATTATCCCAAATGTTTCCAACAATGTTCAAATTCAGAGAAATCTGCAAGTTTACTCTAGGTAACAGTGCATTTCATTTGGTCGGAGTCAAAGAGTGAGAAGGACGTCGGCAAAAAAGACTGGACGTAACTTGAAAAAGACTTGGAGAAAAAAAAAACTCTACCTCTACTCTACTCGCCAGACTCCAGTTCTCTCTTCTTCTTTTTCCCCCTCTATGTAACATTACATTCATGAAGGAAAGTACATTCCAACACCAGTAGGCCGTCAAGATTGCAATACATGAAGCAACCAATTGCTGCCGCAGTCAGGTTGATAAATGGGAGTGAATAATAAATCCACTTTTTAATCTCAAAAGTTACAAGTAATCTGAGGTCTCCTCCCGTCGGTAAGTGGGTCAGAATCAGAACAGAATCCAAAGTGTTTCTTCTTCCAGAAGGTCTGGCTTTGCACCCAACTCTCACCTTCTGAGCTAGCCATCCTGTGTCTTGATTGAAAGACCCCTTGCAGCAAAAATGACATATTGTGTGTTTAAGTTAGCACAGTTCCAAATAACTGTAATTGTTTTGCTGTTTCTGGCGGACCCTGTACTCAAAAGTGGTGTGGGTACCACTGCCTGCTGTCGTAAATTTCTGGATCTGGCTAATGCATGCATTTGTTTTGGAAGCTATTACTTCTTTTATTTATTTTTAATACTTTTTTATTTTTTAAAATACAGGTGTTTGCAGTATGCATAGCTATTAGGTAATGTGTTTATTGTTTAACTACATCTTTTGGTAATGTTTGAGTAGATTAGCTTTTTTCAAAGCTGTGTACCTTTTCCAATAGCAACACTTCCCAATGGCAATGTAGGCCTCTCAGTTTGGTCCTGACAATATCACAACAATGATTGATGGATTGCCATCAAATTTTGGTCCCCAAAGGCTGAAGCCTTCTGACTTAAGTGATCCCTTGAGTTTGTTTCTAGCAGCACCAACAGAGTCACATTTCTGATTCTGAGTGAAATGCCTTTTGATCTCTTAATATTTCATCTTGTGCTCTCATCAGGTCAACATTCCATTCTTCCAATACTTTCTTTTTGTGACAAATGTTAGGACATTAAACACAGTAAGCTGAGATGGTAAGGTTTATGGCCGTTAATGACCAGCATGGTTCACATTGTCATTGTAAGCGTGTTAGCACTGCTGTGCCTAGGTGCAGCTTCACAAAGCTGATAGCATGTCTGGAGTGTCTCGATTCTTCAAGCAGAGTAGTGTGATCAAACACTCCATCACTTTATTTTTGTTTCCCTTGAAGAAAAAAAGCTCAGAAATGACTGCATTGCATCCCGCAGTCTGTTCTCCACTGGATGCCTCACTTGCACCTCCACGTCTCTTGTGTCATTAGAGAATGAAGTAAGCAGTCTGGTTCAAGCTCTGTCGACCTCCTACTGCGGGTGGGGCCCTCCTATTTGTTTCATGATACTTGTCTTGAAAGTCATGACTAAAAATATCTAAATCGGCTACATTTATACGACCGTTGTATGTCCAACAACTGCACTCTAAAACGTTCTGGCCTTGAAACCCTAACTGGGACGCTTCATCTCACAGCAGCTAAGTTCTCATTATGGAAAAGCCCTGAAAGTGTATGTTCAGTCACATCTCTGGGTTTGCATGGGTGTAGGTACATCTGTCTCTGTAGTGTATGTCTGTCTGTGTGTGTGTGTGTGTGTTTGTGTGTGTTTGTGGTGCTCAGTGAAGAATCAAAGCGTACGGACCAGGAGTGAGAGAAGCCTTGTTTGTCTGATTAGGCCCCTCCAGGGAATACAGAGGAGCTAGTGGGAGGGAGGGCATCTCTGCTCTGGTTGTTAAAACACGACTCTACACGCACACCCTAACTCTCACACACATACACACAAAAGTTGAAATATTCAGATGTAGACACAACTGCAAACACACTCACACACGCTCAATTAAATTAGAATGTTTATGATGTAATTTCTCCTTTATTGTGCCTTGGTAGTAGGGTCTCTGGGCACTCTAATGTTAATTGCCACTGAGGCGTGCTGTGGTGGTTGTTGTTGTTTGTTGTTTCTGACAAGTTTAGGTTGTTGAGCTACATAAACAACGTTGTAAATACATGGTCAGCTCTGAGGGCAAGTACAGCCGGGAGTCTTTCAGCAGACAGTACACTACAATGAAGCGTCTTTGGGGAACAATCTACTCATGCATCTTACAATTTACAAATGCAGAATAAGACATATAAATAAAATGGTAATGTGGATATAGTGTCATACATTTTATTCAGACTGCAAGAGAAAATCAACAGTGAAAATGACTCAAATATCCAGTTGCTCATTATTAATACAGAGCCAAAGGATGCTCACCCAGAACAATGCTTTTCATTCCTGTAAGAATTTTTAACCATAATGAAGTTACAATGTATTTATTGTTATTAGTACAATGGATTTGACCCATCTTAATGGTCAAAGCAGGACTGGGAACCATATTGCAACAAGCCAGGAAATCAAAGCCGATTACACATGTAAAAAAAAAGCCTTATTAGATGTGTAAGCAATGACCCATGTGGAGACTAAACTACCCCTGTTTCCATTGAGCTGTTTGGATTATTTGTGAAATAGTTCAGAGGAGATTATCCCATAGCTACTCACCAATGATTAAAGTCTGAGTACTGTTTAATTATTCTTTCAGGCACTTTTTTTTGTCCTAGAGCAATAATAGTAAAAGTCATATGAGTACAAGAAGCCCTAGTTCTGTAACAACCACAACAAGTGTAGGACTGCTCATTGTTCCAACAGCCCAATATTCTGAAACCCCTATAGTCAGAAAATGTCCCTTTAGACCGAAAGCCCATGAGTCCGACAGCATGTTATGCTGAAAACAAAAGCCCACTGGTCCGAAGGCCCCTCTTCCCAAAAATACACTCTCTCCCTGTTTTTTTTTTTTTTTTTGCTGATAATATCTAAGTGTATTTGAACGTGCATTCACGTGCCAGGTGACATTATATGGTACATCATGGTAACAGTAGTTACAATACTTTTTTCTCAGTATTGTAAGAAAAAAGTCAGATTTCTGTAAAATGCTAGTGATGTGTCACAGTCGCTCTCAGATCAGAAGGCAGGGCATTTGGTATCATTTTAAATAATCAAAAAGACAGCGGATCATCAAAATGATGGCAAACAATGACACTTCAACATATTTAAATCTTTGAATGTATATCTGACTTTTTTCTCAGAATTAACACGAGGTTAATGTTGTGAAACATTAACAGCTAGGTTTAGGCATCAAATCTACTTGGTTAGGTTTAGGAATAGATCAAGGTTTGGGTTAAAAGTACATTAGTTGAACTACTTAAGTTATGTACTTAGGTTGGTGATACTAGATTGCAGATTTTGGGAACAGTGCGTGTTTGTTTTCTGAAAACTGGCTGTCGGACAAATGGGCTTTTGGTGTAATTGGACACCTTTTTGACTTTTTGGAATATTGGTCTGTCTGAATAATGGCATGGTAAGCAGAAGTAATGGGGATAGGAATGATACTGTAATGCAGTCCGATTTGTAGTCATATTTCGATGAAACCGTGAATGATCGCAAAGTGACTGCTTCTATTAAGTTAGTGTTGATGCTCGTTGTTCATTAAAGTCAAAGTGGAAATACTGACCTACCTCAAAGAAGAGTCTGGTAATATTTTATATATTTCTTGTTAACAAATGCCATGAAAAGACAGAAACCAGCAATGAATTAACACTAACATTTAATTCTTGTGAATGGTCAAAGTTTAATCCTAAGAAAAACTATTAACAGTGGAATTTGCCCTCTGAAGTATCAAAAAAATTTCCTTATCTTAAAAGCGAGCCATATCTTTCCACATATTCCTTTATTCCAGTATTATTACAAATGTGGCTACTGTAGTTTACATTGAGGCAATCCCACCCAATCACTCAGCTGCTGTGAACACTTAGTAATATGCCAAATGTGTATTACTCCGCTGCTTAAAATAGTCCTCAACAAATGCTCAATTCACTCCTATTTAGGTAACATTTGCTAAAAACTACAGTGCCCAGGTGGTTAAGGAAATGTCTGTGCCATTATTAAAAATCATAGCTTTGATTCATTTTAAAAAGATTTATGTCTTGATTTATCCTATGAGTCCTGCTCTCTCCCTACTTAAACAATTCATATTAGTCTTTCAGCTGTGACGCTATTGATGCTCATGCCAACAACATTCCCAGTAAACAACTGAGATGCTGACCTAATATTTGTAGTGCAAGTGTGTTTCATTCATCCAATGATGGACCGAGGCCAGGTTGTTGTCTTTTTAGTTCATCCAGTCAGGATGGCTCATTGTACCACATCTTCATGATTCACTATTTCTTATTGAACCAATTTACTGCTTCTCTCACAGTGTCTTGGAGACATTAAAGATACATTTCAGCCTCACACTGCATGTAATCGCAGGCCTAAGATGTTTGGATTTTATTCCCCTTCTACCACACAGTGTTTAATTCAAAGACATACTTTCTTCTTTCACCTACAACAGCACCAGCCACATCAAAGAACACACCAGCTAGCAAGCACTACGCACTAATTATTAATACAATGAGACAGGTTGGAAATTCATGCATATCTGGAGCACTGACCTCTGCCGACGTGTAGATTTGTCTTTGTGATGTATCTGTGGTGACTACAGTATGGGAAAGCAATAAGCGGCACAGTTAGAAAAGTAAGAGGGGATTTATCTGTGGCGGTGGTGAGCTACTCGATGATAAATGGGTTAAACAGATGCTTTCCTTTGAAGGTAAATGAATAAAAACTACTGGAAATGTGTAACTAGGTCAAAGTGGAAAAGGACTTAGCTACATGGAGAAATGCTTTCAACAGAAAAAAGGGATAATTACAAAGAAGGGAAATTATCATTATATATTTAATCAGGGAGTACTTGTAATTTGATGTCAAATGTAGTAAGTGATGATAACATAAGCTGAAGAAATGCAGCTACAAATAATTCTAAATAACATGTCAAATTAAATGAAAAAAGGTGAATGTTGATTTGTGTGCGCTGGTTTATGTCAAGTCAAATAATGTGCTCTTTGAGTACACTGCTGTCTGAGCAGTCCGTCGCTGATAATCATACACTGCGTGGCTTGACCATATAAACCGTGAAAAATGATGACTATGCAGAAGGTTAATAAGCAGTTTCAGTCATGGGCGTACTACCCTTTGATAGGTTCATCCTGTTGTTCAGAGGGTATATGGAACAGATGAAGGACAAAAAGTTGCCATCCTGCCCTGACCCATCCCACTGCTTCAGCAATCAATTCAGCTGTAATTACCAACAACGGCATCTGTCAGAGATCTGTATCTTATCTGAGTGGACCATTTGATAATAGGGTTATCAGTGGAAATGACTGGTGAGATCTTTACCACGTCAAGGATACACAAGGGTATTTGAGGACAGGCTTCCACAAGAACAGTAGCTTATCAGCTGAAGTACTGTTAGAGGGAAAGACGACAATGTTGGACAAAGTTTTTATAGTGAGAGGAAATGCTTTTTTTAGTACAACAGCTACTGTGTGACAAAATAACACACATAACCAAACTTAAGATACAGTATCTTCTTATAAAGAGATTAATATACATAAAAAAATACAAGGACCACAGAGGCAAGTTTACAGTCTGACACTATGGTTCTGATCAAAATAGCTGCCATTGACATGTGTGTTAACCAACACAATAATGGCGGAATCGGCCAAGTTGACTCATTGCCTTTGTTGCTGTCCTCTCGTCAAGTGCTGCTGGTGCTTTTCCTTCACATCCCCGGGTAATTTAACTCCGCCAAGGAGGGTATACGTTTTCACCCGTGCCCATTTGTTGGTGCTCTGGTTGGTTTATCAGCTGGTTGGTTTATCAGTTGGTTTATATGAACGTATTTCCACAAAACTTGGATGGAGGATGGGTCTCGGCCCAGAATAGACCCACTGTGCTACTGTGCCTTGATTGGCTGCCTTCGTTGGTATGGTTGGTTGGTTTTATACATGAGAAGTGAGATGGGTTAGGGTAAGCCAATCAGAGGCAGAACAGGGTGATGGCACGAGTGCTTAAGATATGAGAGTGGTATTAATTTTCTCTTGTCATGAAAGGAAATACACTTTTTCCCAAAATGTCAATCTTATCCCTCCAGGAATCCCTTGAGATTTACTCAATTCACCACAACACCTAGTTTACATGCCATGTCTTCCCATTCACATGATGGCCCCGTGGTATTCAGATGACACACAACGGCACTGATTAGTATTATAGATCAGCTACTGCTTTTAAACACTACTGAAGTATCACTGTGAAGGAGCTCTGAGTTCACAAACCATTTAATCTATCCTTCCATTCTCTTCACCTAATTATCATGTCAGCGGGCTGGAATCTATCCCAGCATGCCTTGGATAATCCCTGAATAGCTCACACTTTATCACAGGGCTAACATACAGTACGGAAGCTGGAAAATGTGATCTTCTTGCCATAAGGAGTGAATGCTAACCACTGCAACACCATTCCCCAAACCATATACTGAATGTAAGGTAGTGGCTATGCAGTACACTGATATTTGAGATGTCATCTACACTTTTAATATAAGTTGAGTTAGAGAAAGAATATATACAGTACCGAACAGTAAACTAAATAAGACCACAATAATCTGACCTCCGCTCAACTAAATATTCTCTTGTGTCATTCTTCTACCTCAAAGAGCTTGTAAACAAATGCTATTATACCACATATCCACTCACTGCGTGCCCTCTGACAAGCATTTCAGCATTAAGGAGTCAGTAACAGACATCCGCAGTTATAGCCTGTCTGGCTCAACAGTCTGGCAGAAATGCAAATAGTATTTCTCAGGTGCTTTCAATGTAGTGTAATACTTATTCCTCTAGATGCAAGACTATTTTTTCCCCCCCAATTTTATTTTTCTTTTGTGTCACAGTCCTTCAGGGGGTGGTGTTCTGCTTTTTACATCACTACATCTGTGTGCCAGCTAGTTATTTGACAGAAAATATAAAATATACAATGAGCAGGGTGTTTAAAGTTGGATTGCTATGAACGGTGACTTCTCTGCCCTGTTTTGAGTGTTTCTGTATAGTGATGTTGTGGCAAGTTGTTGTGGGATGGATCTGTCGGGCGGTTTATTTAGTTCATTCAGTGGCAAGAGGAGTCAAGAGGTTCTCTTACTCTCTGATCAAGGACTCTTCCTTGAGTCTGCTATAGCTGCTCTCATAGGCCTTTTCCACTCGACACCAAACACACTTTACACACACAGCAGCACGACGCAACATTCGACTTTAATCTAGCCAGAAACAATGTGGAGTAGTTACACCAGCTACAACAATACATTTACTTCTTACAATTTAATATGATCACTATCACTCACAATGTGACATTCTCCCACACGAATGTAAAGTGCAGGTGTGAGTGTAAAATGTTAAGAGAGACAGCTCAAAGGGCAAATGAGCACCATGAGCAAATACAATATGCATTTGTGGTTGCATGGCAACTGTTTGCTAACCTGAATTCTAAATTAAAAAAGGAATGAAAATGTGAAGATAATAATTGATGAGAGGAATTTAGAGTATCTATGTTTGCTTGTGAGCATGAGAAGCTGATTAACACAGGGGGTTTAACAATTAAATTAATGAGAATGAATCCTTCTGTGCAGGTGCAGCATTGTTCATGAGTCTGTGTGACACTGACGTAACACAGGATTTTATTAAAGTTGAGAAATGTTTTGTGCCCACTGCCACATCCAAAAAACACCACGTCCTCTCCCCCTCTCCCCCCGGCCTCTCTCCTGGTGTGTGTGTGTCTTTCCCTCACGGTGTTTCTGTTTCTCTCTCCTGGTGTCCGGCTTTTTCTCACCCTGGGTGTCTTCATCTCTCCCTGCTGGTGTCCATCTCTCTTTTTTCTCCTAAATCTGCCAAGATGTGAAAAATATAAAAATAGTTTTCTCTTTCAGTGTTGATCCATTCAAGACTCTATCAAATGATTAAAAGGATGTGTGTGTGCTCATACCAAATTCTCTCAGCTTGACAAACACCACAGTGTGTTCAACTTGATTCCTTTCCACAAATAAACACCCAATTTCACCCAAATTCAAATGAAAAGTATTATTCAACCAGAAAAAAATGGTTTTCTGTTGATGCATGGAGGAAGCCAACCTCTGAAGACTTTGTATCTTAGTGGGGATCATCAGTGATACTGGGTTTAGGTTAGCAATAGGCCTAGCTATTGATTCTTTACCAAAAATATGTTCCAGATAGGAACTCAGTATGGCTAAATACACAGTTAGCTTGTTGCTAGCCCTTAGCTTTTGTCAACATTTTCACCGTTTAAGGTATAAACATAAATGCCAGTGTTGGGAATCACTGCAAGGAAATTATGTGATTAAAATTTGTATCATCCTTTTTAGTAACAACATCCATCAGCTACATTACAGCTGCTAAAAGCAGTAATAGGATTACTTCAACATTGTAGGTGGCGGGTTTGTTAGCTGGGAGGGCTGATATTTAGTGACTTGCTAACATTAGCGGCTGGCTAGCATACATCCAAGAATCAGGGTTTTGTTAAGAGTTGGAGGGAATGTAACCCCTGTGCAGTCACTTGGGCTAAGCTAGCTGCTGCTAGTCAATAAATACCTCTAACCCTGGGCTCTAGGTTCTCTTCTCATTTCAGCCTAATTGTAACATTTAAAGATATACACTTTATTTCTGCAGTTAATTTTATTAATGTGGCTTAATAATGCTGCTGCTGTTGCACCCAGTGAGGTGGGCCTAAGTGAGACATATATTGTCTAAAGTTACAGTCTTGGAACTAACAGTATGTTGTGTGGCTTGCTAATGTCTCAGTAAGGACTGTAGTTTCTGGAAAAATTGGCTTATCTTTGTCTTAGAATCTGGCTAGGAACGCACTTAATAGTTCAGAGAGAATGATCTGGAAAGAGATTGCATTGAGTTAAAGAAGCCGGTAGAACAGAGACTAGCTCAAAAACTGGCAGCTTGTTAAATCACAATGTATTATTTTCTATAGCTACAGTGCATTTGTTAAACACCGAAGATGTTGCTTTGGAGTTGTTTAAAAGCACCTTTATTTAAAAGTATTTAGATCAAAAAGCCATTTAATTCATATTTCAATAAGTAATGATGAATGGATTTTTCACCTAATTGGGCAGACACTGATAATTACCTTTAATGATATTAGATGTTTCCACTAAGAAGCTGTTATTATTTCTATAGTATGATTCTATTGGCCTAAGTGCAGTATATCTACAGTATATCTTCACTGTGAGAATAACGCAAATGGGATCATTACTGTCATGTTTTGCAGCCACTTATTCCGTTGCAAGTACTCCTCACCAACAAATCCTTATCCTTCATTCAGCCATCCTTTATAAAAGAACATTATGACCCTCTTCGAATGTGCTACATTACCATAATTTTTCTCCTTCCAGAAATGGATGGGGACGCAGTTACCTGTTTATTTTCCATTGCTTTCATCTTCACAAGTCAATTTTGAGTAACGTTATGAGATGACAGGTTGCCAGGTCAAGGAAAATGTTCCAGCCTCTGAAAACCCCACACATATGCTCCAAAAACAAAAGGCCAGGAAAAAGGGGCAGGTTAGAAACTCAGTTAGCAACAACAGCTGCAGAACAGGTGTTATTTCATGTCCGTGTCTTGCAGTAAAAACTGTCAATAATTATAACGCTGGGAATGGTGTGGGGAACAAAATTTGAAAGGAAAAAGTGAGTGATTCCAGAATGTGGAGGAGAAATGTGCCCTGAATAATTTCAGCTCTTAACCAAAAAAAAGTTGCAGCATCATTAAAACTTGCATCCCACTCTTCACAAGAAGTATTCTGTTTTTGAAACTTCAGTGTATGTTATTTTAAATATCAATGTCATAATGTGTTATTTAGTTATATAGTTAATCAGGCTGTGTGTTGGAAGAGGTTTCAGAGTTAACACGTCATACAGATCTGACTCATTGTTACTGATGTAAACACCTGGTAGACGCCAGCAAAGCAACAGTTGATCATTGATTTGTTGTTTTGGACTGTGTAACAATTTTTTTACTTTATTATCTTTTGCAACCACCCATTAAATAAAGAAAAGACAGGTTGGAGAACCCCAGAGAAGGCCTACCAGCCTGATCTCCACCAATTTTGAAAAAAGCATTGTATTGTGGGATTGTTGCAGAGAGTAGTGTCAGACTTGAGGACACCCGTATATATTTTTTTTATTTGAGGACATACATAGTTCATTTTATTTCACACTCAGACTTCACACACTCAAATCAAATGGGGGAGGGTAAATATAGTGCACAATACTAAACGTATAATATAAAGAGGGATTTTGGACACAGAATTAGAGTCCTGTGCTTTGGCTAAAGGTGAGTAAAACCTAATCCCTGAAGCTGAGGGAACAGAATGCGCACACAGAGGATCAATATCCTAACATCAGACTTGATACACAAAGGAGGTTAGATTGCATGCACATTACATTAGGTGGAGGGTAGGCAATGGGTTACATTTTCCTTTAGCCTTACATTTTTACAGCATAACACTTCCAAAAACAAAACTATGAGATATAAAATATAATTTTTAGTAAGTTTAATTTTTAGGATTTGCTAAATAATTATTGTTTCACTGTGGTTGTGAAATTAAGATGCTGGTATACAGATTTTTGGCATAGCGCCAAGCTATCTGTTTACTTCTGCTTCCAGTCTTTATGCTAAGCTAACCGCTAGCCCCGCTAGGCACAAACATGAAAGTGTTATCATGTGAAAAAATGAATTGGGAGAGAATTCTTTATCCATTTATTACCTCTGCCAAGGAGGTTATGCGTTCACCCGTGTCCATTGGTTGGTTGGTTTGTCAACAGGATTACATAAAAACTTCCATCCACAAAACATGGATGGAAGATGTGCTTGGCCCAGAATAGACCCAATCAACTTTTGGTATGGGTCCGGATAAAGAGACAGATCCAGGAATTTTTTTCTCACTTTCTTTGAAGGACCTATTTGTAGAAAAAATGATTTTTTAATCCCACTGCCAGCGCTGGCCCATCCTACAATCCCAAAGCATTATTTGGGAATGAGAATCAAAAATCTATTTTCTTACAAAGAGAACCTTTAACATTGCAAGATAGGGGTCATTAATTTCTCAGGGAATAATGCATGGATCTTGATGAAAAAACATGTGTATTTAGGTGGCTTTAATGTATGACTGAGTATGATTTGATGCAGATCCTGCATCTGGAGAGTTTAATTATAGTTAAGATCACCAAGTTATGGGTGGTTTGAAATTTAGAGTGATACAGGGCTATCGAGTTTGGTATTGAGTTAGGCTTGATTGAATTAAAGGGGGCTGTTGGGCCTTGGAGGAGGTATGCGCTCTACTGAGTGCTATTCTAGATGTTGATCAATTCGAAACATCAGTTACAATGTCCATAATTCCATAAACCACACGTTTAGTTGAAATAGAGGATATGATCAAAAGAGTTGTGTGAGTTTTTCACTCAATAAAATGTACAGAACCCTGTAGTTTGCTCCAGGGAACACATTTAATGCAAATTTATGAAACTCTGTTTCTCAAGATTCAAGACAAAAATAGATCTGTGGACAGCACTTAAGATATGCATAGACATTGTTTGGACTTATTTATAAATCTGTCTTTGCACTGGGTGAATTTAAAATCTCAGCCAAGTCTAAGCTGTAATTGCCCTTTGATTATTAGCATTCTTATATTGTGAAATGTACATTATTATTAACCGATAATCATTCAGTGTGTTTTGCTATACAACCTGCAGGACAGTTGGATTGATGACCATATTTTGGGTCCGTCCTACAAAACTTTCTCCAATGTAAATCAAATTAAAGAAAGCAGCACTTCTTTCTTCTTTTTGACTGTCTGACTTTTGGAAGAACAAAGACTTATTTATCCTTCATCAGATCCATGTTTGCATCACGTCTGTCTCTCTCAATTCGCCCTTCCTTGACCTGATTTGTTTTGGTCCTTCATCATTTCCCCACTCCTCTTGTTCGTTCTCTCACACTCTGATTCCTTTTCTTCTCCTCTGCTTGTGTGGAGGGCTTGCAAACAGACATCACTGACAATGAGAGCCAATTCGCTGTCAAGAAGGTCTGTCGTACGTGAGTTTATCTATGCACATGTGCTCGTGTGTGCGGTGTTCTGTCGTTGTGTGCGGTGTGCAGTCGTTCTGATTCCCGTTTGTTTCTGTGAAGAGTAATACAAGGTTATAGGGAGAAAATATTAGCATATTTGTTATCTAGTTTGAGACAATTGCTGGTCGTTGAAAAATCTTTGAAAAAGAATGACAGACAGAAGGAGCGAGTCGACGCTGAGAGAGGACTGTGAGTGGAAGAGGGATTGCTCATTTGGGTTTTGATGTTGAGGTCAAGTTTATTTACAAGGAAAATCAGCGGTGATAAAGACACCTGAAATTCAGACTAGATTAAAGTCCTGTGCAAGCAGACTATGCATAAAAGATGATTGCTTCAAGACGCCCACATGCTCACACACAAACATAATTTTAATCAGCCAGATATCAAGGTCTTCACACTCTATTCCGTGGTTACCAATCCAGGCGCCACCAGCTATGGAGTGAATTAATGTGTACCTTGAGATTTTCTCAAAAGTAAATATAATCAGTGTCTTCATTACATTATAATCCCAAAACCGTATTGTAATCATCACTATTATTAGATTAATATAATGCATTATGGAGGAAAAAGTTACATGACTACATTGCTATTTGCCTGGCACCTCTTTTCTATCTCACTGTTATGAATGTACTTGTTTTGATAGCAGTAAAAAACAATAAATGATTGATTTTTAATGGAGTTTTGGTCTTAGTCTTTTTGCTGAAACCGTCAGAGAGAACTTTAGTCTAAATTTAAGACATTTTAGTCTAGTTTTCACCAGTGACATCTTAGAGGAAATTCAGACCTGGTGTTAACATCCATCCTAAGTGATCCATGCAGAAGTGGACAGCTATAAGCCTCAGTTGACACCCAGCATTAACATGCGTCTCCATATGTGTCTCTACTGACCACTTGTGATCTCTATATGCAAATGAACACATGCATCACTACAACAAACAGACGCGATGTTTTTTACATAAAAACAAATTAACAAGAGGGTCCAAATAATGAAATGATGAATAGAGACATCATTTCACAAGGTTTATAAAGTTTGTCCTTACTCCACAGCACACAAAATTGAGCATTTTTTTTTAAAGGAGACTGAGGACTTTCCATGGGAAGATGCCTAACTTGGATACCGTTAACCGTATTTGTTAAATTTATGATGTTTACCATCAATAAAATGTTGACTTCCTTCATACATGTGTCACCATCTCTGTTGTGCACAGTCACTATACAGTAACTCTGTCTCTTTGGACAAAACCACTTACTGAAAAGGCCTGTCTTGCGTCGCATTACACTCTAGACAATGCGCGTGGGTCCACCAACTGCGCTGTGAGTCTATTTTTAATGGAAGCAGAAAGCAGCCGCATCAAGCAGCACAGAGCATCAAGCCAGGCAGGGAGGCAGACCGAAGACAGCAGAAAGCCAGAATGCATCCGGTCAATTAAAAAAAAAACACAAAAAAGCACTCTGTGCAGACTCGGGATCTACAGCACAACAATGTTAGAAATATTAACAATAAACACAATAAAAAGAGACAAACAACAAAACCATTTTACTACTTAGCTTACTCACCCATGGTAGAAGCACAAAAATCAAGGAAAAATGACGAAATAAACACAATCAGGGCAAGTCAACAACATCAGACAGGCATCCGCTTCTAAAACGCCCCCGGTGGGATATGAAGTGGCATGGAGGACGGAGCGTAACAGTGTCACACACGTGAGGTGGCAGAGATGTGCCAAGTGGAATCAAGGGATTACTCACCGCTGTTGCTGCTCACTTAGCATCACCGCAGCTACCTGTCATCGCCACTGCAGAACAGTGAATCACTTGTTCATGAAAATACTGTTACTGGGTTTGTTTGAGATGAGAAGCTAAAATGTTGGATAATGCATTGATATCGACATTAACCGACAAAACGATTTTAATCCTCAAATTTAGTTTTTCCCTCTGATAGCAACGTGAAAGACCCCCAACCTAATGTAACGTGACACTGGAAAATTAACCACTCAAACTCATTTCAGCCAATGACATAAAAGCCACAAATTTGCTTCACGACTAGTTTTAATGAGGCATTTTCATGTTCAGGTTTTATGGTTGATGTTATTGAAGCTGGGTTTAATAACGGACATTGGCTTGCTATTGGTCAAATATGCATGTCAAAGTTCACCAAAGTTGAACTCTATGCAAAACATGTGCATAGATTAGACCGAGCAAATGCCAGAAGATTGGCTGAGGAGTGATACTACAGTATTATTAGGTATCAAAAAAACTTTGCTTTATGGATCCAAGGACGTAGATGAGATCAGGAAAGAGAAAAAAAGCCTTTCGTAAATGGGCTTCGCACCTATGCAATTTTCAGTCTACCTCAGGGCATGTTAAACAAGTGGCAGCTCACAGATATACCTCGGCCAGGTAATCAGAGTAGCACTGGAGAAATCACGAGTTGTTGTGTACGTAATTAAGTAAATTTTAATAAGGCATCAATAGCATCATCAAATAGTAATCAATAACCTGATTTTACTTTTGTTTTGAACAAGGCAGATTGTTGAGCATATGCAAAGGTTTAGACAGTACACATTTGACAGGGGTTTGTCTGAGATGCTGATAACTTCCTGTGGACCTTGTGACTCCTTGTGATTTGTTGGTAGAGTCCGTCCTATCCTTCTTTGTTCCCTTCTTGCGCTCATTGTTATCTTTTTGTGTTTGTTTGTGGCTCTGCATGGCTTAAAAAAAGAGAAGTGTGTGGTTTTGTTTTGTATTGTCTTCATCTTCAGTAGCGAGGTTAAATGAAACAGATCTCATCCTTTCTGTGGCTTTGCTCAGTTCCCCGTGTGTTCAGTCTTACTTCTTCACAGTCCTTGTCATCTCATCTAAATGTCATTAATTTCAGCTTCTTAAGATTCCTGCTGAAATCTTTTATGGGAAATTTCATTTTTTTCTTTTTCCAGTTGTAGATTATTTTTCTTTCTTTGCTTCGTTGATGAGAAAGCGATTGAGGTCTAAAGGACATTTATTTATAATAGCCTCCCATTTTTGTCTTTCTTAGTTCCCATATCCAGTTAAGGGTACTTTCTTTTTCTCAGTCCCCAGGGTATACGTCCCTCCCTCCCATAATCTGACAATGTTATCATACACCAGTACGTTTTGATGTCTCTTTACAAAAGTCTTTTAAAGTCCAAACACATTTTTTTTCATTTAAATCTTTTGCATGAATGGTACCGGGCCCTTTGCTGATGATCAGAGTGAGAGCTGTGTCCATATACCCGGCACTAAGTCAAGCCTGTTCTCAGTGGGTGTTGGACTTGGCCAGGGTTGTCCCTTGTCTCCAATCCTGTTTGTGATTTTCACGAACAGGATCTCGAGGCACAGCCGTGGGGAGGAAAGTGTCCAGTTGGGGAACCTCAAAATTGCGTTGTTGCTCTTTGCAGATGACGTGGTTTTGTTTGCTTCTTCGGCCCGTGACCTCCAGCAGGCACTGGGGCGGTTTGCAGCCGAGTGTGAAGTGGTCGGGATGAGGGTGAGCACCTCTAAGTCTGAGGCCATGGTTCTCTGCTTGAAAATGGTGAATTGCCCCCTCCAGTTGGAGGGAGAGCTCCTGCCCCAAGCAAAGGAGTTCAAATTCCCAGGATCTTGTGATGGGAAAATGGAGTGTGAGATGGACAGGAGGCTTGGTGCGGCATCCGTAGTACTGTGGGTGCTGCTCTGGACCGTCGTGGTGAAGAGGGAGCTGAGCCAGAAAGCGAAGCTCTCGATTTACCAGTCTATCTACGTTCCGACCCTCACCTATGGCCACCAGCTGTGGGTAGTGACTTAAAGAGCGAGATCGTGGATATAAGCGGTCAAAATGAGTTTCCTCCCTAGGGTGGCCGGGCTCAGCCTTAGAGATAGGGTGAGGAGTTCAGTCATCCGCGGGGAGCTCAGAGTAGAGCCGCTGCTTCTTCGCATTGAAAGGAGCCAGTTGAGGTGGTTCAGGCATCTTGTTAGGATCCCTTGACTTTGCTTTGTGATAAATAAGTCATCACCAAGAAATATCAAGGCACACTCCTGTGCAAAAATGAAAAAACCTACGTGGGTTTGAGGCCTTTATGTTTCAACTCAGTGTTTTTCAGACCATGTAAAAACAAGTGGCAGCTCATACAATCAGAGTAACACTGGATAATTATCACAGGTGCAGTCAAGAAAGTTGATGTCCACAAAATGTGGTAAATTTTAACAAGGCGTCATTATCTGTAAGGTTAGCAAATCCATCACAAACTAGAGTGGCAATCGGAGAGGGCAGACCCAATCCAAGACGAATGGTCGTCTATTCTCTGGTATGCAAATCTGCAGGCACAACCACTCCACGTGTCCTGACATACAGTATATCCAAAATGACAACTGTGGTTGTGCCCAGCTGAAGTATCATCATTGCAGCTGTGATTCATTACCTACCTCTAAACTGGAAAAATTTCACATACTTAACATACATATGTGAAAAGTAGGAAAACATCTTGTACATATTTACAAATATGTACAAGACAAATACAAATGCTTAGACTGAAATCAGATCATGAAAATGACAGCTTGTTATCAGAAAAACTATGTTCACAAGGAAGAAAGTTTTACTTGAGTCAATTTTAATTTACACATAGAAAAAAAATGTATACGTTTAATTTAGTGGTGGGACTCGATTAAAAAAAATAATCTAATTAATTAGAGGCTTTGTAATTAATTAATCTCAATTAATCGCATATCAATATTTGACACGTGAAGCAAAATTTTTCAATTTAAATGGATTTTGGTATATGACTGAATCAATGAATACACACATAAATGAGCTTAAACAACAAAATCGTGTTTATTTTCATCACTGAGTGTTAACATAAAGTGCAATATGAATGAAGAATATTATGATTGCATTGTTCACAAGGCACAAACCAGTGCGTTTGTTAATTTGTCAGTCGCGGACTTACTCATTTTGGCTCTGAACCCTGTCATCTTGTCATGTTGTGTCCTGTGCATCAGTATTACGGGTTTGCCGGAACCTCGTGCAATGAGCAACGTTCCGCGCTGTTTGGAGTGCAAAAATAAATTGCGATTAAATGCGTTATTTTTTTGTCGCGTTATTTTTTCCATAATAAATTAATCGTAATTAATGCGATAAAGTCCCAGCCCTAGTTTAATTACTTGACTATACTGACATGTGGATGTGTATGATTCCATGGCCACACCGAGTTGTTCCCAGTGTTGTGTAAGCTCACACTAGATAAGATCAACCACAAAGTCCAGTTGATTTATTTTATATTCTGCTATATGTCTTCTATATTAAGTAATATAATAATATGTAATATAATGACTTATATGATAAGATTTATCAATATTATTACATTTACTAGGTCAAGCAGAGTTACCACCTGACCTTGTTGTCTTGGGTTGAAGATGAAAATCTCATATCCAGAACTAAAATATCAAGGAAAGGTGCATGTTAGTGATTTAATTATTATTTTTGTCCAGAATGATATCGTACAAATGAGATCTCTGGTGCAATTGTGTCCTTTTGAGAAGCTCTGTAATTCACCTTGAACTGCAGTGTCTTTTTGGAGACTTTGTATAAGAAATCCATTGAGATAAATCCAGCGATGAATGTCTTCTGTGATAATTTATTGACTTTTTTTGTTTTTGGGTTTAACACAGAGTTATCGTTGTTGTTAGCATTATTGTTAGCATTTCACTGGCAATCCCATCGTGCCTTGGGTTGAGTCAAACCAATCAAAGGCTGTGTTCATGAGTTGTCGACCAGTCAAAGGCTGTTTTTGTGACAGAGAGGCTTCATTAGGCTATTGTCTACCACTTGATTTATAATGTTGTAATAAACTTAACCTTCTGTGCTTTTTGTGTTCATTAGTTGCACTGGTTGTGTTACAATCATACCAGATCGCTCATGAAATCACTGCCCCCAAGGGCTCAGTAACAACTGCTTACCTCTTAAAGTTTAAATACATGACCTATGGGGACAATATCCTAGAGGACTACTTGTACCCGTAAATTTGGATTGTGATATGGAGTCGTTGTATTTTTTACAATGTTGTCACAACTGAATTTCACCTCCCCTGCTATATTAGTAAAAGGTAATAAAAGTTGATTTCCCCTGCTCAAAAATAGAATGGAGTCTTCCTCCTCTCATGCTACACCGTTTCACCAAGTTCTATAAAAATTTGGCCCATAGTATATCCTGTCATCCTGCTGAGAGACAAACAAGCCAAACTGAAAACATAACCTCCTCGGTGGAGGTATAATCAATACCAGTATTTAGCAAATCCAATAATCAAAAGCATAATTATACTATTGATTATGTGTGATGGAAGATAATGATGCCTTGTTAGATGTTACCAAATTATGTCAACACCCACTTCCTTGACTGCCCTTCTGATAACTGTACTCTGATTGCATGGCTGACACCAGAGTACGCGTCTAAACTCTCTTTCCTTTTTTTCGGTTTCATTCACATGGAAGAAGATAGTTGATTGTTTCGTCTCATCCCCAGACACTTTAGTTTGGCAGCTGAGGTCGGACATCAACCCAAATTTTCAGTATCTGTCTACTTGAGAATGAAACTCAACAATCAACTTTCATTTTGTTGGTTTAATATCGCCTCCCAGAGTGGATCATCTGACCACGGCAATTCCGTTGAGTTTATTTCATCAAGAAATGCAGTTGTTTTAAGACCTGGTGTGTCCTCATTCTAACATATGACTCAGAGAGATCATTCCAGTCACAGGTTTATCTTTGTGTGTCCATAACTCTACTTGTACTGGTTTTACCTTTGGCTCAGCTTGAAAAAAAAAAAACCTGTCTAACTTTGCTTTGCTACAAGTTTCTCCACAGACTTTCAGCCTCTCCTCGACAAACATTTGTAAAGAAAAGTGAGATCATTCTTTAGCCTCCTGTGGCTCTAACCACAGAGAGCCATTTACTCTGGAAATGAACACTAATTTCAAATGCTTGGACAAGACAAACACACTTTAGGTGACACAGAGAGACAGAGCAAGAGGCATCATCATTCACCGGTTACCTTATAAATCCTCAGCCAGTTGTTTTAGTGCTGCTGACTGGGAAGGGGGAATGTTAGCCACAGACATGCTTTATGTTCCCTATTACAAAGACTAATTGAATGTTTGCCTATATCTAATGAGGTGGGTTGCCCCTGGAGTATTTGGATATCTGTGGGTGTGTGTGGGTGTGTGTGTGTGTGTGTGTGTGTAAGAGTTATTTGTTGTCAGCAGATCCAATAGTGTGGTGCCGTCTTGGTCACAATTCCAGTCCAATAAAACAGTGTCTTAGTGCAGTGAGCTGTTTTAGTTTCATAGCTTTAGCTGGTAGAGGTTATGATCAAAATCTATTCAGAATCACCACACCATTTAATTTGACATAACTTTATGAGTACATGTTAAAATGGACAATGAAATGTACAGTTTCGGAATAATTACATTAAAATACACATAGCATATCTCTTAATGTGTCCATTCGAAACAGGCATGACAGAGCTTTTGCCCTTAATCCCTGCCGTTTAATTGGTGATATAGTGGAAAAGTCAGCCAATCATATGATCCTTTAAACCGGTAACCAATCTGTCAATCATCATTAAACAGTTCATGGCAATCAAAAGCTTGCAGTTCAATCCAGCTACCTGTCTGGGAGGGAAGAGACACGTCTGTGCCAAAGAGGAACACCGTGTAGAAAAGTCAAAGTCTGGACCACGTGTCCACTTTAAATGCATCACATTATTCTGTGTGATCCCTGTTTCTCTGACATGCAAATTCAAATACAGATCTTAGTTTTTTTGTTTGTATGTTTTAAAATACTTTTGGCAGCTATAACATACAGCAATAACAGCTGCTCAGAAGAGTCAAGCTTCTCAAAATTCTGATTAATTATATGATAATGGGAAGGAAATGTTCCTTCTTCATGCCCATTCATGAATGTCTCATAGAAAGGGGAGTCGTCAGGGCTGAGCTTGAAGTGTACACCACTAATCCAAGTTCGAGCCTTTGACAATACCAAGGTCATTGTCGATATGACTTTGCTGAGCACTTAAAGCATTCATTTAAGCCCAAAGCGTGTATTATATTAAGCCTTGTCTAATTTGGTTGTATTTAATTGATATTTTCATAGTAAAAATGGAAAAGACGACTGTGTAATGAGAAAGGTCAGGAATACAAAAATAATTATTACTGAACTCTGCGGTTCCTCTCAGGCTTTCAGAGCTTTTCAGGGTCTTTTGGCTCACTTGTTTTGGTTGTATGAACCGCAACCTTACTGTTTTGTCTTGTGGCCCTCATCAAGCTAATTATGTTGCCACTGATACGCCGCTATCTTCCCAACACCAAATGACAGATAATTGAAGTTAGCGACGAACTTGTAAACTTTTAGCATTTAGCAGCAAGAGAGCAAGGAGGGTAAATACTGGACTTTCATTTCACCAGGTGCCCAAAAAACGACAGACTAAATGCTAATGTGGATCTCAGTGTAAATAGGCTAATGGGTATGCTAACATGTTTGCTATATCAACTTTATAAGGTATTACGCTGCTGTACCTGTATTGCTCTTCTGTGTTATGGTCAGTGCCCATGTGTTGATATTCATGTGTGCTATTCACTCAAAAATGGAAGTTCAGTCATCATCTACTGACACTCATGCCGATGGAAAAACAGGTGAAGCTTTAAAGTTCACAAAATGTTTCTGGAGCAAAACAGCATTGCAGCGTTCTCTTAAACAACTGGAGCAGATGGGATCTTGTTTTAAAAGGTAAAAACACAAAACAGATAAGCCTCACACAATTGCTCCAAACAACTTGTGTGTTGTAATCCAAGTCTCTAGAGGCCCCAAGATCTGAAACAGATGCACAGGCTTGACCGTGCGTTGAGGGCGTAAATAACATCTTTTCAAATTAATTTGGGATCTGGCAGCTTCCAGATATTTAGATTACGCCAGATGAGCTGTATATAGCCATTTTAAGGTGTGTTTTTTGTTTGTTCTTTTATGTTTCAAAAGTCCCCATCTACTTCACTTGTTAGGAGTATGCTGCAAAGCTATCTTGCTGCAAGGCTCCAGAAATGTTTTGTGGACTACGAATCTTCACCCAGCTTTCCATCGGCAAGGGAATGAGTAGATACTGGCTGAATTATCGTTTTCAATATCATTATCGTTTGACTGTTTATTTTGGATTTATCCTGGATTCAGGGGTGTTTGGGCTGATTGTCAGCAGAGGAATAGTTCAGTAAAGTTTCATTTTGGTGATTTCTTCACTACACACTCAAACCAATTCAAAGCTACTGGTGCCACTTTATTACTCACTATGTGTAATGAAGCTCTCAGTACAAGTTCAAACAAGATTCCCATTTTATTTTTTCTCTCTCACTCTGGCTCACAATTATTATCATCCACTGAGTCTGCTCAGGCTTGTTTGTCAGCCAGTGCTGCTGTTTTGGGGATGATTTTTGATATTAACAAGCTGATATATCTCATCGCTGCCATTTCTGTGTGCGTGCCAGCTTCATTTCTCCAGCAAATTATAAATAATAGGTAATAAAACAATCCGTACAACGCTAGCGAGGGTGTAGTAATTTCTCTAAAACCAAGATTATGGGATAAATCCACTTCACTGTTTTCTTCAACGAACTCTTGCTGTCACTGCAATAAACAGCTCTGCTGAAGCGTGATTCACACTGAGTGACTCTTGAAGGAAAACTTCTGCGTGCGGTCCAAAGTGGGACTGAGCCATCTGATCTGGTTGAGTGAGATTAAGATTTGTTGCCACTTTTTTGTCGCCTCACTTGTTAGAATTTCAACATAACTCTAGGGGTTATGTTTGGGTTCCACTATGCGGATCAGCTCAGATGAATCACTGGTTTGACTCATTTACGGACCAACTCTCCAGCACGATACACTCAGACGCACGATCAAACAATCACACATACACCCACACAACCTTTTTTCCTTCCAATGATATTGATTTACTCGTCTAGCCAACAAGGCGCTTGTTCTTGGAGGTCATTAAGGGAGAAAATGGTGTAGAGCTATTGATCAGGCATTTTGAGGCATGACATCATAGAGTGAAGTGTTATATGGAGTGCATAGATCTTCTTTAACATGCAGAATTTGTGTGTATTTCCTCATTTTAAGATTGTGCACACACAGTAACAGTACAGGAATGCATATAGCCGTGTATGGAGTATTTGTCTACTATGTGTGCAGATGTATCCTTGTCTGGCGGCTGTCTAAGAACCCAGGTCATCTGAGTACACAGTCCTTTCTTAATAAGCAGGAAGTGGAGGGAAGCGCTGATGTCAGCAAAGTGCCAGGGAGCTGCAGCATACACACACAGCCAAAGCCTGGTGTGTATTTACAGCAGCGCAATCTATCTGCTCCACATCTATGGTCCTGAGCCCGCATAATCATATCAGCACTGATCTAAAAAGCCACACATGTTGCGGCGCTATCTATTAAGAGGCTGGATTTATTGCATTTAACTTATCCCCGAGGGAGCTGTGTATATCTGTGTGTTTTCTGTTTGTTTGTGCATGAGTGTCTCCCCATGTGTGAGTGTCAATACTTATCTAAAATCCCCTGTGTTCCAGGCCCATTTGGTGTAATTCAAGCTGATTTTAATCTATTTTCTTCAGCCTCTTTTCCTGGTAAAGAAGAGGTAAAACTACAATGATAGGGTCAGGGTCATTTCCTCCTGCTAATGGCGACTAATAGGTTTCGTTACAGATAATCTGGGTCTAATGATGTGGTTAGCGGCCTCTCACACTTGCTCTGGGTCACTATTGGAGATTCTCCAGTCAATATGTGTTCAAGTCAAGGGCTTCCTGTCTACTGAAACTTGGTCTTGAATATTCAAACAGCTCGCCTGCTAGTTGACTAAACAGGCAGAATGACAAGAGTCTTGCAGGGTTTGAGCTGAGCTACATTACTACACCACTGACCTCCGAAATGAAAGAATCCCCTCTGGAACTTAGTCAATTGGATCGAATGACCCCCTTCGAATTCAGGGGTACTGGGAACGTCAGAGAAGTTTCTACTGAGGATTGTGCAATTTGAAAGACATTCAGTGGCAACCGTCACTACATTTATTTTTAATTAAATAGATGCTGAACCAGATGAAATCCCTGTGATTGCTATTCTGCACACACTGTGTTTCAGTCAGGCTATTGTGGATTGTTAACAAGCCTCATGCTTGGAGTCAAATTCCTGGTATGTGTACACATACTTGTCCAATAAAGCTGATTCTGAATCTGGTTGTCCTCCAGATACCTGAGCCACGTCCTTTCAGGTGCAATTCAAAATACCAAATTTTCAATCAATTGTCAATCAATTAAAATATTTAATTGCGATTCATCACATGATTGTTCATAGTTAACTCATGATTAATCGCACATTAATTACACATTTTTTAAAATCTGTTCTAAATGTACCTTAAAGGGATGTTTTTCAAGTTTTTGATACTTTTCTCAACATGAGAGTGGACAAATATGCTTGCTTTATGCAAATGTATGTTTATTATTATTGCAACAATCCAAAACAAAGACAAATATTGTCCAGAATATTCTCCACTTACTGCATGCTCAGAAAATATGCTGAAAGCATAACATGGCAAACTCAAGCCCAACAAGTAACAACAGATGGGCATACTGACCTGAATGTAGCATTCCTTAGTAATACTAACACAATGTAGTGTGCAACTTTACACTTGTAAAGGTTAACTAAACAATGTTAATCTGCCTGCAAGCTGTAGCCACCCATATAGCTATCGCTGTTGAAACTTTGTCTCATGTAGAGTTGTCCAGGCGTCTCCGTTTCAAACTAAACAGCATGGTCTGCCTTTGGTGAGGGGGGAGGAGGGCTCTCTGCATCAGCTGTGTGCTCGGCCAGCAAGTTCTATTTAAGACTCGACGTACTCCGGTGGTAACTCAGTTCACATCGACAGTAAATGCAAATAACTTTGTTCTTGTCGAGAGAACCATCTGGCAGGGCTTTGAAGCTGAACTTGCCTTTCAAAAGACCTTTTTCTTAATCCATTTCTGCTCAAGGAGGTTTGTTTCTGCTTGCCATCCACAACGTTACTACAGCATCGCCTCCTGATTTCCCAAACTACGGAGTGGGCTGAGGGTCATAACGTGCATGCGTTAAGTTGAACAAGAGGTTTATAAACTGTAAAGGATGTTTGAAACAGATTCAACCTTGTCATTGGCCTTCATCTTTTCTTTTCTGTGAGGCGGCTATGGCTCAGGCCAGCATCTTGTTATTGGAAGGTCGCTGGTTCGATTCCCCTCGTCTGCATGTCAATGTGTCCTTGGGCAAGATACTGAACCCCAAACTCCTCCTGATGTGCTGGTCGGCACCTTGCATGGCAGCCACCGCCATCAGTGTATGTATGAATTACTGTAAGTCGCTTTGGACAAAAGCGTCTGCTAAATGTAAATGTCTTCCATTTAATTATGGCTAATCGAGGAGCTTCTTCCGAACCTGCCTGACATCTGACTCACATTAGTTTTTTCATTCATGATTCATAAACAGCTGTCTGGCTATTAGCTGACTCATTACATCCAATCATATTTCTGCAGGTGCACTGCGCAGCCACTAAGATCTGACAATTCTGACTATTGCAGATTGGTGCACAGAGAAGCATACCAAGGAGGACATACCCCTGTCTACATCAGTGGAGCAGGTGAACAGTTTTAGGTTCCTGAGAATCAACATAACAGAGAACCTTTTGTCATCACACATCACCACCCTGGTTTAATGCGCAGAAAAGGCTCTACTTTCTGGAGAAACCTAAGAAGGTTAAATGACGTAGCCAGATTCTGCTCAAATTCTACAGAGGAGCAATAGAACGCATCCTGACTGCAATCATCCCAAACCAGCATGGTTCGTGCACGGCCCGGGACAGGAAGCTCCACAGCGGGTTAGAGATTAAAATCACCCAGAGCTTGATTGGTACCCATCTACAGAGCATCAGTGATATCGGTGAAGTGAGATGGCTGCACAGATACTCAGAGACAACACCCACCCCAGTCACAGTCTGTTCACACTGCTGCCGTCTGGCCAAAGATACAGAAGTATCCGCTGTTAGACTCCTCAATACATCCTCCACATTCAACTGTATGAAATATTTTGCTTTGTTTTGTTAAACACAGTTTTGTTTAACAACTCCTGTGTTGTTGAATGACAAATAAATGAACCTTTAACCTTTTAAATAAATGAACCTTTAACCTTTTAACCTTTAGCCTTGATTAGTTTGCTGCTATTCGGCGGCTTCCTCCACCACCCCAACCTTGTCTTCATTCAATATTATTTAGGTGTTGCAAAAGAAAACGCAATATTGATGTATGTGTTGGAGCAAATGTTTGATAATTTCAGAAATACTCTTGATCTCCTTGCAAAAAGTTTACATGAGTAGATTGATACCACTTTTAATTGTGGTATCAGTCTTCTCATGTCACACCAAATGTGTTATAAATGGTCAAATCCTTGACGTTAAGTGTCTCTTTACTGAACAGTGTATTATACCTGATAGAAATGACGACCTAAACTACAAAAACAAGGGCCAAGTTGTAATAAAGTCATCCTTTAACACACAGTAGTTTCTGTTAGATGAGTGTTAATGCACAGTGGATCCCATCCAGTGGTTTTAGTAGTTGGATATTGAGCCCACTTGGCTTTGGTGGCAAGCATACGAGACTGCTCAATTACTCAGAGTGAATCCCTGAGGTCTGAGGTTATACATTAATACCCAGTCATTCATTAGTGTAAGCAGCATATCTAGTTATAATCCCTCCTTTCTCCAGTGTTTTCTTTTTTTATCACCAGCTCAGTATCACTTTCTCTGACGTTAATGTTCAGGTAATAAGAATTAGCAAATGGAAAGTCTTTCAGGAATGAAATCTTATTTTTCCTCACATCAACACGGAGCTATAGGATCTGAAGTTTATGTCTCCGGCAAGTACCTGTAGTCCTGAGTGATAGCTACCACACTCCATATCAGTAACGCAATTTTATTTGCATTGTGCTGATGTGATTACTCCCCTGAAAATTACCTCAGAGGAAGTGTTGGTAGCTTAAACCTGAAACATGTGCTGCATTTCCTTTAAAGTATTGCAACTGCTGTGAGATACAAAGGCATTAAAACTACAGCCTGACAATGAACCACCAATAATGTTGAAATGTGGGAACATTTTTAAGGTTAAGGTGACTTTATTGTCTCCTATAGGAGAAAGCTGTCTTGGATTAAAGGGACCTGCTGCAACAAACCTGACATTACAATAAGAACACATGTATTGGTCTGATTGGTCTTTAAAACATTGCTATGTAACCATGAGAATGTAATGAACATGGATATAAACTACCATGACAATAAAGCATTAAAGACATGAATGCAAAGAATGAAATCATTAAACCTGCTGGCATGTACTGCAGTAACACTGGAGGAAACAAAAACAGTGAATCATATGTCTTCATCCTCTTGTGAAACTACGTAAATCCCTCTCAAGCATCCCGCTTTAACCAGCTATAACAAGAGAAAAGAACACTATTCTCACCAGTGTTGAATCAGTCAACAGCTCACTGACTTTTGAGCAGATTTTTCCACAACTAAAGAGATGCTACACGAAAAAAAAAGAAAAAGAAAGGAACATTAATTGGGAGGGAACAAACGTTTCTTTGATTTGGTTTGTCGAGGCTATCACAGGGCGGTAATTGGTAAAATTGCAAGTTTTCTTCCAAAGTTCTTTTTTTTTTTTTTTTGCAGAAATATGTGATGATTGGATAGAATTACAAATTGCCAATTTGAACACAGGTATTCTCAAGTTTTGTTGTGGCTGAATTAGATTGTGTCTGCAATTTTGCAAATCAATGAGACTTTTTTTATTGGCATTTAGGCCTGTTTCAGATGTGGAATATATAGCATTACTGGCTTCGTCTATCTGTTGAAGTAATGTATTTGGTAATTTATTCAGACATAAGAGGACTCACGATGCTCGCACAGTATTTGGCACCTGGAGAGAGAGAGAGAGAGAGATGGCACAGCATGTTATGATTAGGAGGAAGAAGATGCATCCCTAATGGACAGTAAAACTTTGCCGTTGAGGCCTTAATTAATGGCCATTATAAGGGCGAGGAACACTCACCACCACTTCTCACAGTAAAATACATTTCACATTAATCCATCATTTAATGTTCATAGAGAGCGAATTTTGCTGCGTATTTTATACTACCTGACAGTACACAAGCATTTAATGACAAAATGTTAAGTTAGGTCTCTCATTTAATTCCTGTTATTGTCTTCCTGCTCACACGCTGTATGTACAGCGTTTTGCTGGATATTATTTTATTCATCACATGACACCGGAATAGACTGTTGGTCAGATTATCTCGGTGGATGTAGGAAGAATTACGCTTTAGGCATTATGCTAATCTGACAGCATTCATTTTAAAGATGTGCCATGTTGAAGTTAAAGTTTAAAATCTTACTGGGTCCGACCTTGTGAGGTTGCCATTATGACTTTTACATAAAGGTGACCAGGAGCTTATTCAGGAATGAGACGACCATATTACATTGAAATCAGAATAATGTAAAGTGATGCATGTCGTTTGGGTAACCCTTAATAATATCCATCATTTTTAAATTGTAATTTTTTCGTTAATTAAAATATAGTTATTCAAAGACTTCTGTGCCCACATCTTTACAGAGACCTGTCTCCACCACCATGTCCCAGATCAAGCTGTTGCACTCGACAGGCGGACTGTGGTCCAAGCCGACAGAGCACAGGACGAGGAGAGGTGGACTCCGTGTTTACATCATTGATGTATGGTGCTCACACACAGTCAAAGTGAATGGACAGTGTTTCCCAGATGTTGGACCATATTATCATCATCATCTTGTTGCTGCTGTTTACATTCTCCCTGATGCAAACTCAAAAAATGCACTACAGGTTTTTGTACATATGTACTGTATATATTTTTCTTTGTTTGTGTAGCACGGAGGAGTTTACAAACTTTCATTTTGTTATGCGACCCTGTGCTGTATGACAAATAAATCACCTTGAACCTTGATTTCACTGTTGACAAACAATGAAATGGTTTATACACCATTTATTTACTCGACATTGTAAATGTTTATAAACATCAGTGGCAACTTCATAATATTTCAAATAACGTTTATTACTACATAGTATATTTTAACAATTTCTTATAAACACCAGTTGCAACTTCACAATAAACAATTTCTTAATAAATGGTTTATAAAGCATTTTATTGTTTTTTCGAACAGCAAAATAATTATTAACTAATGTTTCATTAACTTAAAATGTACCATTTATCAATTATGCTTATTACCGTAATGTGTTACCACAGTTTCTCAATTGTCTTTTCAGAAATGCACTATGTTACAATATATTAATAACACAATGTGAAATCAGATATTCCATATCAGGCATTCTATCTATATCACCCACTCCTACAGGCCTACACCCTTGAGGATGGATCTGTAAGTTTTCCTAAGAACTGCAGGGGCAGGAAGGGCATGCATGTAGTTCCATGAGATTCACACTGATATTACAGTCATAACCTTTTCATCAAATGGCGATATGATGATGAAAGATACGGCAGTGATGTGCACAGAGGTAGATGTGGTGGGAGTATTCAGGTCGCTAAATAAACATTACAGGAACACGTGATTAGTTCAATTAGCATTAGTTCTGGTGATCATTCACACATCTGTGCATTTACCTGGTGGACAGGAACAGACCGGAGCATTTCATTTTCTTATGTGTCTCCAACTTTGCATGAATCCTGCTCTGCTGCTTTGGTATGGATAGGACATCAGGACAGGAAAGAGATGGGTCAGCATTACTTAACACTGCCATTTAAATGCACATTCTGTCTCCATCTCTCATATAATACACACATAAAACACACTGGTGCACATACAAATTATTATATTACCTCGCATCACCACATACAGCATTTTTGTCTTGTCTGCCATAACTTTTAGAAATAATCCTTTGACGATGGCTGTGTGTGTTTTTGTGTGTGTTTTGAGCAGATGCGCGAGTGTTTGCACGTGTATATATATATATATATATGCACAAGTGTGCGTGCGTGTGTGTCTTCGCATATTGTGAATCCTCTGTCAGCACATCGTGTCAGGGGCTGGCTAGGACTTTCAGAAATGCAGGCACAAGCATATCTTATTTGGATTATGTATAAAACACTGATAGAGGCCGTCTGCTTGCATCAATCAGGAGAGCGAGAGGGAGAGACAGAAGTGGGGGGGGGCTGAAAAGATGGGGAGGTGGGGGAGTGAGAAAGCAAGTAAAGGGATGCGGGGCGAGAGGGGAAAAGGAACTAAAGGTGTCGGGCTGGTCGAGTATCTACAAGTACAGAAGCGTTTAAATATGCAGAGGGGAAGAATGGATCGGTGGAGAGATGGGAGTTTAAGATTCAAAGAGAGAGCGGAGAGAAAAGAGGAGGGAGATTAACAAAGGTGAGGTGGTGCATGAGAAATTTAGTATACAGTGTGGTGGATTTATTAGAGAAATAGAGGGGATGAGAGCAGGAAGAGGGAGACACGGAGCAAAGGGAGGAAGGAAGAGACGGGAAGAGAGGATAGCTGGGAGGATGTGATTGATGGGCTGTAGACAGGGCTCGCCGTTCTCTAGAGCAGAACCACTCCAGCACTGGACACCCACCAGACACTGCAGCCCTGGAGAACCCTCTGTGTTGTGTGTGTGTGTGTGTGTGTGTGTGTGTGTGTGTGTGTGTGTGTGTGTGTGTGTGTGTTTGTGCGCGCATATGGGCTTATGCAAAGCGCTTCTGTTACAATAATGACGCAAACACATGTAGCGAGAGCTACAGAAACAGGTGTGGGTGACAGCTGTATTTTTAACATTGTGTGTGCGTGCATACTCTTCTGCATGCATGCATGCATGTGTGCTTTGTGCCCGCGCACGCTGCATCAAAGCATGCACGCCTACATATTTATGCAAAAGTGTACAGCTGTGTGCACGTGTGTGTTTGCGTGCAGGGGTAGTCTCCAGGAATAGTGCACCACAGACAGTCTTTCACTTCATCTCCAAGGCTGTGTTCAGACAGGCAGCACGTGTTCCATTTTTTTTTTGGCACATCCACTGTGGAAGCAGATTGCCTTGATCAAGTCCAGACAGAGAAAGAAATCAAATAAATCAATGTTTGGAAATCAAAATTAAACCAAAGTAATGCCCGTCTGAAATCTGATTTATAACAAAATGCTCAGTCTCAGTTGCTGGATGCTGTAGACTTCATTAAGGGAACCGTAAAGTAATTATAGTGATGACAAGCAGAATCCAAATCAAACAGAAACACAGTTAAATGAACCAGCACAAGAAACAGCATCAAAGTTTGCATCAAATTTTAATTAACATAATTGTCCAAATCAAATCAAAAATAAATCTCCTCTGGATGGACCAGTTTTCTAGTGTGCAGTCATAAATAACCTTTACCCATCCTGTACACAGCTCAGTTGTTAACCTCTCCATAGACCTATAGAGGATAGACTCTGTTCATTTCCAAACAATCTCCATTTAAAAAAAAGAAAGACTTTTTGTTTCTTTACCTTCAACCACAACTCTCCACTTTGGAACTTTCTCATTGGTACTTTCAACCTTTCTTTGAACATGGGGCTCCTGTGGGGGGGCGATCATCCCCCCCGAGTCCATCAGTGCTGTGCTGATTTGCTTTTCCATTACCAGTTTAACCACGCCGAGCTGTGCCAGGGCCCGCGATGGTCCATCTCCAGAGTGGGGCCAAAGTGCACCCACCTTGCCTCCTTGGGGTTGCGGTTATGTCTCGCAACTGCGGCCGACCTGTGACGACCTCCCTTTTTCTCCTCAAACAAGCTCAGCATGTTTGTAGTAGCTTCTCACTGATTCTCTGTGGTTTGAAGTTTAGTTTCCTTCCTGCATCTCTGTTTGTACGTTTAGACACCCGCTTTCATCTGTTTCATTAAGTTACTGTTGATGAACATTTACTGATTTTGCTGCTTCATAATAAAAACGTTTAAATAAAAAAACAACAGGAGCCTTGCATTGTGAAGAATTTAAAGGAAATTAAATGTGTTTATTATCGAATTAGTGGAGCTTTGCTAGCTGCGATCTCAGTAAAACTGCAGGGAGGAAGTGTATTTACAGCCAGTTCTCTGACTGCTAGTGCCATGGATCAGCCCGCTGCTTTTAAACGTTATTGACGCAAGACGCGCACATCATTAGATCAAGAAACACCTTCAAGTGGGCAGCCCTTTTGTATTGGAGATACAATTCCCTGGCATGCTGGGTTGATGCTGAGTCAAGCCAAGCTTGCACATGTGTATGAAAAAGCCCCACTTTATCTTCTATATCTGGTGCCTTATTTCATAAAAATAGGATTTACGACCACAAACTGTGGTTCAGCTTGAGCTTCTTTACACACTCCCTGTGCGCCTTCAGGATGAGCCATCTCTCATGGAGAGCTGACATTCATCCATCTATGTGTCGTGACCTGTGGACCTTGACATTTTACAGTGACCCACTGGGACATCCTGCTAAATTAAACATTTTGTCCTCCACTACCCTGCTTATTCAACAGTAATGTGTGAATTGACATGCATAAAAATAAGCCATTACCAAAGATCACTCATAAAAAATGTAATCTCGTTCTTCAATCTCCAGCAGCTTTAAAATCAGACTTAAAACGATTACTAACGTGACTGACACGCAACATTGACGTTGTGCATAGAGCGGGGTTAGTCAGCCATGACTGCTGAATAAAACACAGCTGCATATATTGCCCTCCTCTGTAGAAGATGTTGGCTGCTGAGCAGGTCTGTACCCTGACCGAAAACTGGTGAGGCATATCGTTCTGGAGGATACATCTCAGGTCTTCATCCAACCTGTTTTGGTCAACCCAATCGCCAGAATAAATGTTGGCAATGTTGAAACTTTACTTCTTAAGGTTAGATTTTCAATTTGATCTTGTGACAACGCTGTGCTTATGTTCTGGTTAGGTTTAGGCACCAACAGGGTTGTTTTTTGTTTTTTCAATACTTTTGTGCTGAAAAATTGTGCTGACTTCTCGCCAAAAATATAAAGTTTTTGTGGCCATAAACACAGCTGGAAATTGTCCAAAGGTCTCCTTAAAAATATCCTGTGGTGTCATGCTTACAAACGTTAAAACATCAAAAATATCCAGTGGTTTTACATTTAGGCTACAACTGTTGAAACGCAGTGAAACTACAAATGGAAGCCTCACCATGAATCGGACTTGGCTCTTACCCATTGAGGCATGGACACAGGACTCTGGGGGTGTCCCGTGGTGTCTGGCATCAGGGCGTTGGCGGTTGGTCCAGCATGTCCCATGCGTGCTTAATCAGAAGGGGATCTGGGGAAGTTTGATGCCACGTCCATCCTTTGAGCTTTATGGCTTGTTTTTCTCGGGCCATTCCTAAGCAGTTTTTGCTGTGTGTCCTGGGGGGACACTGCCATCGGGAATGCCGTTACCATGAGGGGTTGCACTTGATCTGCAATGGTTTTTGGATTGGTGGTGCATGTCAAAGCTGCATCCATGTGAATGCCAGGGCCCAAGGTCTCCCAGAAGCATCCTGCTTTGTAAAGAACCAATCAATGTTATTCTCTTCACCTGTCAGTGGCTGTAATGTTGTGGCTGATCGGTGTATATTATCATATTATATATTTTGGCTTTGTCTCTTCTGTAGAGAAGAGAAACGCCTTGGGCCTGAGGACGACAACAAAGATGACATGAATAAAATACAATGAAAGAACCCCTTTTAAAGAATTTCTGCCAAATTATGATGGTAAACTAATCCCTTATCCAAGCAATCCACAGTGAGAGTGTGAGGAGTAGAAGCAAAACAAGAATAATGACATGAAGGTGATAAATTATGGTAAATCAAGAGCGCAAATTTATGAATTTGAGAATGCAAATTATTGAATTTTCAACCCAAATTACTTTTTTTCCCATGACACCTCCTGGATTTCATAACAGTCTCACTCAAGTGAGGCAGAGGAGGCACCATAAATGAGCGAAAAGTGCAAAGCAAACTTAGTTCACATGACTTCCTGTTTATATAACTTGGCTCATTTGTAATATGTAAGTAAAAGTGACTACTAGTAAAACCAACCTCAGTCACTCACTGTCTCTCTCCCACTCTCTCACACACAGACACTTAAAGTTGTTAACGTGTTTTTTGTTTGTTTCTTTTTTATTATTATTCTTTCTTTCAGGTTCACCTCCGCTCTCGAACACAATTTATCTCTCGCTCTCACACACATACGCGTCCTATTAATGCTTTACAGATATTCGACATGTTTTACAAGCCAACAGCCATTAAAACATGCTGCCTTCTTTGTATCAGAGCTGTTAAGGAGCAGAAATCACAAGCTGCTGTAAACAGCTTAGTGAATTTGAGAGGGGACAATGTTTAATCAAAGAATAACCAGTGAACAGAATACACAGGGAGCCGATTTGATTAACATAAGGATAGAACCAAAGTGGTGCTTTCTCTTTTGATGTGCTCCTCTCCTTGAAATAACACCCCCTGTTAAAATAAAAAAAAGGCCTAATGGGAATTTCAGTGCTTTTGTATTTTGATCAAAATGAAGGTTGTTAATGTGTAGCAATAGCAAATGAGAGAGAGAAAAAAAGAGGGAGAGATCGGCGAGAGGAGAAAAAAAAGGGAAAGTGCCCTTTCGTAGCTAAATTAAAATTTTAAGCGCTACTAAATGCATTTCTGTGCCCACCCGTTGAGCAGGCATTTCTGTAAGTAATTATGTCCTGAACCTTTATGAACCCCGCTTCAACCTTAGCTTTTATTCCATCTTCTTTCATACCCCGCCTCCCTTGACTCTACCTTCTTCAAGCTCTCTCTCTCCCTCTCTCTCCCTCCTGGCAGAGGTCACTCATGAAGACGACTTGATTTTTATTCATGTACTCATTCATGTGGAGAGCTCTCTGAATCCACTTCCTGGGAATTGCAGCTTTTTTGTTTTTGTAATTACTCATGCAAACACAGATGACAACCTTTCTCTCGCAACCATTGTTGGTGTAACTTGGTAGTAATGAGCCTTTTTTTTTCCAAGGGAGAAAAGGGGAGAAAGGGGCTCTTAACAAAGAAGACAGGATTGAATGCATAGCCGCTTTATCACAACAACAAAAAAAAAAAAAAGGCAGGCAATATGGCTCAACAGCATATTAAGACATCAGTACTGAGTTTACACTATTAGCAGCCAATTTGCTTAAACAGACTTTTATGGCTGGGGTAAGAGGTTAACTTTCATCATTCATGCCCAGGCATATACTGTGGCATTTATTGCTGCAAATTAGCTTTTAAAAAAGTAATGAGATATATTTAAAGGCTTTAATGTATGCTTGGAGGTGAATGGCTAGTGTCAGCAACCATTATAGCATTTTGAAGAGATGGATACAGGCAAATCCACGTAAACCACAAATGAACTCCTTACATTGTCACAGGATGGCTGGCTGTTGTTTTTTTTTAAACAGGAAATTATTTTCATTTCATGACCTGAATCCGATACCTTAATCTGGATATTTGCCGGTACTGATAACAACAGAGCTCTTTTTTCCTAAACATTACTATTACTGGTAAAAAAAAACAAACTTCAGGCTCATGGGCAGAACAGGAACAAAAAATTCTGCTGACCCTGATGAAGACCTTCAGGGTCTAAACCGGTCACTGTTATTGTTCTGTAAGTGGCCATGTTTTGAAAAAAAGGCATTTTTATCTAATTCAATTAGTTCTGTTCCTGCTCCACGCATGAGTACTGAAGTTTTTTTTGTCTTTTTTTTCCTCTCGTGTGTGTCTCAAGAGCACCTACATTTTCAGAGCAAAACAATGGTCATTTTCGGATTTTGTTGACAGCAGAAGGAGTAGTTTTGTTCTGTCTGTGTCAGTAATGGAACAAGGAGCAGCCGTTAGATGAAGAAATGAAGGCGACACGCTGCACATCTCCAACTTCTCAGTGAGGTAAACTCCTTTTCCCTCACTGATGTTATCAGGCTCCCTGTTAGCATTGGGTTTAAATAAAAAAAAAAATGCTAAACAGGTGCTTTTTTGTCTTGTCAATCAACTCTCCTTACTCCTATCACATGGTAAGTGAATGTGACTCAGGTGCTACTCTGTGCTGCTATTGGCACTGCTACAATACAGCTTCAGTTTGTAATTGTAATTATTATTGTTGGTGGTGTTGTGTGTGAGGTTACATGAGGCTGTTGTAAACCACACAGTACTTCTTGTTAGAAGAACAAAAAATATACAAAATGCATTCAATTGAACTCTATTCCTAAGCAATTTATTTGGCTTCATATACAAACAGGTTAAAGGGATACTGTAGTTCCGGTCTTTTGATGTGGGGTTGTATGAGGTACTTATGGATGACTGTCAGGTCTCCACCTGTGTGGAGAAGCAGCACGTAGCGCCGGCAGGAAGGAGAGTATTGTACCGCTGTAAACCGGACCAGCAGCAAGACATATTTTAGCCACCTAAAAAAAAAACATCCGTTTAAGCTCTTAAAGCACTTTAGGATGCCGTCAAACAGCCTTTTCCTTTGGTAAATGGACTTTTTCAGTCAACTGACCACTCAAAGCACTTTACAACACATCACATTCACCAATTCACACACACATTCATACACTGATGGCGGAGGCTGCCATGCAAGGTGCCAACTGCTCATCAGGAGCAATTTGGGGTTCAGTATCTTGCTCAAGGACACTTCGACAGGCAGCTGGGGGAGCTGGGGATTCGAACAGTGACCTTCCGATTACTAGACGACCCGCTCTACCTCCTGAGCTACAGCCGCCCCTTTTGGCACTACATTCCCTCAACTGTGTGATGTCCGTATTCCTACACAGAAGCGGAATGTAGTGCTAAAGGAAAAGGCTGTTTGACGGCAGCGTAAAGCACCAAAAGTGTTCAAAACATACTTTAGCGTACACATCAACGGACATCTTTTAGGTGGGACTTATTTTAGGTGGCTTAAATATGTCTTGCTGCTGGTCCAGTTTACACCAGTGCAATGCACTACTTCCTGCTGGTTTCTTTGCGCTGGTTCTCCACGCAGGCAGATAGCTGACGGTCATCTACTGCAGGTAATACACTGACTAGGGATAAGTACCTCATACAGATTGCCATGGTAATTCCTTATCAACAATTGGTAAGTAAATTTGTATACATGAGCTCAAAAGTGATCAGATAATTTCAAAGAGTGGAGTGTAAAATTTACAATCAATAAGACTATGGATCTGGAACAGAACATGGATCGGTAACGTCAGTCCAATATCCGAGTCAGTATTTGGACCCAGAAACAATACTGGATCAGATCAGCCTCAACACTAACTTTCAGTATCGAGTAGACTGAAGGTTGCCTTTTTTGATGAATCGATTAATTATTTAGACTATAAAATGTCAGAACAGCCGAGGGTGATGCGGTTAAATTTCTTGTGTTGTCCAATCAATAATACAAAACTCAAAGACTGACATAAGCAACTTAAAACCCCCTGAAAACTGCATGTTCTGCATCTTTCAATCACATGACATGATCTTCATCAGCAGATATTTTACCGTTCTAAGCTAAATCTAAGCAAAAATGGAAATTCATACCTTCAGCAACTTTATACAATACATGGAGCTGAGAAAGTTTTGACAACTGCTGTTCCCTACGTCAAATAGTGATTGAATGTAAAAGTTCGGACAACAAAAAACAAAACAAACATCCAAAGTTCTTTATAAGGAGTTCAACTAAAAGTGCTTCTTCCGGGCTGTGTGGGTATGTTGTGATCAGATTTGAGTGACAGTAACCTGGCAACAAAGTCAACCACTGCACAACTGTCATCAGATTTTTTTTTTCAAACATCTTTAAATCCAAACCAAAGTTACTCAATTAATAAACTTTGGCGGCAGTAACGGTGAACCACACCTTTGACACAGACAACTCTTTCTCTTTCGAAAATCTTCTCATTCTACGCACCGCTGAGAGTTTAATGTTAAAAATGTAAATGTCAAACCCACACATCACTAAGACTGACAGCTTATCGTGTGTTGAGTTATCATTCTGTCAATCTGCGCGGGCTTCCACTGACCTTCTCCATTTTAGAATGACAAGTTCAGCTTTATGTGCTTTGCTCAGAGATGAAAGGATGAATGATGGAGGGATGGAGAGAAAGGCATGGGGAGGTAAAGCGGGTTGAGGCAATATTTATGGTGTCATGAAAGGCAATTAAATAGCACAGCATTACTTTTACCAGCCTGATCTAATGATGTCTCAGCCACTCAATAAAGACACGGTGTTAAAGGTTCGCTCCTTTTCCATAATTCACCTAAAAGCAGTCTTTAGACAAAAACTGTCCACATTTCTTTACTTCCACATCTCTGGCAATGGGGAAAGACTTGAAGCTGGAAGAAAAAAAAAAAAAAAAAAGAATTTCCCCAAACCAGTTCAGACAGGAGCTAACTAGGGTCACCCAATCATGTTAGCTTCAATGAAACACATCCAATCAACTTACATATTTCCAAATAAACAGGTTTTATTATTTTGTCAATAAAGAACATTGAGGAATGAGGGTCATATAAAGAAAGCCCCAAGGAATGTGATGTGATGGAAAAACACAAAGGGACACATGATAAGGAAAGGAAAGAAAGAAAGAAAAAAGGAGCATAGGTAAAAAAAAAAAAAAAAGTCTAGAGATAGAGAAGACTATTGGCAACTAGGTCTAAACCCACCAATCCCATCCTGCAGATTTATTATAGGAAAGGCAGGCTTGTTACAGGCTTCTTTGCTTCTTGCTTTACAGAGCAAATAAAAGGCAGACATAATTAAGACTACCAAAGGTATAAATCTTGTATGTGAATGGCCCATTGCACACATCGACCGCGCAAGTAATTTACATGGCCCTTTGAGAATTCGCCTCAGAGTTTTCTCTGACACTCTCAAAGGTAGTGGTGAGAGAGAGCCGAGCTAAAAGAGAAAACCACACTTTCCAAGTTTCGGAGCTTTATTTCAAAGATTCAATTGAATACGATTTTAGTTATTATGGTGCGAGGTCGCATGATGTGTTAGCACATATTATCAATAGCGAAGGGAAACTTCAGGAGTAGGAGTCGATGAATGCGTTTTACTATGTCTCATGAAATTCGCTTTAAGAGGCTTTAAATCTAAAGTCAGCTGTATTAAACTGAGTACATGCATTTGTTTTGATGCACGCCTTCAGTCAATATATTTAGTGCTTTGTTCTGTCTTTGTTCTTCTTTCTTTGTTGTGTATTGGCTTGTGTAAAATACAATCAAAGACAAATTGGGTTCTTACTTGATCTGAATTATTTAACAAAAGAGATCTCAATCGGGAGAATAATCACCAAAAAAATGCAACACTTACATTTTGGACCAGAAACAGGATCAGTTGTATCAAAGGCACAATGCGGCAGACCCAAAGTGACAGCGCCATCAGACGATCAATACATCAAGCTTAGTTTCCAGAGAGATAGAAAAGCAGCTTCACAGCACAGATACAGAATTTTCTAAATAAACAATGCAAGACTCCAATCAGCTAAAGTACTGCCAAAAGAAGGCTGTCTTGCAGTGGTCTCAGAGGATAAGTAGCAGTTTTTTGAGGGGGTAATACAAGGCCAAACACTTGACGTAGGCTGAGAAATGAATGAATGAAAAGAGAAAAGAAAAGAAAAGAAAAAAAGTCCTATTTAAGGACGTGGCCTGCAAAGCCTTGGTCTTCATATACAGCAAAGGCCAAAGTGAGCGTTGTTAAATGAGACAGAGAATTTCCTATTTACCTCAAATCTTTGCAAGAACTACTTGAAGACCAAAGAAGACCAAGATGTCACCTCCACAGTCACCTGACCTCAACCCAATTGACCCTTCCTAAGTCCCACCCGTTTTTGCACAGTGGTACAGTAACAGTTGAGTAAGTTTAGCACCCGAATGTACCTCGGTCAATTTTTCTGTCAACTATACATGCTATGTGTTTTGTTTATATTGAAAAGAAAAACAAGTTAACAAGACAAATGTTGTCCAATGTAAAGAGTGAATTAGGCTGTGTGGTCAACCTCACCATCAGCTGAACATCAACACCATCACCAAAGACCCATCGTTTGTTCAGAGGTAACATTATAATGTACAGTCACATCTCGCAGAGATAAATCCCATTCAATTATGTTGATTTGGCAATTAAGTATTGAATCCTGAATCTTATACTGATGCCAAGATCTTCACGGACAAATCGCACTGTGTACAGTCACATCTAAGGTTAGCCAGTGCAAGCAAAATGTTAGCTAACTGGCTACCTAACGTATAACGGTCAGCACCATGGTCTGTAGTGAGGAATAAATACATAGAATACTTAATTAATCCCATTTTGCACAAACTTGTTGAGTCCATGCCAGCTCTTGTGCATGCTGTCATTAAAGCAATAGGGTAAAATACCAAATGCTAAGTTATTCTAAAGATTTTACTTTTCACCCAAACTGATGACCTGGCATTATCATTTTTAATGGAGAAAAAGTATTACATTAGAAACAAATGCAAAATAGAGGTATCTTGGCTAGTGGTCTCAGACATTAGGACCCGACTGTATACAACCAAAACGTCTTACTGAATTTCCTCATTTTTAAGGGAAGGCTAACTGTGCTAACAAATAGTAAGCTAATGTTACCTTAGCTACTCTCATCAAGTGTACAACTTGCTGACTGCACACAGACAACATTGATTTGGAGCTGAACTTACAGAGTAGTATCCGCCTGTCTTATTTCCATTAGTGTTGGTTCCGTCAGCACCTACCACAGGCTCAGCAATTGCCCTCTTGGATGCCCCTACGATAGATAAAACATGGTAAAGTTCCCGCTAGAGTTCTCTTCCAGTGCTCTATCAGCACGCTGGTGCCCCACCGCATACAGCTGGTGCCCTGTTTCCGCCCCTGCCCCTCAAACATGCCGAGTCCGCCACTGTCTAGCATGCTTCTTCGAAAACAGCAGCCAGAATGACTGTGCAAAAATGGAGACCTTTATACTATTAACATCAGACAGCCAATGACAAAACACGTGGATTCAAACGAAGCTGCCACTGTAATTGATGTAACTCAAAATGGGTGGTTATTCTCTGATGTTGCCGCACTGTACTTGGGCACGACACAAGGGTTCATTTCCTAAGCGCCCTTGTTACATGAATCAGTTTCCTTTTTCAAATTTTAGTAGCTCATTAAAGTTATACTATAGAGGTTTTGCTTCTAGTCTTTGAGTCTGTAATTGTAGTGTGGGATGATGGAGAGAGCAGAGGTCTTGCACTTTTTACAGGCTAGCCTCTGTTCAACCAGCCTCAGTCACACAATGTATTTTCTCATCAAGGGTTCCCTTCACTATTCTGAAAAGCAGAACCATTACAGGGGTTTTTCCTTTTCATATTCCGAGCTAAATGTCAGGACTATGAATTCACCACTTAAGGTTGAGCACCTCGTTATGTTAGCTCAGATAAAGCAACTATTACTTTATTAGCATTCTACAAAAACATGAGTCTAATTAGTGTCATGACCTATAACTATAAACATACACCATGGTTCTTCACTAAAGTTGATGTCAAAAACCATGACTAGAAATATTTTATTTTTCTGAACGCTCCGTTATATTTAACGTGGCAGTCAATACAAAATGGTGTCATTTGGCTCAAATGTTCTCCATTCAAGGTACACACTTAATTCTAATTTGGTAATTGCCCTGACTCACCCTACTCTATAGGTAGTTTTTCCCATTGTTGCCTTCCATTTCACATTACATGAACACGGTAATCGACACAGGAACCCTGTAAAGCCTCATGAAAGCTGGAGTCGTAAACAATGTTCCAAGACAGCTCTTTGCATTGTCAGAGGGTGCAAACAACAAAAAATTCCAAACTCCCCTAAAAACTGAGCCTGTAGATGGGACTTCTATAAAGGATGTCCATGTGAATTTGTGATTTCTTGTGACATTACTGAAACACAACACAGAGACGTACCAGCCTCTCTCTCAGCTCTCCAACCTTTGCAGCTCAGATCAATGGCTTTGCTAACGTTCCCTTCAGCCTCATTTCCCTGTGGCACGACTCCCCCTCCTGTGGCAGCAGGAATAAGACCATGAAGCGGTTCAGGGAAGAAGCTACATCTTTACCCCCGCTAAAGGTGTTAACGCACTCTTTTGAAGATAGTCTTAATTGGGTTAGGAGAGGGGGTGGAGGTGGAGTTTGCGGTGAGCGCACAGTCCGTCGTTTGAAATCCCCCCGCCCCCCCCGATTTGAGGAGGTGTATAGAGAAGAAAAGAGAGGTTTAATTGATCCCCTAGTGATGCATGTAGCTTGGCATCCCTCTCAGATAAAGGTGGGAGAGATGTTATGCAGGGCTGGCTTAGCCATTACAGTCAAGCATCACTACACACTAAAGATTCACAATTTTCTACAGTTTCTTTTTTCTCTTTGTACTATAAGAAGCTTCACGCTGCTTTTTCTATTGCTTCTATAAAAGCTCTTTTCTTAATGTGCTATTATCACCATAATGTAAAGTAGATGTATTCCAGACACTAGAGACCTGTGGCTTTGTTCAACTGCTATGCAGGTACTTGAAGACAAGTGTTAGAAGCAGCATTAAATAGCCTTTCATTGGATGACATTTTTTTCTAAAGGATTCATGCATTGTCAATTTCCGTGTTATGTCTATTTAGAAAAAATACATGTATATCACTAAACAGGATCAATCTACGGAAGCCCAAAACAGCCATAGGTGCAGTTTTTTTTTAATGCCGTTATCTCAAGATAACAAGTTAATTATTCCATCATCTCAAATTAACAAATTGTTTTTTTCATGATAGCAGATTAATTTATGTCATAATCTCGAGAAATCAAGCGCGATTTCTTGATAACAAAAACATTTGTCATGAGGAAACAGCTTCATGAAATTCATAAGAGTGGAGTTTCACATGCAACCATATGAGCTTATTATGAACTTTTGTTATTTGAATCATTTACCTATTGGTTTGATTTGACGGTATTCACATAATGGCTACTGTAAGGGATACATACATAACTATTACTGCTTGTTTCCCCTTGTGAGGAGTAGCTGACTAGAGCAGGGCTGCCCAGAGTGGGGCCCGTAGGCAAAAGTCGGCCCGCCATAATATTCGATTGGACCAACCAGATGTTTCTAATGAAAAAAAATGACAATTCAAATTCAATTCATTTAAGAAATTATCATATAAATCAGTATATGTTGTTAATATTTTTGTGAGTAAAATATGCTCTTTAAAATTGTAGTATCCCTAGTTATTAATTGTGTTTCATTATGTGAGCTCGGTGGGCACAGGAAGTCGGTCAATTAAGCAAACTTTTGATCCTCCAAGAGAAGAAGTTTGGGTACCTTTGGGCTAGAGTGTTCGTTATGTAATGTATGTAAGCCTGTAATGGACATAATCACAGTGTAAGAAGATAAAAATCCCTCATTTCTGTGTGGAGACGGGGCAGAATGAAGTGGTAGTCTTACATACTATGATCAGCTTTATGTACTAGACTACAATATTTGTTGGCACAGGGGGAAAAACCTATATTGGTGGGTGTTTGAATGGTATTGGCTAACAAAGTATGGATATGAATAAAAAAAGATTGATGTACGGACTGATGCATTAATCACTGATTGTAGCTAAGTTGCTTTCCTTGACAAGACGCTTTTTATGCATGTGCATGGCACTGCTGACCTAACAACAGGCTATAAGTAATAAGAGGGAATGACCTTTCGTGTTCCTGTGATAACAGATACATTTATTTTGATAACAAAGCTGATTTTCTCGCGATAACAAGATAAATAAATAATTAACTAATTAACTTGTGATCTCAAGATAACAGCATTAAATAAAACATGTACCTACGGCCGTTACGTGCTTCCGTATCTATAAGCAAATTAACAGTACGACATACACGTACTGGTGTGCTTGGGAAAGGTGAACACAGGGGAGGTGCACACTCTCCTCTGGTGCCATTTCACCAAAGCAATTCAATTAGACATAGAACACTGACGTGATCCGACATAATGACAACTCATACTCTCGACGATTGGCCGCGGCACTGAGAAAACATGGTGATTTTTATTGCAAATATAAAGGAGGGTTAGGTTATTGCTTAAAGTGAGAGACTTAAAGTCTGGTGTGTAGGTGTCTGTGTTTGTGTGCAGCGGACAGGGAGAGGGGAGGGCGCATCTGTTAGTATTGAAGATAGAACAGCAATGTCAAATCTGTTTAGGAAATGTGTTTTTGTAACCTGCGACAGGCTCTCTCAAAGTCACTTTCTATTTAGATGCTTGGATTGATAAATCAGTTACTTTGCATGGAAATGTGCTCTCTTGACACTCACAATTCCATGCGGCCTTTACTGATGTACTATAACACACACCCTCACTCTTTTCTGTGTCTATGCACTATTTACCTGCGCATCCCTTTCATACTCACACTCAACACAAAACTGTATATGTAGCTCCAAGAAGAGCCGATAAATGAATCGTCAAATAAATAAAGTCCTATATTACCTTGGCCTGTGTGTCTCAGTGCCTTCTTATTTTCCTATTCTCCACAGAACTCAACTCTAATCATCCACTTAACTCACCCACTGAGAGGAAAAAAATGACCTTTTCTTTCTATCAAAGCTAAAAATCAAACGAGTGAAGAAAGAAGCTGCTCCGGTGGGGATCACAGCCATGTGAAATCTCATCATGTGAAATAGGTGCTCATCTGGCCCGGTCTCAGCGGTTCAGGTGAAAAATCCCATTACAGGGCAACACAGAAATAACCAAAACACCTCTTTCCTAAGCCACCGTGCTTTTTCCTTTCCACTTACACCTTCTCATTATTCTCCGCCTCACTCCCTCGTCCACTTGTCAGAACTTTTCCAGGTGGCTGCATCTTACCTTTCCTCAACTCCTCTCTCCTGGCGTCATCTCCGTTGATGTTCTTATCACGGGTCTTAAATCTAATCCCTTTAAAACACCCCCTTCTTCATCTGCCTCTCTTCTTCTGCCATTCCCGCTACTCCTGTCCTGCTCCTTTGCACCCTCTCCTACTTCATCATTACTTTCAATAATTTCATCATTTCCTACTCCTCTGCACCTCTGTCTTGCTTCTTTCTTATGTTTATCCTCACATCTCGACATCAAGGCGCTACCATGAATCATTTCCTGTGAGAGAGTTCAATAATTGCTAACTAAAGCTTGTATTTGACCTAGACCGTCAATGCCAAACCAGTACAAATTTTTCATCACTCATCAATATATGAACACTTTTTTTGTAGTTTATTTAATAATAAAATTGATCAAAACGCAACCTAGCACTTACCTTGTCCACCCCTGATGTTCCTGGGGTGATAGCTAACCACTGCGGTCATAAAATAATTAGACAAAAATAAGCATTATAATGTTTTATTTAATCATCGCCCTTGTTTGTGTTCTGTGCCTTATCATCGCTCTTTTGCACTAAGAGTGTCTGGCAGTGACAACTTCATCAGTTCCCATTCCCCAACATGTCATGCATGCGGGGGTACACACACAAACACACACACACACTCGACAGTGCACTGTTATTGAAAATAATAAACAGATTAAACAAGAGCCTGATTAGAAAGTCAGTCACAACTTCCTAATTAAAGACAGGTTGGCATTCTAATCAGAAAAATAATGAGCCTGGGTGAGTCCATTATGCTTAATTTGCACCCCAGTTAATCTGTCAGTATAAGAAATGTTACAGTATGTATTTTCATTTTGACATATGAGACATATTATGCTGATTTCAGGTTAATAATCTTATTTTTGGTTACTACTAGAATAGATTTACATGCTTTAAAGCTAAAAAAAACCCACAATGGTTTACTCATACTCTCCAGTGCTGCAGCCCTGTGATCCCCCTCTGTCTGAAACACTCCTGTCTCTTTAAGGCCCACCCTCTGAACACCCAATCTCCTCGGATTGGTCAGCTCACACACATCTGACCCAGCACCGCTAACAGCCCGCCGCTTACAACAAATCAATTCTTACATGTCAGACTAGTCGCTGGGCATAAATGATGCAAATGTGTGACATGGTGACGTAGTGTGATGTCACGAAGTCACGAAATTCAAGGCAGGACCACTGACGAGGCGTTTCAGGAGCAGTGTTTCCTGTGGGAAAGAAGAGCTTCTGTTGGTGTGGACTTTGACCTTTTTAACTCTCAAGATCTTTTACATGCATAAGAACATATATAAAACACTGAAGGAAAGGAAACGTATAAATAGATGAAAAGCATGATAGGTCTCCTTTAAAACAAAGCTTATCTTTCAGAACTAGTACACTTGGATGAAAAAGTATGAAAAAAACATGCACTCATCTGATCTTTGAAAAACAGCTCTGACTCATCTGAGCCATCAGTGCCAGAATATCTCATTTAAAGACTGGTCACACTAGGAAGCTAGTTCATCTGCACTGTTACAGTAAGTTGTGCTCGTAGCTTGACGACGACGACGACTCACAGGGTTACAGTGGAAACAGTGTTGCCAGATTTTTTCACTGGACAGTATGAGCCTGCTGTAAAGCCTGTTGGGTTGTTTTGAGCTTAGAATACAATGAGTAAACATCATCTTGTTTTGATAAACAAGTTTTTTTTTGCATTTCGAGGTCTTTCAATCACAATGTCTTTCTCTGAGCCACAGGACAAGATGGCACACTTGTGAACACACACACATACACACTGCGGTGAGAGCACAGAGGCCTGGAAGCAGAGGCTGAAGAGGATGAGATCGAGGAGGGGTGAGAGAGAAATGGAAAAGGACAAAGAGAGGATGAAGACACAAAGGGGTGGGGGGTGGGGGGGGAACCACACACACTTCATGCTTTTGTTCTTTTTATATCTGAAGTTTCTTTATAGTTACGTAAACAGCCCAGTCATCCCTGATATAATGTGAGTTGTTAACATTTCTGCAAACCACAGACTTGTCCAAGGTTGACATTTGTACCAAACGCGGCATATCATGTTCACATTTTATTCTTCTTAGCTGACTTCCACGTCAGGAGATGAAGGAGATGGTGGTGGCGTTTTTTACGAGCCACAGGGCTGCCGAGCAGGCGACTGCAGGTCGACTCTGTGGGGGGATTTCCAGCCATTTTTGTGGCTACAGAACCGGGTTGTTGTTTTTTTCAAGGGAACTAAAGGGACGTTTAAGCTGAACCATGATATTTTGCTCACCCTGACCAAGTGGTTTTTGTACCAGACCATAAACGCATCATTGTGATGAGAGAAGAACATACAATTGAACTTAAACAAATGTAAAGTAGCGACACAGAGAAACATTGAGTGTTGACTTATCTGTGGTTTTGCAGAAACTTCGCGACATAGTGCTGGGTAGCTTGTGTATTCCACTGGGGACCAACAAAGCCTTCCATCCTCTTGTGTGTTGTTGTGACTTCCACTTCCACTTCCACTTCCTGTCTTTGTCTTTTTCTGGGTACACCTGTGTTTCATTGGTTCATTAGCTCCTGTATATTCAAGTCTGTCTTTTTCCCTCTCTCTTTGTCTGTTTTGCTCCCGGGGTCACTGTGTTTGGTCCTCGTGTTTTTGAGTCGTTTGCATCCTGCCTGTGTTCCACAAGCTTCACCCTGGTTTGTACTTCAAGTAGTGTTGTAGTTCTCTTTAGTTTTTTTTGGTTTGCCGCAGCCTGTTTTTGTCACTTTTGTTGCCTGCCTTTGATTATTTGAACTAGGTTTTTTCATTAAAACTTGCTGTTTACTTTTCTACCTCTGTGAGTAATATCTAGGTGTTTGGGTCCCTTTTTGATACCCGCAACATAATCTGATTCTCCAAAGTAAATAATTAAAGCTGTTATGTAGTGGAGTAAAAAGTACAATTGCCAAATCAAGTGAGAAAGTTGCTAAGTTGGCATCACCTGGTGGGATATTAAAACTAAGTCTGGGCAATGAGGCCTATAAATAATGTAATATTATTTTAACTAGGTTTTTTATATTTTTCATAATACACAATTCATATCTCAATATTTTGAATATCCTCAAAAGCAATAAAATAAAGCAGTTTTGATTAGATTGAACAATTTTGAAGTGCCCTCTGCTGTTTACCATTAGACTGTTACAGCATTGCTGTTAATGAAAAATGATCAGCCTTTTATGACAAGGTGTAGCCTGTGGCCGAAACCCTGCAGTCTTTTCCACTTTATCAGGCTCACAGCTTTGATTAGTCCCTTTCACACATGCACTGCTACCCTGAACTTATGTAGACATTACCTGGAGGAGCTGTGTGTGAGAATGCAAATTGAAGGACTTGCCTAACCCTGCCAGCTCACTAGTGCAAAGTCCTTGTAATGTCTGATTGAGCCCATGTGTGAATAGAGAAGGTCATTTTCCAGAGAATTCACAGCGAGGAGTGGAAATGTTGACGAAATGTTGAGTGTAGCTGCTTTGGACTCTTTTCTGCTTGCCTGTATATTGCTTTTCAGTCTGTCGTTACTACTACTACATACTCACACTTACATTCTGCTTACACCTTGCTTTTGTGTGCAATGTGCATTACATTATTGGGATTTACTCCTGGGTCAACTGACCCTGCAGTCCTCATGGGTATGTATCTCTTCCAGCTCAGCTCGGCTATGATGTGAACATACTATCTAACTCTCCTTTTCAGGTGCGATGCTATGACGTGTGTTGAAGTTAAGGCTGTTGGCTTGTCGAACATTGTTAAGTTGGCGCTGATTTTGTAAATGAGACTGAAGATTTTATAAAAAGTAACTGTGCCTTCCATGTGGTCTGATCCTTGTCAGCCGCCTGATCGGTTCTGTGCATGTGCAACTCTCAACAGAGATAAGAAAGAAGCCAGATGTCTCACTCCTTAGTAGCTTTCACTATTAGCTCTGGAAAAAACATGACGCATCTTATTAGAATGTTATTGATTAAGACTTTTAAAAACAAGTTCAACGTCTTGGGATGTATTCTGATGAGGTATATGATCTGCTACTTTCTGTTTTTCCGGCGCTTTCGTGATGACGAACAGGACACTCAAGGGGAAAAAACACAGAAAGGCAAACTTGTCCACAGGTAATGTGAAAGAGTTAAATGCTGATTAAAAGTGGGTTTACCTCATGTAAACATGCTAATTTTGGTTTAAAAGTGGTAGAAGAGACTTGGAATGATTGCAGCACAGCTAACAAGCTACAATAGCTTCTTCTGCTTTTGCTCCACTTTTTTTTTTTTCTTTTGTCATCAGTTGTGTAAATTCACATGTAAAAGTTCAGTAAAGTTTAAGCTGATGTGAAAGATTGTCTGGGATTCACTTTGCTAACGTGAGCAAAATGTCACCTTTTTTTTTCATTTTAAATGCTGGTGTTATCAGGTTTGATAATGACTTTCATGTTCCAACATTGTTCTGTGAGATAGCATGGAGAGTAGATATGATTTATAATAGAGCAGAGGTGCCACTGTCTCGAGTATACACCCACACACACGCACACACACACACACGTGCGCGCACACACACACACATTTATACAATACATTCAGTACACAGTCATGTAAAAAAAAACAACCTTTAAAATCAGCCCTTCATTCACATTTCTATGTAGGAGTTTATCCAGCTCATTATTAATATAATACTACTTCCATCCTTGACTTTCCCTTTTGTGTCGTTTTTTCAGCTCTTGTGTTCTATAAACAAGCAGTGAGCTTGCACAGCCATGAGTGCCACAATTGTAACTGCCCATTGTTGTTCATTGTCTGCACGAGAGGGTCAAGTGTTGTGTGTATGTGGGCGTGTGTGTGCGTGTGTGTGCGTGCAGCTCTGCGTGGGTGCTTTCACGCGCATGCGCCCGCGCTGTGCAACGCATACTAGCACCTTATTACACAATCAGATTATGCCTGTGTTTATCAGTGGCATGATTAATGGACTGGGCTGAATGGAAGCAGGGAGCACTAAGGATTCATTTGGGTACCTGACAATTTTTTATGTATAGGCTGTAAATTATGGTCCCTCTACAAAATGTAAGTGTATTATTGAAAAGGATGCTTCCACTCTAAGCATCAGTAATAGCTATGGTGTGTGTGTGTGTGAGTGTGTGAGATCTATGTGTCCAAGAGCATATTTGTCTGTCTCTGAGAGTGTGTGTGTGTGTGTGTGTGGAATGATGGTGGTGTGGGTGGAGCACATGCATTTTTAAATTGAAAACATGACACACCCGCAGTGATGATTTAGTACTGGGCTGGAGAGGCGTTTGGAACAGTGAAAGCGGCCTTTGAACAGCAGAGTGGAGAGACAGAGAGGGGGCCGTGGCGTTATTCAGCACTGCGAGTATAACTGCCACTGTGGGAGAGGCACTTAATACTAACAGTTAGCTGCATGCCAAGGCTTCTCGTACACGAAGTTGAACAATTTTATTCAGCCCTTTATTAAGGCACTTCATTTGTACGGCCTTGAAAGTTTTTGAATAGTGCTACCCTTGTTGGTTCGGATTCACTTTGCTGCCAAATTCTGCATGCCAAAACTCAAACTGTGTCTTTATTGTATTATAAAAAACATTAATGAGATAGTGTTTGTTTTTTTTTTTTCATTTTTACTACCACACGCATACTCAACAATTTTAATTACGGCAGCCCTCCAAAAAATTAGAAATCAGCGTGCCAGTCCACCACCTTGTTCTCTGAAGTAAATATGTGATCCAAATGTGATCGACAGGGTAAGTGTTAGTGTTTGTACTAATGTTGCAGGAGTAAAAACTCCATCTTGTTTCTCAAATGTATGGGCTTGTCTGCCTTTTTGAAACGACCACAAGGTCAGAAGGCTTCATATCCCATGTGTAGGGGCCTTGACTGACAGCTGTTTCCAGCTTTAAGTGAAGCCCATCCATATATGCAAATATATGGTTAATAAGATTACAGTTTGTGTTATTAAATTACTCCCTGGGTTTTCTGTACATGACTAACTGACATATGCCTGCATGTTTCATTTGTTTGAGGCTGCTGGCAGGGCAGCAAGGAAGCTCTTCATCACAGTTAACCCGGAAGTCATTTTAAGATAAACTTGACTCATTTAGGCTCGATTTACTCAAAAGGCAGCCATAGTGCAACAATGTTATAGTTATGTATTAGAAGAGAATATGCACAGCAGGTTAGAGAAGTAGATACGATCACAATTTAACTTGGTTAAACGTGGTTACGCATACAGTTGCAATAAAAAACGTTCAACCCCCTTCACCTAAAAAGACATTTTAGTGATGAGATGGGCTTCAAATCCAGAGACTAAGATGGCCACTCAGGGACATTCCAAGAGGGATTCCTGAGTCTAACTTGGTCCAGAAATTGGGATTTGAATCCCATTAAAAAAATCTTTGGTGGGATTTAAAGAAAGCAGTGGCAGCAAAGAAACCAAAGAATATTAATGAGCTGGAAGCTTTGGCTAAAAAAGAGTGGTGTCCGTAGCTTGTGAATAACTGCAGGAAACGTTTATTGGGGGTCGTAAATGTCAAAGGCTGCTCGATGAAATACTGACTCTTTGGTTGAATAATGGGCTCTTTTGGACACAATTTTTATTTGTGTTCAGTAAGCTCAACATTATGCTCTCCAAAATCACTCACATATTTATTATTAAACCTTCTTTGACAGCGTACTAAGGTCTGAGTTGATCTGTTTTCAGTTAATTTGTATGCACGTCACTAGAATGTCAAACCAGGAAGTAGTACATGAAGATTCATCTGCACTTATTTGTGTTAGTGTGAGATGCTAGTAGTTTGGTGATGTAGTGACGACTCACAGAGCTAGGTGCAACAGTGTTGCGGTACACAACTTAAAGCTGTTTTCAGTGTTGATCGATCATTGGTCGATGATTTTCTTGATTAAAGGCCCTGAGACACTCTGTTAACTGTAATAAATGACTAGTCGGTGGTGGCAAATGTCATGGTAACACTACACAACTTTCAAAGTTGTTAGATCGCATTTCTGTTCACACCGCACAACTCTGTCTTATAATTGTAAGACCTGTACTCGTTGTGCTTGACATGACGGCCTGAGCTCACACGTTACGAGATCACACACACGCAAGACATCACACGGTAACGACAGGGTTCAAACAGTCCAAGTTGTTTGCACAATGATTTGCAGGGAATAACAAGCAAGGACTATGTTTGCAATGAAAACGTGTAACTGCCCGCTTATATTGTGGTTCAGCAAAGAAGGCATGGTAACAAATACTGAGCCTGTAAGCTGTTATTGTACAGATATTTAGCCTGCTAGATATCCATCAGTCGTCCGCAAAGCCTCAGATCTCCTGGATCGCGTCTCTGAACAGTTCACACATGAAGCGCGAGCGCAGACTTGCCTCTGATCCAGGGCTTTTTTTGGTGACCCTTTCTGAAGCTGATTGTGATGGATTATTTAAATTATTAAAATTAATTTTACATAGACTGAGCGATTAATCAAATGATCGCTTCATCTAAAAAATTCATCTTTTGGTCATAGCCTTCTGTATTGTCATTTTTTATTTAGTTTTATATAGTTTTATTTTTGTGTGTGCAAGCATGTGACCAATTATATGAATGCAGATCATGGCTTCAAACACACTTATGCCAACAGTGTTTCAAAATAAAGTTGTGCTGTCATCCAATGTAACCACAGCAGTCCTCCTGCATTTGAGGAACCAAACTGAGCTTATGACAGCAACATTTTCTTTTAGCCAGCTAACGTCATGCTAGTCTGGATTTGTTAAGTGACATTCAAAGAATAGGGCCGAGCTACACAAGCACATTAGCTGTGCTAGTCTTTCAATCAGCCTCCTGCAAATGAATGGCAGAGGACACAGAGGTTAATTAGCCTCCTATAGAGTTAGCGACAGCCACGCTTGCATATCATATCATCCACCATATAGCCGTTTGGGCTCTCATCACAGACTGCTAATCCAGGCAGAGGGACGTCTGATGGTTGACAATAACTCCAGAGTGAGCAAATGAAAGAGATAAAACCAGAGAGAGGCGAGGTCTGCGCCTGTGTGTACATCATATACCTCAGGGCAGGTCGCGGTTCACTGGCTGCCGTCCTCTAGATAAGAAAATACTTTGTATGCAGATGAAGCAAATGATGAGTGCCCTTGGTAAAACCAGCTAAGACATGGGTCAACTTTAAACTGGCATTCATACATCTTGACATATCCTCCCTTAATGATTCAGTGAAAATGCACTTTTTGGATTGTTGACCGCAACTTTTTTGTGCGTGCGTTTGAGCTGTCTTGAATTTTCACGGCCATGACACACTGAAATCATCAGTCAGTTCAGTCACTACATACAAATCACGAAACCCCATTGCCGCCGATCACTGTCTTCCTCAGCAGATGCTGCTGTACCATCTTGTCACATGAATTAATGAATGTCTGTCTGGTGTTGATGATGTTCTTCTCAGCAGATGCAGTTTGACTTGTTAGGCCAAAATAAATAATAGAAGCTGACAAACTTCAGCTTGCATCAAGAGCGAACCCTCAAGCATAAAATTGCAGCACACTTCAGCTAGCTTTTCCATCAGCAAGTGGTATGAAATATGTAATAATTATGCTATTAAACATTGGTATATTCAATAATGAGCTGGTTAAGATTCTGAGCATGCAAGCCTCCAAAGTAAAGTAATGATCTCGCCAGGGACAGGCACACACTAAAAACTGTGAGGCCGTCTAGAGACCAAAAACCTTCAACAAAGAATGTGTGAACTGTGTGTGTGTGTGTGTGTGTGTGTGTGTGTGTGTGTGTGTGTGTGTGTGTGTGTGTGTGTGTAAGTTAATGCTGGAATGTGAATAAAAGCCAGAGCCCTTTCTGTGTGTGTGTGTGTGTGTGTGTGTGTGTGTGTGTGTGTGTGTGTGTGTGTGTGTGTGTGTGTGTGTGTGTGTGCGTGGGTGCACATGCATACTTATGTATGTGTGTTTTGCTTTCGTTTAGGGTAATTAAAAGCTAATACGCAGCAGAATCGGCTCTGTGCTCTCTCCTCAATTAGCAGCCATCTATAAAAAGACACACACTTCCATTCTTTATGCTGTCGCTAATTATGATAGATTTTCTTCTCATTCTCCTTCGTTTACCCCTCACTTTTTTCTCCCCTTTTTCCCTCTTTTCTATAATGAAAACATAACTAGCTGAGTCATTTTTAATCGAGCGTTATTATGGATTCTGATCAAAAGGAGGGTTTTAGCTTACTGCAGCGGCTTGATTTAAGACTGTTTTCTTTTTGTTCTTCATCATTATCGGTTTAACTTATTAGGGCTTATTGGCTTTTACGTACAGACACGGGAGACAAATGGTGTAAAATGGAGGAATTTTTTTTCCCTCTGACACGGCTGCACAAAGTCAATGGGGTATGTTATCTGCAAATTAAATGTGCTGTGCATTGAAAAATAATGTTTGGATTATGTACTGCACTGTGGGAAGTAATGTATTAACTGTGAAATAGAGTGCAAAGCTCTTTGCTACATAAACAAAAGCATATTTAGCTCGAGAGTCATATTTTCTTATTTATGGGAAAAGATATTCAGTTCTTGTACGGAGTCACAGCAGGTTTAATAAGTTGTAAGAAGACAAACAGCACTTTTAATCATATATAGTACCATTCGCTTTGTACAGTTACTGCTTTTTGTGGGGATTTTCTCTCTGTGCCCTCTGTTTTAATGCCCCTCATCGATAAAATGATTCATACACTTGGAGAGTCTCTTCCACAGGGGCTATGTGGGCTGAAGGTGATTTAAAAAAAACAATCACAGATTGAAGAACCACTTCAATTCCCTCCAATAGTTCTTTGTCTTTTTTAAGACTAAGTGATGGAGCGACAGTAAATCCTGCGCCACGTTTGTTTTTTTTTCCTCACGGTGTTCTTAAATGCACGCTTGTGTTATTCATTCCGTGGGTGCCGTGGTCCCATTGAGTTTAAAATGGACCATTATTTGGACCGCGTTGGTACAGTACACAAACACAATCTGAAAAGACACGGGGGGGGGAGCGACGGCGCACACTTGCGCACGCAGGCATTACACATCAATGCCAGCTCGGGCACTGATCTGACGAACACAGGAAGGGGGGGGGGGGATGATGGAGTGGCGCGCTTTCACTGAATATGTATATTGGTTGTGAGGAAACTCATCATAGTCGCAGCCAGTCGTTCATACACACACACACATACACACACGCTGCCACAAACACGCTAATGCCTGACAATTTCCAGGTGAGCTCACAACTTTAGATTGATGGTGTAGACAGAGCAGCATATGTTTTGTCATCTCTCTCTCTCTCTCTCCATACTCTCACTCTTTTATTGTCACTGTTTTAGTGCGGCCTGTTTGGATCAATCATCAATCTCTCTCCTCTTCTTCAGCTCTTCTCCCCCTCCACTTCACTCGTCTTACCTCCCCCCCTACGCGTCCCACTCCCCTTCGATATATTACAGGCAATCTTTATTCCGCATGAATCCACTTAGCACAATGGGGACTAAACAAATGTGTGTGTCAAACCCAGATGGCGTGATCCCAATGCTGTAGAGGGACAGAGGGAGGGATGACAGCAGCTCGGCAGTAGGAGGGGATGAGGGAAGAAAAAGGCCATCGGAGAAAGGGGATACCAGTGATGTGGTGGTCAATGAAAACAGAAGGGACGAGCTATAGCGCCGTCAAGACTGCATACTGTTAGGCAGCAGGGAGACTGAGAGGGTACAACTGATTCAGCACACAGCCAGTTGATTGCATAGATAGAAATATTCTCATTCAAGGCATGGGAACTCTCTAGCTGAGCACAAGTGAGGCAGAGGATTTAAAGTCTTATAGTCAGCTCTGACCAACAACTGATTTGATGTCAATACTGCTAATACTGTATTGAAAATAACAGGAAAATAATGAATGGAAATGTGCTGATGATGAGTCCCATCCATTTACATAACTTTTCAATATATTCTGATAGTTTTCAATCTAGGTTATAAATGTGTCATTCTTATTATCAGTGCTTAATTTGTAAATCAAAAGGCCCCTGAGCACAGACAGGGTGCTGTTCCGGCGGGTCAGGGTGAGCGTAAATCCACAATACCTGCAGCACATTGGACAACGCCTGAAGGCTACCAGTTAACAAAACTAAAACTGTTGATACAAACTGAGCATTTTGTATCACACTTACTCATGAGGTTTTCAGTGATAATATGCCAAAAATATTTAGACACTAAAAAGCATAAATCACAGGCCATCTTAGCTCGCGTTTCATTCACAAAACTCTGAGCTTTACGCTTCTGGCATCAAATCAAGATTTAAAATGCCTGCAAGACAGACACACGAGCGATTTTTGAGAAGCTTCAGTGAGGAAATAAAAGAAGGATTGATAACATTAAATATTATACAATATTTATTTGATGGTGACAAAGGAGGTGCCCGATCCTATCATAGAGGTGCCGGTCCCAATCTAGGAGGTCCCAGATCCTGAAACAAATGAAGCCCTGCTTATTATGTTGGTCATGTCAACTTTGCATTCCATCTTTATTGTAAAGATACAGGAAATGTGGATGTCATATTGGGACAAGCCACACAAGCCTCGTAACACTTGAATCATTTCCGGATCTTGCCTCTGAGTCCGATGGTTTGTGCACTGGACTGGACAGGAAGGCTCTGCAGCGATTATTAAAAAAAACGCCCAGACAGCCTGTTCTCACTCCTGATCCATCACATACAGCCGAGTCAGTCGCCCAATGGCTTCAACGTTTTTCATCAAGATCAGGAAAAGATCATTCTTTGGGTTAAAATAACTAATGTAAGTTATGTAAGTGACGTAAATCACATAAGTGATGTCACGTACGAGATGTTAGTGACGTCACATGACGACCCAAGTAGCTGCTTATTAATTTGAGTGCTGGTTTGCTTAAATGTGTGAGGCTGTGGGCCACTGACAGTTGGAGTAGGACCATATTCAGTTATTTACAATAGCTAATCCAGGGGGCTAGTTTCTGTGTGCTTTCAGTCGGATTCAGAAACAAGCTTTTTTAAATGTTTTCTTGGAAAATCTATGTTTATGTGAAAGGCTTTAGGAGGCTCACACTGCTTGCCCAGATTTGTTTGGCATTTATGTTGTATTTTCCCAATCTCGACAACAGCCGAGTCCAAAGCACCACCTATTAGCCAGACACGCCACAGTAGAACCAATAAGACCAGGGTTTAGGGTTAGCTTCATGGCTTTAATTTGCTCACCCAAGTCCGTGAATCCAAAATAAGGTTGGAAAATACCTGCCCTTTGGTCCCAGCCTCCTGCTAAGCCTGGAGAGCCTGGTGTTTGTTAGGCTTAGTCCAGAGGAACCAGGCTAGGGTTAGGGTACACAGAACATGGTCAATGCTGGAAACTCTTAATTCCAGCAATGCAGCTTGATCTCTCACACTGCGATGACTACAGATATATCTATTGTTGTTGCTCACCACTAAAGTATTGCAGCTACATGCTGGCATCCACTTGCAGGCTCAGATGCTATCTTACAGGTATATTGCTGTCTCTGCTTGCTTCCTGTGCATTTTTTGCTACTGTTAGTGTATGGTTACAGTGAATAGTACAATACAGCTCAGACCACCTGTGCATACACCACACAGTCATGTGTAAATTAGTTTAATTAATTAAATTTTATCGTTATTATTTCATAGCCCTCTAACTGGGCATCAGAGGCCTTGACCTGCTATTTGCACTTCTTGTGTCTGCATTATTTTGCATCACTAAGGAATGTGCGCATGGCTGCTCTTTTATAGTGACAGCTGTCATAGAATCCATCAGGTCCATTCTGATAGCTGTGGTGTAAGCCAAGTTTGGCGTTGCTGAGAAAAAGCAACCACGGCTTAGCAAACCTGTGAGAAGAGTCCACCTGCGTTCACAGTGTTACAGTATGTAACATGCTGTCATGCCGTCATCTTGTATGGCAAATGAACAGGTGTGCCTCCACTAACTGGCTAGTGTTATCTTAAAAAGAGCCAGCTGGAACTACACTGCTCCACCGCTGTCCCCACTTGTTTTGTGTTATATTGTTTTGCTTTCGCCAGCTAAGCAAAGGCATTCTCTCCCTGCTTTCATTCCTTCGTTCTACACAGTCTTTGTGATAATCTATCCCAGGCGGCTGGGCTGAGGGATGAGTCTTTGTAGGGAAGGAAGAGAACAAGGAAGAGGAAGAAGAATGAAGAGAGGTGAAGGAGATGGGTAGCTCTAAGCGAGTCTCCGTCTCCCATTGAAATGGGAGTTTTAACAGTCAGAGCGCGTTCTCCATTGACCTTTGGCCCTTATCGATCCACCCACTCTTAATGTACTCCACACGTTTGTGTGTGTTTTAAGCAGAGGCAGAGAGAAACACAAAATACCAGGTGTTTCGTGTGTCTGATAATCTTCAGTAAGTGCCTCCATAACCATATAGAACCGGTGGGGAATATTATTTTTTATCAACAGCAACTAGCTAAAAAAAAAAAGACAATAGCTGCCTGGAGAAAGTATTTCACAGTGTGATGTGAAGGTGTGGTGAAAAATGAGGGAAAATATGGACAATAAGCTTCAGCGGGGTGTGAGGCTACACGCAAAGTACTGTCAAACTGAAGAGAAGGAGGGAAATACCAAGAGGACAAGAGAAGAGGAGAAAAGTATGGAGATAATTTAAAGAGGTAAAAGGCTCATGGGATCACCAAGCGTTTATCATTCTCACTCTCTTTACTCGCCTCCCCTCGTTCTTCATAAACACTGGACAAATTCACACACACACACACGAACATCCATATACACCACTCCGCCCTTCAGAGCTGCATTTTTTTTTTTTCTTTTTTATCTCTGGCCTTATTCCACAGCTTATGAATTTTAATAGGCCTCAATCAGAACACCTCAGCAGTGTTTTTCTATCTCCCAAAGTAATGGACTTGAACCACCTGAGAGTTCTTAGACAGCTCTGTATTCGCAGAGCTAAGGAAGTCAGAATGAAATAGGGAGGAGAAGAGGGATGAATGATAAGGACGGACGGGATGTGGATGAATAAGAGAGCGACGCGGTGATCGCACTTTTGCGGGGTAGGGTGTCGGAGAGAGAGACAAATTGAGCGGGAGAGAGAGTGGCCTTGGCTTCAAAATGGATTCCCACTGGATGTCAACACATATGTTAGCATGCGCACATACACATGCATAAACACACTCGCACGCCCAGGAATGGGAGTCTGATTGTTTGTGGGTTGCCTTGCTCCTGAGCTAGCCCTCCTTAATTACAATCTGCGCTGACAAATGGGCCTGTTTGGTGATGCTTGTGCACACACACACACAAAAAGCAAGGAGAGGAAGAGAGATGCACTGTTTTTTGCTGATTAAGTGTGTCAGTGTTCTTTTTTGGACCCCGCGTTTAGGCACACAAATGCACACATCTACACCGCGCATACACACACACTTTATTTCCCCAGCAGATCTAAAACAAAACCGCTCTGCATTTATTCTGTTGGAAATTTTCCCTATTGTACCATCCTCCCCATGATGTGTCGCCATTTGTCCAAATCAATGGAGCCCAGAAATTGGTATTATTCTTTCAATGGTTCATTCTCTCTCTCACCCCGCACCCTCCAACTCTCTCCCCGCGCCTGTCTTTTCTCATGCTTGAATGAGAAAAAGTGATTACCTGAGAAAGAAAGGGGTTAGTACGTTAGCGAAAGGTGGCAGTTGTGTGTCTCCTGTCTCTGTGAAAAGACTGCCGTTGCACCTCTGCACATCTTCCGACTGCCTTATCTTCCTCCCCTCTTGTTTCGACTCGAACATAACTGCGCACACACATCACAGCACAATGTGCCAAAGACACAATGAGGTACACTGCAAGTGCTCACAGGAAAGACAATCCACACACGCATGTGCCAAAGTTGATAGCCTGAAAACAATGCTTCATCACCGCGCTCGCCACAATCACAGCACTTTTAAAGATCTCAGGCTGAAAGACAGGAGAGCGGCACAATGCGTAAACACAGCCATAAGCCATCTCTATTCACAGGCCATGTACTTCTACCAACTGTTAAAGCCATTCCCATCTCGACACGGCAACAATAGAGCGCAACAGAGAGAAACTGAGGGACTCTATTGATATCGAGCGCCGCTGAATGGTCGACTGACTACCATTCACTGTCACAGCGGATGGATGGTTTAATTGTGGACTGGTGTGAGAGAAAAGGAGGGAGTGTGTATTTCAACATGAGTGTTTGTTTCTGTGTGTATGTGTGTGAACGAGAGGACTCGGGGAGGTGACAGCCGTTATCTCAGGCCTACAGACAGACACTTAGCCCTCCACCAACCCTCAACCGCTCGTCCCTATGGCATGCTCAGAAATGTCACGAGCTGGCACTGTCGGCGTACTCTGTGTGTGTGTTGTGTGTGTGTGTGTGTGTGTGTGTGTGTGTTGGGGGTGTCTGTTTATGTATGTTTGTGCAACACATCAAACTCCTCTGTGTGGGTCTGCTTGTACTGTGTGCGCGTGATGTGAGCGGGAGCTGATGAAAATTATGTCAAATATACGACTGCTGCTTTGTGGCTACTTTAATTTTTTATCATTGTTCGCTCATACAAGCAGCAACCCACACCAATAAATAGACCCACAAATCCCAACAACCGCACAAATACACTCTCAGCTGGCAGTCTCCGCAGACAGTAATGAAAGACTCCATTAATGCTCACAACAGGTGTGTGGGGATGTGTGTATTCAACGAAATTCTTTCTCCGTCACTCTCTCTCGTGCAGTATTTTTATGTGAATAGGTGTTATCTGATGCTGTTCAATGTGTGTCTTTTTTGTCTCTGTTGTCAGCCATAAACCCCAAAATGATCTGCAAAAGAAACAGATTAAAAATCATATTTGTCATATTTTGGTTGTGTACCTGCTTATTTATGATGCAACGTGTAGATAGCATAATATATTAGAGGATTTTCATGAATTTGGGGCAGTGGCGGACTCGGTGCGGTGGGGCACCAGTGCGCAGAAAGTTGTGATACATTCATAGTGAGGACAGGGCACTTCAACACGTTTTGCCCCCACTACCATGAACTGGGAAGCCATTGGGCTTTGGGCCAAACAATGATTATTAAAATAGTCCCTGTTAGCTGGATTGGAGATTGTACAGGAATCCAACAGGGCTCCTTCCTTGGACACCTTAAATTTGGTTGATACAGCCTCTCGTCTCTAAATAATGCATGTGACAAATTGCTTTTGGTGTCAAGCAGTTTGTTTTTCAAATTATTCTAATACTGTTGATTATTCAGAAATAATCCAGAAATAGACTCACATTAATTAAAGGGAATTTGTCAGTAAGCCCACAAAGTACAGGCCAGTTACTAATAGTTGTGTGTGTCTGGCAGAAACCCAAATAAGTCTGACAAGTTGGGAAAACTGCTTGTATGACGTGGGTTTAGTTTTGATTTTTCTATATCTGCTTGTTCCCACAAAGTAAACATTCTGTTCTGTTGTGAGGCCTACGCTCTGACTGCACACAATTTAGTCCTGCTTTTCATATGGGCCCTTAATACCACACTGTTCAAGAATAGCTATGGTCAGTGTTGACTCCCTGTCACCTACGGATAACACTAACACCACAAAAGAAACTACTGCTGTTGCTGTAAAAGATGTTTATTGGAGTACTTTTTAAAATTGGTAATTTTACTTTTACTTCACAACTTTTTTTCTGTGTGTTGTTCTTAGTCACATTTCAAGTCGCTACCATGACAGAATAAAAACTATGCACAATAATGCACGTCATTATGGGTTAAGGTCAGCAATACTGGTTCTCAGCATGGTTAAAAACAGTCAACACCTGGCGAGCGCACCAAATGACACAAATCAGACAGACCTACAATATTGTGTGTCCAACAGGTGCATGCTGGGTTTGACAAAATGCTCACTGCTAAACTGCTCATATTGGATCCTCCAGCTGTGACTTCTACTTTCGCTACATTGATTACAAACGTCTGCTTCCAGTGAGGTGTGAGGCCTTTCTGCTGTTTCAAACAGTTCCTGTCACAGTTGTGACTGTAGAGCCTCATTCAGCTCAAAATATCTGAAAACTTTGAGAAGTGCAGTGGAAAAGACAGACTGAGAGGTCTGGTTATAATGTGAACTGAATGGTCAAGCAAAGATGTTGAACGACGAGTGGATTGTTCAGGCATTCACGGTTCACAAGATTCAAAGAATGGTGTTCAGAGTCAAACAGGCGAGGAAAACCACTGTGTTGCCTGGCAACTTAATGTTGTCTGTGCGTGCTACACAGTGTGTAAAAACTGCAGCTTTCTGCTTTAATATGTGTATTTGTGGCTGCAACCTCTTAAGTTTATATTGTTTATACATCTCTGTAGTGTCTTGGCATTTTAGTAATGTTTTATTGTGTTGTTAAAGTAGCAGATATTTACTTTCTGTGTATCAGTTATTTCTAAGTGCTGTATCGTAGGTAACTGGACGTGTTTCAGTTTCTTTAAAATGTTCCACCTCTCATCCATGAGGCTTCTTCAGTTCTAACAAACTGGAGGGGAGTTGCAGGCTTTTAAACCCAGTGTGGGTGTGTCCTTACAGAGTCGCAAGGGCCACTTGTGAGTTGCTTACCCAACCAGCCTTCATGTGGGATGTTAGGGCTAGGTGAGACCAGATGTGAATGGTTGTTAAGCTGTCTGGGGAGGGGACTCAGTACTACATTGTAGGTGGGTGATAAGTGGTGTTGTAGGCCACCTCCTCTGTTCAAAGACGGTTGTTCCAGTTTGATGTAGAGAGATTCTTTAAAGCCTGCAGCTCCTCTCCAGTTAGTTAGAACTGAAGAAGCCTCTTGGATGAGACGTGAAACATCTTCAAGAAACTGAAACAAGTCCAGTTGCCTACGATACAGCTACAGGATTGACATTAAATGCAATAGTAGCCTAAATGTTTTCTTTAATTTATCAATAGCACTTACTTTTTAATTTTATCTAAGTACATTTTTAGTCCAGTACTTTTACTTTTACCTGATTAAAATGTCATTAGGGTAACAGTACTTTTACTTGAATAAAATATTCTAGTACTCCTTCGACCTCTGTTTTAGGCTATGGTTAACTCATTGTTTTTTTTTGTAACCACTCATTGTATGTTCACTCTGCAGTAACAACATCCAACCCTGGATGTCCACCATCATAAACAGTGTTTTGTTTTTTAGCCCTTGTAAACCATACACTTTGATTTAGTGGCAGATGCTACTGTCAACAGGCATAGGCTCTGTGAGCATAAATGTCTCCTAAACATCCTAAACAGGGTCAGTGTTTGCTATTTCACGTGAACAAAAAATGGTGAACATTCTGGGATGGAATCATTCGATAATAGTACAATGCAGAAAATGATTTGGAAGTGATTAGGATAAAAGAGGGTATATTGATTCCTCCTAGGTGCAGATGTGAGCTGGGTGATGTGTGTGATGCTGTGATCTGCCCAGATTATCTAGCCATGTGTCCAACAGAGTTGAACATCTGGTCAGAAAGACAACAGACACAGTTGTTCACCTGACAGCCACGGTGAAGCGTGGCAGACAGACAGAGACTTGAAGGAGTCAACAAGAAGTATATTTTTTGCAAATTCTGATCTGTCAAGAAAGATGGGAACTAGCCTAAGGGCTAAGTCAAACCAGCTTTTACAAGGGCAAGCTTTTGGACTGAAATCAATTCTTTTCAATGGAATCTCCACTATTTGCTCACAGAGGTAAAGTAACTCTATATAGTACGGGGCTTAATGCAAACTTCAACTTTGATGCACTTTGACAAAAAATTGTGCCACTGACCAAATAAAAACTGTTGCTAAACAGAATTGTCCTTTGAGGGAACAGAGATCCAAAAAGGATCATATGACCAGTGTGGCACCATCCAATTTCATACAACCACCTGTACACATGCATCTACCTAAATGACATTGTTTATAGTTGTGAGAGAGGAGTCAATGGTAAATATACTGTCTTGAATAAACTGTTAACTATATTGTGCATCTAGCTTGATGGGCTATTATGGCTGAGCAAAATACTACTAGTGCTAGTGTTTCATTGGACAGCTAATGATTTAAAATGGTATCCAGCATGTTGGTTACATCATCAGCCACAGTCTCCAACTAGCCCCATAAGTAGTCACTATGTCACCAAACTTCTCAAATGGGCTAATTTCACAAGATTTCACCATATAATTTCTCTGTGCCACTTTGTGGTTTCATCTGGCACCGAGACCATGGGATGTTAGTACCTCCAGTCCCACTGAGAAGTGACACCTTTCTAATTTCACTGTTGTTTTGCTTGGTGTTCCAACAAAACAATCCCAATCCAATCAAGAGTAAAGTTAAACCCAAAAACAAGCTGTTCTACCAAACCAGGGGTAAAATGCTTCTCAAAATTGTACTTACATGAGAGCGGAAACTCAAGTGTGCTTTATTAAAGATCCCAACATTGTTTTAGCAAAAAAACATGCCTAACCCGATCCAAAACATGTTCAGTAAATCCATCTTTAAAGAACTCAATCTACACCAGAGCTCTGAGAGTCTGAGAAGTCAGCACTTGCCTCATGTAATGTTCAATGGATATGATTGCTAGAGTGAAAGATGTTAAATGACTTTCAATGAACAGTTTGAGGCAAGATTTTTGTCATTACCCCACAGATGGGAGGCCCTGTGTGTTAACTGCTTGAAAAGCCCAGCCCCAATGCTGTCATGCTCAGCAAAATATCTGAGCTGGAAATACTGCAGAGGAGAGGGAACGTATGATAAATAATGTATACATGCTCACTACAAGACAAAAAAAGGTGTTTATAAAGATATAATATTCTCACATTATTGTGGGTAACTCACTTAATGGGGTTTGGCAGCACAACAGATGATAGAGCTGTCACTCTACAGCATGTCTAGACCACCACCCACATCTGTCTGCGCTTTTTGTCTTGTGGCCATCTGTTTTGCAGTACAACCATGCAGAACCACAGGAAGCAGGAACAGCTTTGAAGACAGATTTTCAGGAACTTCCTCCTAAAAGTGTTCGTCATTATTATTCATTAATATTAGTACAATTATTATACAGCATGACAAGTGCATGTTGGATTTATGCAAAGCATTCTGCCTACACAAAGTTTGAAGAAGATTACCGTTTCCTTTGCCTCCAAAAGGTGTTTGGACAAAGTACTACCTTCTGCCTTTTTCCATACAAATATTATTATTATAGTTATTTACGTAAACCCAGATTCTTTGATAACAGAGTGAGTTTCACGATGGGAATCGCCTCGGCATGATCAACTACCGAAGCTTCAGTGGCACCAAATCTGTTAGTGACAGACGGGTTGATCTGTGCTCAGGGCAGCCCCCTCATATTACCAGTTGACTCTTATCACATGGACTCTGGTGCCTTTAAAGAGGTCAAAGGTTAATTTATAACACCTGGGTTGTAGAACGAAACCGAGGTGAAGTCCCTTTTATGCTACATAAGAAGAAAAAAACAAAATAAACTCTTTTGTAGAGAGGAGTGCGGAGGATGAATTGAGGAGTCTCACATTTCAACTTGTCTATCTCTAACAGGCGTGACATGTTTGGAGTTTCTGTAGTTGGTCAAGGCAAGGCAATTTCCATAGTGAGATAACGGACATTCGAAAAATAACCTACTGTTATTCTTTGAGAAATGCAGCAAAAATAAAAGTTTAGAACTGGAATAGTATGTGACATTGTTTATCTGAGATAGGCACTTCCTACCAAATGCCATCAAACGTGTTGTGAATAGTGCAGCAATTTTCTTTGAGCACTGAGATAGTAGATTCACTTCATACTCTTTACTGGAGTTTCTCCCTGCAGTGGGTCATAAAGAGTGCTCCGCCGCTATTGAACAAGACTCAAGACTGCTGTAATCATAAAACTCATTGTTGATGTTGCTGAACAAGGTCAAGCAGGCGAAGAGTATGAATGTCAGCAGCAGAAAGCAGTCTCACGGGTCTCAGTTGCAGAGAGCAGTTTTAATGACAGATTCCCAGAGGACTATAGTACGAGCAAAAAGTCACAAGTGTGGTCAGGCGAACCATTTTTCTTCAGTTGCTTCATGATTGGCCTGTATTTACACATAACCTACTATTCTCCAAAGATTTGTAATTTGCTCAAAACTGCAACCGGTTGATTAATTTAGGATTAAAACCCTTTAATCTAAAATATAATAATCTACAGTCTCTGTTGGCCACAGTCGTTATGAATCACAAATTAGAATGGGCCCATGACATGAAATTAAATGACATGATTTTACCTACAATGCATGGTAGGGACATTTTTTTCTTCTCTTAATCTTGTTGTTAGATTCACTTGAAATCTCTCACTACTTCAGATGACCAGTCCATCCCTGCTGGCATGTCAGATTTATGTTTGGATGCAGCAATCTAGTTCCTACTCTTTATCCTTATAAGATTTTTTTTATTAAAAAAAAATGTTTTCGGCTCATAGGTAAGTAGTGTCAAAGCTCAGATCCAAATGATGTCCCTTGGTAGTTGTTATTAAAATTTGTCGTTGTGTTTTCTCCTGCTATTACATCATTAAATTTCACATAGACATTTTTAAATGAATCTTTCCATTGCTGTCTCACCACCATCTGTCATGTATTTTACATTTTTTGCAACTTCGAGCTGCTCCTCCATTTCCCTACAATGGCGTACATCAGCACTACACAAAACAAGGTTTTTACATATACATATATATATATACATATATATATATACATATATATATATATATATATATATATATATATATATATATATATATATACATATATATACATATATATATATATATATACATATATATATATATATATATATATATACATATATATATATATGTATATATATATACATATACATATATACATATATATATATATATATATATATATATATATATATATATACATACATATATATATATATATACATACATATATATATATATACATACATACACACACACATATATACACATATACACATATATATATATACATATATATATACATACATACACACATATATACACATATACATATATATATATATATACACATATACATATACATATATATATATATATATATATATATATATATATATATATATATATATATATACATATATAGTGTATACTGACTTCATTGAGTATAGTTTTTGTAAGTCACTTTTTTTTATTTGAACGCACTACATACTCAACACCTGCTTAGAATTAGTGTGTATTATCAGATTAGGACATAGTTTAAAGCTGCTGTAAGTGCTACATTTTTATAAAAATAAGTGTTAAATATCTCTATATTCCAATAGTAAACACTGTTATAGAGTGTTTGTTCAGTAACCGACGTCTCACCTCCCCCAATTCATTTTCTGGTATCCCTGCCCCCTTTATCCAATCGGGCAATCAGGACAGAGAACTCAACAAAGAGGCGTTCCTGTCTGCTCGTGAACTTGCAGAGAGCAGGATCCTCCTGTTTGCTGCTACGTCTGACAATGACCACCGCACGTTCCTGTGGTGAGGTATAGATGAGGGAAGGGGATGCTAACTGCAAATGGAACAGGAAGTTAGCTGAAACGTCTGCAACGCTTACAGCAGCTTTAAACAGACTTAAACATGTATCGGAGCTGTGTTCTGTACCACAGCATTGTTTCAAACAAAAGAGTAGAGAGTAAACAAGGTATCAGGGTATGACAGTATGAAACCCTTGCAATAGTAGACAGACGGCACCTGTGTCTTATAACCAAAGACATAACATACAGGAGTACACTTAATATTACACGCACAGAAAGTAAACAACATGCACACAAACCTTGTCTGAAGAGCTCTACACAAGCACTTAAAAACATTTGAAAATTGTGTAGGTGTAAAAGTCTTCATCATCTGTTGTGAGTCTTTTTCATTTTCTGTTATACACATTATATGCATAGTAGGCTCACCCCACACATACATAAATCCACACATACACACACACACACACACACATAAACAGTTACGCTCCCCCGGCTTGCCTGCTAACAGTTGCATCTCTCACCGCTTTCTGCCACAGGCCCCAAACAAGCCATCTGCACTAGTTTCTGCCTCTGCCAGCCTGGCCTCAAGAGATGGACTTTGTGTGTCTGTGTGTGTACGTGTGCATGTAGAGGGGGCAGGAGTTGCCAGGTGCAGCAGTGATTTAAGGGAAGAATTTGAGGAAGTGAGGGATTACAGAGTATGGGTGGCACAGGCCATGAAATGACAAGAGTGCATGAGAGATTTTGCAGGGTGAGGAGGTGTTAAAAATGATCCAGAGCAAAGTTAACGTGAAAACAATGGAGAAAAAAAAAAAGGGGAAAGAAGGTTGGAACACAGAATGAAACCAAATGAGCAAGAGTGTGCAACAGTGCATTTAAATAAATTCTTACATCAACATAAACATTCTCACAAACATAACATGGTGATGATTAGTACATACAATGTTTACACTGTCCATTATCTCTTTTTAGCGGGTTGGCATGCTAACACTTGCTAATAGGCACTAAGCACAGAATAAAGCTGAATCTGACAGGAATAGAAAGCTTTGACCTCCTGGTGGTGCTAGATAAAAAGCTAGCAGATCATCAAAGACGGCATGACTCAGCCTCTGGGCACCATGGGTATGTGTATCGAATAAGCTAAAATTGCTATCCATTCATAATTTGTTGAGACTTTTCACTAAAAAACAGAAACGTCAACCTCTTGGTTGTGCGAGACAAAATATCGAGGGATCATCAAAGTCAATAAACTTTATCTTCTGGAGACCATGAATGTATGTATGATGGCTAACCATCCATTAGTCGTTGAGATATAATTCTAGCTTGACCAACAGACCAGCATGAACACAACACAGTAGCATGGCTGAAAACTATGTTCATAAACCACTTATTTTACAAGAGAGAATATGTTTATACTGACTGTACATGATTATCATTCCTAGCATGATGGCTTTAGTAGATATTGGACATGGTTCAACATTTGAAAAGTCAACGCTGACTTGAAACACAGAACAGGATGTGCTTACTTCTTCAATAACTGATCCAAAACAAAATCTTTTCCCAACCTTAATTCAAGTTTTTTAGTTGCCTAAAGCTGACCATACATGAATCAGTGTAATGCTGTGTTCAGACCAAACGCGAAGAAAATATTTGCGACACGTTAGTTGCGCAAGTTTGGTTTTTTATAAAAATAACCGCGAACCATGTCAGTATTAACCCAAAACAAAGAGATTTCTCTATGTACTGAATGCAGTAAATGAATCAGAAGGACGCCGAAATAGCAACATCATAATGCTGTCTCTGATGCTCCGTCAGGTCTGTCAGCCAGACGTCAAGCAAACAACTTTAAAAATGTTTGTTCCCTGAATGGAGTCTGGATCGATCAGAGCTATGCTGTGCAGGGCTGAGACATATTTCAAAAACTTAGCTACGTAGCCTGACCTTCTCACTCACTCATTATTTGTCCTGTCTTGGTACGAGTAAATGTGTTATCGCACAGCTCTGGGTGTCCACAAACGGCCACGAATATTGATTATTATCCTCTCCTCCATTGTTGTTCATGAATGTCTGGACATCAGCAATGTTAACGTCATGACGTTAGTGTGAATGCCAACGGCGATAGGCTTTCGCGACACAGCGTCACGCAAAAATTTCGCTTGAGTTCAATATTTTCAACCCACGCAAATGCCCGCTCGACGTGATTTTTCACGTCATCGCTTCAATCGCAGTGTGTCACTCATGCCATTCAAGATGCGAATTTGTCAAGTTCGGTCTGAGCATGGCAAAAGAGTCTTATTCTACTTTGTACACTTAACATCTACCTGACCACCTCCTTAGAGAGTATCTGAGGTTCAAAGCCTCCATGTAACACTTCCTTGGAGATACAAAAAGGTTGCCAGTGAACATAATATATTCAGCAAACAAGTATTCTCAAAAATGTATTTGGCAGAGAAGAAGCAGGGGTTGAACATGTTATATTCATGTGTCAAAATGATTGTATCAAGTGGCTGTTGGTTGCATGTTGGGAGCACAATTACAGGTTTCACACAAGTTTTTTTGTTTTTCCACCATTTTTGCATACTAAAAACATTCAAATGCTTGTTCTCTGAAAAAATATGAACCAGAGGAAGAGATAAAATAAAATCGGGGACATAATGGAGAGGAAGAAAAGGAAACTACAGTTGAATGCTTCTCCACTACAGTCGCCCAATCAAAGCACCAAACCATTCCGCACTCAACAGCAGTAATTATCTAAAAGATAATCAGTGGCTTTTTACATGTCAATCACGGAGAAAACACGACACATACAAACACACATTAGCTTCTAACACACGTGCACACGCCTACACACAAATATCATGACTGAGTGTTGCTCCCAGCATGTTTCCCAGTAGCTGACATGCATTTAGCTCTATCCAGCTATATGAAAACATGTCAATTTGATGAGCAAAAAATAAAAAAGAGAACTACACCAAAAGATTTTGACTACCGTGCCCCCTGCCCCTCCCTTTTCCCAAATACTCACACCTGCTTTTGTAGAAGATAAACATCCATAAACATTCCTTTCCCATCAGGATTTTAATGTTTTTTCGATTGCACCAGCTCCATACAGACATCTTAATTGCATGTTCTCTAGCAGCAAAATTTGATGTAATTACAATCTCATCATTGCAACTTCTAGTCTGGTACAAGAACCGAACAGGTGCTGCTGCAAACAGTGGCATTATGTCATGGGTGTCAAAGGTTTTCTGAAACTACAGCATACAAATATAGTTGTTCATGCATACATAATAACTTAACACTGGATTAAATACTGAATAGTTTAACACTTTGGGAGATGAGCTTACTCGGAGTCTCTCTGAGAGTAGGATGAGAAAATTGATATCAGATCATGTTAGGCGTTGCAGTCACAGGCCTGGCATTGCTTAGCATAAATACTGAAAGCTGGGGGGTATAACTAAGATAGCTTCATTCAAATTTTAAAAATAGGCCTATCAACAGCTCCAAAGCTATGTAATTAACAAGTTGTACTTGCTATATTAAACACCTTTGCTAATATTTCATGTCTGTCATTGTTCATCATGTTAATGTCTTACGAATATTAGTGACAAGTAGCGCAAGGGGTTAACATTTGAAACTCAGTACATTACAGCTACTAATCCTAGTTACAAATTACTTGCTCATCAAATATATCAAAATACAAAATACTGTTATGACAAAATGCAATAAATGACAATAAAACTGGACATTTAGCAGATGCCTTTTCCAAGAGTGATAAAATAAGTAGAAGAGGAAGACTGAGCCAAGAAATATTAAACTAGAATGGCACTCAATAGAGAACATACCTCCGCCAAGGCCCTACACTGGCTTGTAATTCAATCAAGTCTAATCCAATATCAAGCTTAATAGCCCTGTATCACTCTAACATTTAACCACCCATAACTGCTTCACCATAATTTAAGCTCGCCAGATGTAGGATCCTCATGCAATTATACTCAATCATAGATAGCCTGCAGCCACCTAAATACAACAGTTGTTTTTCATCAGGATCCATACATTATTCCCTGAGAAATAAACAAAAATGTTGAAAAATCTCACAATGTTAAAGAAAGTGAGAAAACATTCCTTGATTCCTTCTTTTTATCCAAATCAGGCCCAAAAGTTAGTTGGGTCTATTCTAGGCCAAGACCCATCCTCTGTCCAAGTTTTGTGGATATCTGTTCAGTAGTTTTTGTGTAATCCTGTTGACAAACCAACAAACAACTTCTTCTTCTAGATCTTATTGTTTTCTTTCAAGCCAAATTACAAAATTACAAAATACCTAGTAAGTACCTAAGTAATTCAATATGTATTTAAAATACATTCATTTGAAATATTGCCCTTCTCTGAATGTCTTGTTCTATTTCCATGTGTGTTAAATTGAGATGGGATGTGTAGAGGCTTTGGAGATGCTACAAGGCACCTTTGACATAGCTGGCTGAAAAAAAAACATTCATTTAACTCATAATTAGTAAAGTTATGGTAGGCATGTTCTTAGACAGAGCCACGGTGTTTCCTTTGTTTTCCCGGGTCTCTGGTCTTTATGCTAAGCTAGGCTAACCAGGTCCTGACTCTTGCTCTGTACTTAAACCTACAGACAATAGATTGATGTTTATCTTCTGACCTTACTCCAGGAAAGAAAGCTAAAAAAGCATATTTCCCAAAATGTTTCACTGTTGGCCTGTGGAAAAATATAGTAAATAACTAATTTTAGTATTCATGCTTAAATCAGTGATGTAGAAGTACAAGGTGCAAACATCTCACATGGCGAGAAGAGTTTTTGCAGTGTTTATTGCTCTTTTCTGTACTGGAATGAAATATGAGTCTCACTGATCTCTCAATAGACTTCAGTATCATATAAGAAAATGTAATGTGGAATGCCCAAGACCATTTAAATAATAATTACAGGGTACAGACTGTAATTTATGATATTTTTCAGGTTTGTCCGCGTGTGTGTTTGTGTTTGTGTGGACGTTAGTGCGTGGGTGTGTGGCTGTGCATATCCCAGGCTTGTGTTTGCATGCGAACATGTGTTAGCGAAGCCCAAGTGGCGGAGATAAAGAGTGCATCCTGAAGCAGAAAGAGAGAGAGAGGGAGGAGAGAAGGCGAGAGAGAGAGTTTCTGTGTGTGTGAAAGAACTCTTTCATCTTCACCCCAGAATCCCTGGCGAGGCCTTCCATGCCAATCCATTTCCTGGAGTTGGCTTCAGTCTCACCCAATGGGACGACGCACACACACATACACACAAACTTGGCGCGCTTCACCCCACTGTGAAAGCTCCGCAATCTTGCTTCTACACACAGACAGACACTCACGGGCGTGCACACTCTCTCCGCCCGTTGGGATGACAGCGAGGAAATGGCAAGCAGCAGCTGGGGGGTCCCTTCACTCCTCTACAGAAACTGTAGCACCCCAGAGGCATCCCCTCGCCCTATCTTAACACTTTGTGCCTGCATGTGCATTTGTGTAGGTGTGTATTTGTGTGCTGGCAAATGTGTGTGTGAATGGGAATGTGTGAAGTTGTCCCTACTGATCACCACCTCGGTACCTGTCGCGGTTGCCTCATGCTCCCAGCACTCCCGTGTGTGTCTGTGTGAGTGTGTCGTGTTTGTGTGCGTGTAGCTACTCCTTTTAAGCTTGCAGAAAGAAAAAGGGAAGAGAGATAAACAAGGCTGGAGCGGTGAAGCAAACCACACAGACCAAAAGACTGCCCTGCATGCTGGAAGTGTTTTAGGAGCATGTCAAGGAGTTGCATTTGTGTTACAGCTTTTTGTGTCTGAGTGTGTGTGTGTGTGTGTGTGTGTGTGTGTGTGTGTGTGTGTGTGTGCGTGTGTGCGCGCGTGTGTGTGTTTGGTGTCATAATCAAATCCACAGGCATTTTTTGAGACCTTTCTGTGTGCATTAATGCGTGTGTATGTGTGTCTTGTGTATTTGTGTGTGATACTAACCGCAGGCATCCAAGTCTGTTCATTAGCAAGCTTAGCTAGCAGAGGGAAGCATGTAAAGATGACTGCTATTAATTTAGCATCTCACTGGCCTCCCTCGCTCTTGCGCTCTCTCTCTCTCTCAGCCACACACACACGCACACGCACACACACACACACGCACACGCACACACACACACACACACAGATGACTGCCAATTCATTAAGTGAACGTTTGGAGCCCCAGACTGTACCAACTGGTAGAAGCTAACTAATCTGCACTGCGCCAGTGGAGAGAGAACGAGCCAGAGAAACAGATAACATTCACCGAGGGGGACATTCAGCCTCTGAAAACAACTATTAACATCAACATTTGGGAAGGCCTCAACTTCAGAAAGATAAACACACATTCACAAGTGCTTGCATTTGGTTGTGAATACAAATCATAAAACATACGGGAAATCGAAAAAGCAGCAGCTAGGTGTAGTGGCTCTCTGTTGCTTTTGTCCATCTTCCATCGTAAGTGCTGTCGTGAAAACTCATTTGCTGTTTATTGTGCCTCAGTTTCTTCACTGTTGTCGTGTTTGTTCTCCTGTCGGAGGCCCCGACTGGGTGTACAAGCACGTCTGAGGACGAAGGATGCGTTTGTTTGCGTAGGCCATTGAGGCCTTTACACTGTTTGGCAACACGTGTATACACAAGAGCAGGGCCACAACAATCACACAAAAGAATTTTAGTTAGTATACTGTTAATGGCCTCAGATATGCTAACTCACAGTTATATGTTGTCAAAACAATTAAAATTCAAGGTCCACCGGCTAGAATTGACCCAGTCAACAGAATAAAATGTTGGCATGCAGTTAATGTTTCAGCAAACAACGGTTACTTTCACATTTCTATGTCATGGGCTACATACCATACTGACATTTCTACATGACGTGTCACATCAGGTTTACATTCAACACACACTTATGCCTGAATGATTGAATAGGTCGAATGTCAGTGACTCCCAAAATTTCATATGTCACCATGACCAAAACAACATGACCGGTGCAGCCTGCCAGCAACAGGTGTACTGGACCTTCACCGTACACTCGCAGTTTGGTTAGGATGAGGCACTAAAAGTACTTGGTTAGGTTTCATAAAACATCATGGTCTGGCATAAAATAACTACGCTGTGTACCTAGCGTACCTACATTATGTACGTAACTTAAGTTACATAATGTTAAAATAACTTACTGTTGACTTTTGTTGTGACACGGAAATGTCAAAATATTGTTTGTTAATAATACTGTCATTCACATGTTAATGAATTCTTAATATTAAATAATGAATTTAATAAACCAGTTCAGGACCAAGTATTGACATTTTTTGGTTTTGGCTCTCTTGTAGAGTTGTTCAAATGTCACTTACGCCCCTCTGGTTCTCACCCCTTGTGAACAAAATACTGCTATTGTCGGAATAGCTTTGGCTGAACTAACTATTCCAACTTGGCTAGACTTGTGACTTTTCAATTGCTAAAAGCCTGCAGTACTTCATAAGGTGTTGACGGCAAGCTGTCCACAGTTACCAAAGTTGTCAGCCCTCGCTGGCAAGATTACAAGCACCCACGCTTAAATCATAAAGGCTCAGTCACACATTCATTGGAAACTGTGAAATGTCACATCAATATCAATTCATTATTATTGCTCAAATGCACACAAATGGCTGTGCCACTTTATAATGTGACTGGGCCTTAAAGGTCAAGTGTGTAAGATTAAGCACAATCTAGCACATGTGGTAGCAGATTTCAACCAACTGAACACCCCTCATCCCACCCTCCTCTACTCCGAAAAACACTGAAGGCTCTCTCTAGAGCCAGCATTGGGTTTGTCCGTTCTGGGCTACTGTAGAAACATGGCAGTGCAACAAGGTGAACCCACTCCCCCTGTATATATAAAAGGCTCATTGTAAGGTCATAAAACACAACAATTCTTAGTTTCAGGTGATTATACACTACTGAAAACATAATTATGTTTGAATTATTATTCATAATTATGAATATAATATACAAATTTCCGCAGATAGAACCCATGGGCGTCAGAGCCATAATACCCACTCTTTCAAATTATCAGTTTCGTCTATTCACTCAGCACTCTGTTCAGAGCAACCTTGAAATTCCATACCACATTTTCACTGCTAAATTACACTGACAGACACAGAGCATACATGCAGATACACACGGTGCTCACATTAACTGGCCATTGATGCTGGAATGCCAGACAGCTCAATCTGACACACTCTCACCATGATGATGTTGATGATGATATCTTGATGTTTGGTTCCATGTGTTGGATTTTAAGTTATGTGCTATGTTAAAGGTTAGCAAATACATTTTTAGCCAATAAACAGCATATATCAGGGCCCTGTGCCACAAATTTACTATAAATTAATCATCATACACATTTCTATACTTCAAGGCTTTTTCATATCCTCAAATATATAATCATGCTAGTTTATCAAAATAAGAGGGTCAGTCCACCTGTTAAAAGGAACCAGAATACAGTAAAATTATATCTACTCTGTTAAAAACTTAATAGGAAAGAACCCCCAGAACCTTGTTGTCTCACCCACATTTTAAATGCTTCAAACGCCCATGATAGAACCCCTAAATTCACACAATGGACCTTTAATTTATCCCACTAACAAGTATTGTCTGGGTAGCCAAAGCCTCCATGCCATAGGGTTCCATTATCATCCATAAACTATTACATACACATAAAGAGCAACACTATTCATCATTAACGCATGTATGAAGTGTAGTTATTTCCCTCTAGTGTTTTATTTGAAAATGAACTACACTCACAGTCTCCCTTATAATGAAGAAATAGGTCAGTACAATGCGACAGTTTGTCTCTTTAATGTGTTTTTAATAGTTTTTGGACACCATTGTTTAATAGCACAGATGCATGAGCTCCTGTAAACATCAGGCTGGTATGTCAGACAAAACTTGTTAGTAAGATAAATTCACTGTTGGTTTTGGGATAATAGTAATACAATGTTACAACGATGGCAGCATTACGCCTCGAAATTACAAACACAACACAAGAAATATAGACTCACAATTTGACATCTCCCCCTAATCTGAGAGGAGTTTGAGGTAGAAAGTTGTACTTTGGCTGCATGTAACAGCTACAGCCTCCTTTACAAAAGGTAGATCTCATTACTTTGTTTCCTGTGAATCTACCAACACTGCTGTCATGTACGCTGCTAACTCGTTGCTGCAGTTACAATTATGGGATGTAAATCCCTTAAGAACATTTAAGCATATCCAGTCTTGATCCATAGCAGGGAGCCTGTGTGTATCCATGTGTAAGTCTCCTTCACCATCTCCATAGCTGTGTTAATCATCCTCGCTGCCACTCACTCTCAAGGTCTTAGTGGCCCTCTGTTGAAAGCCGAAATCCGCAATTGCAATAGAAACAGAAAATGGTGTTCCAGCCACATTAAGCAGCTCAGTGAAGCAGTGGTCGTAGTCTGAAACAGGGCACTCTGATTTCACAGGGGTAGGTCATTACTTTGCTAATCCTACTGAAAATTAGTTTATAGGTTAAAAATTAATATTCAAGCTACAAGAGCTTTGACGTTTAGCGCCAGGGCTGACTCATGACTGACTGTGGAGCAACATTAACGGTGAGACGATAAGGCAGAGGAGTTAAAGCTGTGACAAAGGTTAGACTGCAGTTTGTTCAATTAGTTTGACATACCTGCAGATCCCGTCTCCAGAAAAAGGTAGGACGGCAGAGCTGCCGTGGGAAAGTTTTGTAATTAGGAGCAAGAAGCAGTTCTTCAACTTATGCAAACTTTGACAAACTTCTTATGTTAATATTTCATGGTGAGAGTAAGGCGCTTCTTTGCGTGGCACGTGTTTGATCCGCGTTGGCTTTAATCACAGTATTCCAAAGCAAAGGCAGAGCCTTGATTTCTTATGATTTATTGTTTATCATTTAGGTCGAGGATACATCCATGGAAAGCCACCACCATGAATGTCGGTTTCAATGATTGGCTCTTCAAATTTCCAACTTCACTGCGAGTGAACACACTCCTGCCATTTATTTTTGAAGTGAAACCGGATTGAGCGAGACATGATAGAAAGTTAATTTCACACCTTATTCATCAGCGAATATCGGGAAACTCAGTTTATTAGCAGTGAATCCCAAATGAAGACTTGTAACTTAGGACCGTGGTTCCTCGCATGTGTAGCTGCTCCTCATACTAAATCTGACCCCTTTGAAGCCCACTGAGACAGCACTTTTCTGTTGCTAATTCATTGCCATGGTTGTACATGTCCGACACTCCACTTTCAAACTTATCAACCATGAGTGTGTGGGAAAGGACCTTTAAATATCCACTGATTTCAGTGCGTGGTTTATGTGTGCACATGAGAGGTAGAGAGAGCGACAGATGGGAGAGAGAGCGTATGCGTGCATGTTGGATGTAATTAACTGGATGGTGCTGAGAGTAAGATGAGGGTAGGGCAGCTTTAAAGCTTTGTCAGACCATACTGACCTTGGTAACAAAGGCTTTTTGCCCAAAGTTATTAACAATAATTGGACCTAATTATATGATGTATAAAAAGAGGAGGAAATTGCAGAGGAGTGTTCAATTGAACCGTTGTTACAAAGACTGGAAAAAAGCACTATACCAGGTCAAGTGGAACCAGTCCTCTGTGTGTTTGTGTGTACGTGCATGTATTTGGATGTGTGCCTGCCTGCGCCACGTGTCCTTATAGCGCATGCTGTTGAATAGTAATGTTTTTTCCGTCATTATTTAAGCGCTGCAGGTCACAAACACGTGTCCGCTTCTGAGAAGAAGAATAAAAAGATGGAAATATATTGAATAGGTAGGCATAACAAGCCTGTCATTCTTTGGGCCAAACACAGAGTCAATTTCATTACGGCGTGGAAGGCAACACACCTTTGTGAAAACCAGACAAATTGACAGTTTCACCTCTGATTAATACTGGCTCAAAATGAATTATTGTCATACATTACAATATCAATTTCAATGTGGGAATGAATAGGCACAATTTTGAGCTCTTTCCCGCAGTGTGTCCCACACTTTTTTCGTAGTCCATCTCTGAACATGTGTTATTCAGGGTGATGGAAGTCCAATTGACCAGATCAGTTCAAACGATTTTCTAATTTAAGGGAAATTCTGGATTTCTCATTTTAAGAACCAATCTCACATACAATGCCAGCCCATTCTCACAACAAAGCGTCTAATACACTTGCCAATCTACTAGAGGACCGCTGTTACAACCTTGCTTTCATGCCTCAGTTTACAACTTAGTATAAAGGTCCACTATCAGCTGTGTTTATTTTACACATTCAGAAGTTATTGAGAATTACAAGCATTCATTTGGAGTCATGTTTCTGTCAGCCTGGCAGATGTCAATCCAATTTCCATTCCCTTTTAGCTCTGTTTTTGGTCTCTACCTCCTCCTAACTCCTTTGGGAAATATCTCTCTCTTTAGCTGCTAAATGCTCTGTTATATTCACCAGCTAGTATTCACCAGTTTAGTGCTGAGCTGGTAATGTACAGTAATTTGTTAGAGCTTTTTGCGACAGGAAAAGCTACCTGCTGAGGCCGAAAATAACACTATGAGAGCGTTGAGAGTGAACAAACACTGTGAAGTTGCAGGAGAGCCAAGCAATGAGCTGAAACTGTGAAGAGGAGACTGTTCAAGGAGAGCTGAGCCGGAGATTCAGGTGATAATTCTCTGGAAGAGGTGATAGCTTTCACAAAGTTTTCACATTGGTTTTTTTTGCTATTGTATTTGTGTTTATAAAAATATCAGAGAGCTGCTCCTTTAAGTATGAAATGTGTATTTTTGCAACACAAACTAACTCCATATCAAAGTAATTCCCAGGAGAAATACAGTCGTCCTCAAAATTATTCATACCCTTGCTAATTTTTGTGATTTTCTATTTTTGTGATGAAATGACTGCATTTTTTCAAGTTTGTTTATGAGGTATACGTGACCAACAAGTGAAAGAATGACAACAATACACAATTCAAGAAATTCTTCATTTCAGGGGTATTTTATTCAAGGATTCCCAAAAAATGCCATGTTCAAAATTATTCATACCCTAGTCCAATGTCTTTCTTTAATAGTCAATAGCATAGCCTTTGTTTTTTATGACTGCTTTGAGACGATTCTTGTATGTGTCCACAAGCTTCCTGCATGTCTCCTGTGGGATGTTTGCCCATTCCTCCTTTACGAAAGCCTCAAGCAGGGTCAGGTTGGTCGGTTTCCTAGCCGTCACTCTGGTCTTCAAGTGATGCCACAAGTTCTCGATGGGATTCAGGTCAGGACTCTGACTTGGCCATTCTAGGACGTTGACATCATTGTCCTTGAACCATTTCTTCACTACCTTGGCAGTGTGTTTGGGATCATTGTCTTGCTGGTACGTCCAGTTGTGGCCAAGCTGTAGTTTCTCAGCAGATTCCTTCACGTTTTCATCAAGGATCCTGATGTAATCTTCCTTTTTCATTATTCCTTGGACCTTGACTAGGTTCCCTGTGCCACTGGAAGAGAAGCATCCCCATAGCATTATGCTTCCACCACCGTACTTGACTGTGGGCACAGTGTTCTTTGGTTTATATGCTTTCGCCTTTCTTCCTCCAGACATATTGAGCATCCATATGGCCAAATAACTCCAACTTGGTCTCATCAGACCACAGGATGTTTGACCAAAAGCTGGGATCTTGCTTCAAATGACCTCTAGCAAAGGCCAGGCGAGCCTGCACGTTTCCTCCTGAGCAGCGGCGTCTTCCGAGGCCTATGTCCATGGAGACCTCCTCTGTGCAAGACTCGCTCAATGGTGGACCGTGAGACCTTTGTCCCTGCCTGGTCAAGCGTTTCAATTAGGGCCTTGGTTGTGGTCTGGGGGTTGTTGTTGACCTCTCGGCATATTTTCCTGGCAAGTTTGGGGGACACCTTACGCTTCCTGCCACGCCCGCTGAGGTTTTTAACAGTATTGAATTTCTTGTACTTGTTAATTATGCTCTGGACGGTTGCCACAGGGACATCATACTGCTTTGAAATGGCCTTGTAACCCTTTCCTTCACTGTGGGCACGCACAAGACGTTGACGTAGGTCTTCACTGAGCTCCTTCTTCTTGACCATGATGACCAGAAATTGAGAATGACCAGAACACTTTTCCTCTATTTATACTCTTCTGGAAAGATGCTATTTTTTTAAATCAGTGTTTAACATTTGTTCAACAATGTTAATGGTATTTATTCCATTGTAACATTTTGAAATAACCACAGGACAAAGATTTTTGTTGAGATATTGTCAGGGGTATGAATAATTTTGAACATGGCATTTTTTGGGAATCCATGAATAAAATGCCCCTGAAATTAAGAATTTCTTGAATTGTGTATTGTTGTCATTCTTTCACTTGTTGGTCACGTATACCTCATAAACAAACTTGAAAAAATGCAGTCATTTCATCACAAAAATAGAAAATCACAAAAATTAGCAAGGGTATGAATAATTTTGAGGACGACTGTAGTTGTTTTATGACTATGTTTTGTGTTATGTGTTAAGGAATATTAAGTGACATTCATTATATTTAAGTTTTGTGTGATAACTGACAGTTCTACTTGACAGCACAGCTGGATTATTAGCTATTTTCGCACAAACAACAAAGACCATTTTCATTCGTTTATTACAATAAATTTCAAAAGGTTGTAAGCTCCAATCTACAAAGTCCACGTTTGCTTATTATCTTGTCATTTCATCTCCTGACAACAAAGCCGGCAAAGTAAAGCTGCCATATCTAAAAAAATGTTAAATAATTCATCAAATTAGGGGTGCATTATCAAGTAGTGGCAGGACGACTTTTTTTTTTCATCTGAGTTGCATGTCCACATATGAAGCCTACGCATATTAAAAGAAATGAGGAATGAAATAACAAGGAGAAAAGGCAAAGACTGCGTAATAGGGCAGGCAAATTGAAGGTGTGTAGGATTACCTCTGGAATATCAAAGACTGCCTGCATCAGAAAGGGTTAGGCCTTCCGTCATTAAGCATGCTCTCTTAATGATGAGGCTCTCACTCCTGCACTGATGAGGGAAGGAGAGACACCAGCGGCCAACTAATTGGAGTCAATTTCTGCATGACTGAGTGTGGGTGCACATGTGTTTATGCATGTGAATGGAGCATGTGTACATCAGCGTGCGTCTGGGTGTCTGTTCGTCCGTAAGAGAGGTGGAGTGCGTCTCCATTTCAGCCGCTGCGTGCGAAGAATGCCTGATTCCACCTCATTTTACTGCATTTTTAAAAACACCTTTTCCGCCTGTCTCCATCAGTCAGTTGACCTAAGGGGAGAGACAGACACCAAGCTAACAAGATGAATTTAGTCAGGGAAGCAATTGAAGGGCAGACATATTGACAGACACCGAACACAATTGAATCAAATTAGTCCACAGTGTATTTATTTAGTCCAATTAGTTCCAGGACTAATGCCAGAAAAGAAAATTGCCAATAAATAGCTCACCTCCACAGCACCTTACTCCTTTTTCAGGTGAGCTGAGGGGCAAAGTCAGACAAAAAAACATCCTCAATCTGACAACAGATCATTGATTAGACTATTTAAAATACAGATCAAGCCACTGTTAAATTTGAAGGTTTTCGCAACTCACCACACACCCCTGACGAGGACCGTGTTTTACACTAATGGTCACTGACACAAATCCCAGGCAGTAAGCTTCAACTTGTAACTACTTTCTTATTGCTGCTGAATTTTGTCATGGTCTTAAAAGGCAGAGAAGACTGACCGTCTGTCTTGTTCAATTGTTAAAACAGAAAGGCACAGAAAAATATCCCAGCAATAACAAGGAGTGTGTTGTACAGTTCCATTCCTAACACGATCCAGAATAACTAGCCATTTATTTACAATTTATGAAGGCACCACTGGATGTTTCCAAGTCAGAAGATGGTCTATCTGATATCTCTCTATTGGTGTTGTTCCTAGATAATCATAATCAATGTTGGTCCAGGACCATCATTTTGTTGCAAGAAACATCAAGGGAGTTAAATAAAGGACTCTGGCTCAGGAGACTGAGGTTTTTATCCCATTTAGAACAGATTATTATACTGTTCACTTATTATATTCAGTTTCTTTTCAGTTTTCTGTCACTGTTTGGTTAGGTTTAGGCAACAAAGATACTTGGTTAGGTTAGAGTTAGGATTAGAAAACATGAATTGGGTTAAAATACACCCTTTCACAATGTTAAATACATTTTTGACAGGCTTACTTCTACCATGTGCATATTCCCCCCCCCCTTAGACGATAGCAGTTACCAGACTGCCACTAACATAAATTCTGTATGCTGATGATGTCCAGCGTTATGCATCTGTGATACCTGGAGGACTATTGGGACTCATAGTTATTGTCCACCAAGCCTGGATGGGGACAATGTGGTCATTTTTCTATTAGGTCAGTGTGTGGACGTCTCATAGTTTTGTACAATAAAATCTAAAGAACTTGAAGACAAGTGAAAGCCCTGTATCAGGCCTTTCAAATGTTATACTGGTGTTGAAGTTCCCAGATGTGGAGCTTTAGGTCTGATTTCTAGTCAAACATTGAGACGTACATTTTCTTATCATATCTTTCCAACAACTCTAAACAGTCGCTTTGTTTCATCATGTCTTGACCATTGTAATGCACTGTATTCTTTTTTTTAAAGACATGGTATGTAAGAATTTTGCATTGAAATGTCTTAAAATGACTAGACCTTTGTTACATTGGCCATATTGTAGAGATGTACTAATCCATAACTTCTGGGAGAGAGTCAGAGAGTGACGAAGGAAGTCAGGAAATGAGACATGAATAAAACTAAAACATGACCTCACCAGTGAACATATCTGCCCAAGTCACATCAGATAGATTTTCATCAGTCATGATGGTTGTTTTATGGTGTGTTCTCTACCGGCGAAGTGAATTTGACATTTCCTTTGTTCATACGCCCCAGCACTAGCCAGATTACTTACTGTACATTTGCCTATAAAATTTAGGACTGAATTCCATTTGCTTTATATACATTTTACGAGGCATTACAGTTTTGTTCCATCATATATCAGTGAGTTACTTATTCCCTACAGGATTATCTTCCACAGAGCATCTCAGGACATCACAGGTTGTGATTGTCATTTTTTTTTTAAAGTGGTGGCATAGAAGGTAAATGGCAAAACGTTTTCGAGAAAGAAAATTAACATGTTTCCTTCATGTTCTGTGCCAACAGCTCTGGTGAAGTAGGGCCCAGTTGTTATTTAGCTCAGATGACATGTGCAGATTGTGTATTTTGGAAGACAAGATTAGACAAAAAGAAAAAATCAGAAAGTGGAAAATTATGTGAAAGCCACAGTCTTGATATTACAAAAACAGATGGGAAATCTAGAGACTGAAGGCAGTGTTGTTTAGCTTCCTACTTTCAGCTGCCCTATCTTCAACCTTTTGTCTAAGAGCATAATAGAGACTGGACTCTCAAATTACCCAGCAGTAACCATGGGTAATTTCTCTTTTACTGCATCTTAGAAAGTGATACAAGGGCAGACCAGTGTGAAGGCCTGAAAAGTAGAAGGTGGTGACCTCTGCTTAAATGGGAATAATTTTCAGTACCAGAAATTAAAATCACTAGTGGTACATTCTGTTTTTCATTTGATTCTGCTCAATGAACAAAATTATTGAAAATAATCTTTTGGGTTTCTTTTCGTGACAACAAGGACACAAATTCACTGATGACTGTTGAAGGGAGCACAGCTTGAGGAGAAGTGCCTGAAAATAATACAAAAAAACAGACTGCAGTACCTTGAATGTGAAAGATTGTTAAAGTTCCCAGATGATCAAACCCTGCATTCATGTCATGAACATCCTCTGAATGTGTTGACAGCTAGCTGAGCCTGAATGTGGTACTTGAATTTGATATTAGAATTGGAACAGAAAATTGTGTTTCGGCATCAACAAGTGCAACAAAAGTCAGAAAGAGAGCCATTATCTGTATTGCAGATGGACAAATAATACATGCTGAGTTCTTCGTGTGCAGTGATGTTGCTGGACATCTGAGATGACAATCAGGCTCAATGAGGATGGACCAGATTCATTGATAGTGATTATAGAATGGGGATCTGCGAGGAAAATCCAGCGCCATGTTGTGCTGATACCCACAAATTCTGCATTAAAAACAGTGGGTTGGCCCAGGTTTGTTTATTTTGAAACCCATCAGGACAACTCTGTCTGAGGAAGCATGTCTACCAGCTGTCAATCACACAGGCACAACTCAGCCCTATTATCACCTAAAATGCAGGGAGAAACAAACATTTCCACAGAATAAGTGACATGGAATAAACTAAACACCAGGACTCAAATAAATTGCACAAGGAGGCAAGCTATTTATTCCCAAGCATGAGACTGCTAATTAAGAGGCAAAACCACCTGTATGAGTCAACCAGTAAATTAGCTAAAGGTCTGATTGTGACAAAATACTGGCTACAAAGTACTTTTTCTCTGCCAGTATCAGTAGCAACAAGATAGAGCTATGTTTATATAAAAGCTTGGAGTTTATCACATTTGCCTAGTGAAATTGAAAATTGCTTAATCAAAGCTTGATGATTATCTGTGTGTATGTGTCTGCAGCTGGGTGTTTGTGTTTTACATAAAAGGTTTGGAATCTCTTAAGTTCAACTAAAGTTAATGGGATCGTGCTTCCTGCCAGTATAGAAATGAAACTGAGCGGGCACTTCCTGCAATGCAGTGAGTGGCTAATGGCCAGTCGTCCTCCCCCTCATGGCCTTCAAGCATTCTGTATGTCGAAGAAATTAAAGGGGATACCAACGACCACCATCAGGTCATCAAAAAGGCTGTAATTTCACTTTTATTTTGTTTTATTGTTTGTTTGTTTTTAGATGGATTAGATAAATTTTTGGGTTTAGTACTTTTTTTAACACTTTACAATAAGGTACACAAAGTTACAAGTAAGTGATGAATGATACAGATAGTTAATAAAACATTAATGAGGAATTCCTGAACAACTGATTTTATGACTATACAGTAAATAATGATGTGCTACTCCTTTTGTGCACCTTCAAATAAAGTGAAACATTGTACTAAGTAGTCACTTTTATACTCTAGGAAGATTAGCCAATGGCCTAAAAGAGATCCAAATCACATCTAATCAAATCAAGTAGTCATTAATTACTAATTACTTAATCATTAGTTATTCTTTTTGTGCACCTTCAAGTAGTGAGACAATATTTAGTGGTACCAAGTAGACTGATTAAATACTAATTAAAATTTTGTGAAATGAAACATCTTACTGAGTAGTAACTGTACCAAGTATTCCCTCATTACTTCATGATCACAAATTGATGTCATGATTATGACAATTAGTTACTAAGAGTTATTTTTTTATTCTATTTTTATTTGTATTTATTTATTTATTGTTGCTACTATATGTATTACTGGGAGATGATTTGTAATTTGATGGTGTCTTGTAATACCATGTGGGATGGGCCAGATATTTACATGACACAGAATTAAAAAAGTACCTGACTAACTAACATTCAAATCCAAGTCATATTCAAGTCATCATATAGCATTAGTGATGCTGACGCCTTAAAAATAAATGTAGTTAGTAATTACTAATTAATGAGTCAAGTTAGAAACTACACAGTATTATGTTTCATTTTAGTAATTAATGAGTTGCCACTAGTTTGTGCCAAGCAGCGGCTGGTTCATAGTTAATTTAGGAACTATTCATAATGAAAGTCATCATCATCATTAACTAATGATTCATTAATATAGTATAATAATATTGTAGCTGCCAGTCTGTTCTCTAAGCGGGGTTGGCGAGGATACTATCTTCATTGCCACATAGCTTTACTTCAAAAAACACAACCCAGCTCACTGTAATAGGCATGTTGACAATAAAAAATAAAAAAAATGAACTGGGGTATGATGATATTTTGCTAAAATGGACAGTGACAGCTTTCAATAAACAGTTTTCTCTTGCTTCACTGTAACAACTGTTACACATTTGGAGCTCTGGCCATACCTTGGGTTTGCCTGATAGTATGGCAAATTTGACACCTCAGAATTGCTGTGTGATGTACATGGCTGAAAGAGTGAAAGAAGACCAATCAACATACATTATGAGACAAGATGCCATCGGTCTTCTGCAATATTAGCATAAGTTTAGATGCCATGAAACTATAGCTATGATAAAGAAAAAAACAATATCTTCACTAGTTCTCTGACTATTGTTACATTAAGGTCTAGTGTATAGGATTTACTGGCATCTAGAAGTAAGGTTGCAGATTGTAAGCAACCCAATACCTCTTACTGGTCACTAAAAAAGCAAAAAAAATAAAATATATTAAAATGTTAAAGGCCCTCTCTCAGGCTTGTGTTTGGTTTGTCCATTCTGGGCTACTGACTAATGTGGAAGGGGACCCGCTCCCTCTGTAGATAAAAAAGGCTCAGTCTAAGGTAACAAAAACACAATTCTTGTTTATACACTAATGAAAACAAATGTGTTTTAAATATAATTCATAATTATATTACATTCAATTTCTGTCAATAGGGCCCCAAAATCCTACACATTGGACTTTAAGTATAAAAAGTATTTACAGATGTAAGCTTTGACAATCCTTTTACCACATAACTATAATAATATGAATTTGTATTGTAAATATAAACAATATCCTAGTGGTAATTAACTCAATTATGCTTGTTCTAATATCTTTCACAGGAAGGAACCCCCCTAATGGTTTTAAAAGGAGCCAAAATGATCACAAACTGCCCCAATTAGACCAATTTCACTGGTTTTAGGGCTGATGCTATGTTTACACTATCAACTTTTAAAATGAAAAACTCCTCCTCTATCCTTCCGTCAGCCTCTGTATGGAAGATAGAATAAACCATGAATTATTGTAATTGTTGTCAAATCAATGTGTAGTGTAATAAGTAATCTAGAATTGATGAACATTCAATATTGATTAATGACAGAAGCCTGCTTTACATTGAGGCTCGATTGTCAATAACTATTATAGCATTACAGTTATTCATGTAACAAAGCAACCTGCACTGGTTGTTTGGACTTTTTCTTGCATTAATGTATTCATGGACTTCTGGGTGTGAACAAAATAAAATTGTAAAAGAAGTAGAGAGTGTATTGTTCCAAAAGTTTAAAAGAAGAGCAGTTTGTACTGAGTCTCATTGTTGAGGCTCAGCTTCCAGTAATGAGTGAATAACAAACAGCTACCCTGTATGTCATGTCCCCTTAATGGAGCAGGTAGACTCAGTTTTTAACCTATTACATTTCTGTCGGTCCCCTTGGTTTGATAACATGGTTTGATTCAAAGTACACTGAAATCGCAAAGCCTTTATATAAATGTGCTACTGAAACCATCTGTTAAAAAGAAAGCCACATTTTTACTAAGATGCTGTTCCACAGCCGGTGTGGCAGTGGTAGACAGCTGTTTTTGGATAGCTGGTTGGACATTTTAATGAAACTGTGAAAAATAATTGCTTGTGCTTGTGATGCTGGTGGTGCTTGATAAGTAGTAAGAGCTTTCACTTATTCCCCTCACTTTATCAACTTAATTACATTCTATTTCATAGTGATATTTATTCCAAAGTGAGGCATCTAGCATTGAAAAACACTGGCTCATTCTCCAAACCCCTTTACAGACTGGATTATCTACATTCTGAATGATGAAGAGGTGGTATTTTCTTTCTATCCAAAATGAATACATTTCATTTCATCTTGGGAAATAGTGGGAGAATGTGTGATATTATTGGTTGAAGGGTGTTCATTAATTCAGTCTGCTATGAAATATAACTGGATACCTCTTAGTGAGTTTGCCAGTTTTAGGCATTTGTTCAAATATTCGGCTGCAAGTTTTTATTTGAGCCAAATTCCACTGATAAGCTCACCTTCAGCCAGAGAGGAGGAACAAATCACTGCTCTGAGTCAAAACCTGCCTGTCTGGTTCAGGACACGGACCTGGATATCACATTTTGCCATTCTTGTTTCGGAACTCCCAGGGCTGATGACAAAGCAGTTCATGTACCACAGTGCTGTAGAATAATTGGGCAACAGTTAGGCAACACCTGTCACTCACCTCTACAGCTAAGGAAGGCTTGTGTCACATATTGGGCAAATGTCAAGATGTAAGTTTCAGCCTGGTTTAAATTGCATGAATTTCATTTTACTTGTATGAAAACAGAATACCATTTTTTCCCTTAATATTTTGGCACTTTAAAATTAACTGTATATTCAGTAGCAGCTCTTTCGCCAGGTTAAAATGTTGGGAGTTAACGTTGCTGCAAACCACTGAGAACATTCACATTTGTATGTGTCATAGGCTACATACCATAGACATTTATACAAAATGTGTCATATCAAGTATATCAGGAGGCAGAAGGGATGGTAAGAAAGCTGACAAGCCAGCAATGACAAATTGAGACCGTTTCAAAATCTGTAAGTGTCACACCACTGGATATTTTTAAGGAGTCCACCGTACAATTTCCAGCTGCGTTTCTGGCGAGAAAAAACAAATATTTTTGACAGAAAGTCTGGACATTTCCAGCCGTGTGTGTGTCGATGAAAACAGGTAATTTAAGCCAAAACACGATCATTTCCTGACCCTAACCAAGTGGTTTTTGTACCCCCCAACACAAAAAGCACATGAATTTGCCATGTTTCCACATGTAACCACATGTTGCAAAATGGGTTTTCATGGACTTCACATGTAATAGGCTTCACACGGACATTTGTATAGTTTACCATAGGTATTTACACAGATTTCACATATAATCCCATAGGTTAAAATCAAGTTAAATCCCCCGCCACAAGCGTTTTTTCTGGGGAGTTTCTCCTTACTCGAATCGAGGCTAAGGAGTTGTTCACTGTACAGATTGTAAAGCCCACTGAGGCAATGTGATTTTACATGGGTTTTTGCATGTGTTCCCCTAGGTTTCACATGTAATACCATAGTTTTTGCATGTATCCCCATAGGGATACATCCATCATGTGGGAATTTATATGGGCTTCACATATTATACCATGCAAATGTGCACAGCACATTTCACTTGAGCAAGGCACATTTGTTCCACATATTTCACACGTGATTTTATCGTGTTTTTAGATGTTAAATTTCCATTTCCATATGGACACATAATCAATGTATTTTTTCTGTAAGTACAGCAATGTGACATGGTAAAATTAAAAATTGAATCCAAACAAACTCTCAGCATAAAGAAAAAGTTTCAACATATCTGTGGTTCGCAGAAAATTGCATTGGCAACATTTAATCTGAGAGTTGGGCTGATGTACCGATAGGGTGACCAGACATCCCTGTTTTCTGAAGATATAGCCTTTACTCAGCTGGAAATGTCCTCGATTACATGTTTCGGCCATTAAAGCTATAGCAGCTTTGTATCACTCGTCTTCTTCTTCTACCTCCTACTAGCTCACACTAGTTTTAGTGTAAACTGCCGTGGAAAGCTGGACCAGAAGCTAGTAAGAGAATCCACAACATCACCATTTTTTCGAGCCAGGTAAATTGGAGAGGAAGGATAGGAGGAAGACTGGATAGGAAGAAGACTGAAGGATATAGAGGAGTACAGGCAAGAAATATGATTACAGAGCCTGACAATTTATTATGCATGCATATGCACTCTGAATATGTTGGCGAAAGTATTTTATCTAAAAGTGTGCTATTAGTTTATAAAGATTGGAGAGAGTCAGAAGGAAAAAGTCAGGGTAAAAAGAGTTAAAGAAGAATGTAGAGAAGTATTTATGAAGAAGTAAAGCGAGGGGAGTGTAGACGTGTATGGGGGAAAGCTAAAGAGAAGGAAAAGACAAGAAGAGGAGGAAGTTTGGAGAAGAAAAAGTTAAGAGAGTAAGAAGTGAGACGCAAGAAGAGTGAAGAAGAACAGACGGAGGAGGTACAATTTCTATTTCCTAGAAATGGAAATAACCTTTTTAATGACAACATGATAAGAGAATTTCCATTTATTCACCCAGGTCAAGACGATACAATGGTTCACTGCACCCTTAGTAATTCCTCCTTTTTCAATTGGCAGCACATTCTTCTGAGAAATATACAGCTTCGGCTGGTATACGTTTATTACGGAGTTACCAATGTCGTCATCATCTTATTTATTTAAGTTGTTGTTGAGGATTTCACATATACCATTGTCTCTGTTTCCATTTTTCCCATGTTCTCTTCTGTTCTTATTCCACCCAGACTACCAGGACCACTGAATGGCTGTTCAGATTGGACAGTTCTGTTTGAAGTGTTTCTGTGATATAGTTGTGTTCTCTGTCTATCACAGTGTGCCTGTTGGGGTTGTCATGTCATAGTCTGTTAGTGTATCTGATGGGTTTGCCTCTGTTGCAGTGAGTCTGTTAGTGTGTCAGTGTGGTAGTGTTGCTTGTCCGTCTTCTCTGTCTTGTGCATATAGATCATGAAATAAACTGCATTGCCTTACCGTTTGATCTTTTTTTTTAATCAAGTTTTCCATAGTATCCCATAGCTTTGCTCAGAGTCATGGTAGTCTAAACTTTAATCTTCTTACATGGTTTGCAAAGTTGCAAAGTACTAAATACTCAATTCTATCACTCACTCTGCACCCTAGTTTACTATGGTACATCAATTAACATGGCCATTATACATCAAACCAGAACTGTCTCCATTTTATTCATAGATAATAACATTGGATATTTTAATGATATATTGACCAGTTGACCCCAGTTATCCCCAGCCTGTCCTGTCTCATATTAAAGCTCTCTACCTCATGAGGAGATCCGATATTATAGCTCAGGCCTCCAGAGTTGGGTGCCAACTGATGCCACTTGCTCCTCTCTCACGGAAGTTTTAATGCCTCTCCCGTCCCTGCCTGAACCCGCCACGTCTTCATCATCTCTGGACTCTGGTTGATTCTGGTTGAAACTGCTGTAAATCGCCTCTGTACCTTATTTGCTCTTGTCAAACTGACTGCCTTCCATCTCTTAGGCTGTGCTTGGTCCTGGTCAGGCCATGTTCACCAACAAGGTTGCTAAGCCCAATTCTGTTCGCGACTCACCCAGCTCTGATGCCCAATGCCGGCGCAATTCTAGCCAGACCCCTTACGTATAATGTGGGACAAACACGACATTGTAGTCTCAAGCAAGTACAGATAATACCTCAGCAGGAAATTAAATAATGTGACTGAAAAGGTCTTGTGGGAATCAGTGCTAATGTTATTAATCTAAACTAACTAGTGCTCCCCTTCAGAGTTGAGGCTAGTCAGCCTAACCCAATGTTGTAAGGGCGCTTAAATCGCTAACGTGCCAGCACCATGTGGTTTTGTTTGGTTATATATAAAGATAATGACTACATTTTCATTTTTTAGTGAACTTAGTCATGTCAATTTATATTTTGCGGATGCAATCAAGTGATAAAGAAGAGCCCAAGCAGATTGTGTGGTTGGTTGCACATGAAGAGGGAAGTTGATGATGCCGAAGATGATTTTGCCAAAAAAGAGAACAGAGTACTGTCGACTGCATGAAGTGTCTCTTAGCCAATCAAAGTTTCACAATAAAATCAGCGAGAGTAAACCTGCCCTGACTTCCCATGGGACCTATAAGCTGAACACAACAGCCAGACTTCATGTGTGTGAAGCTCAGCTGCAGAAGGAGAGGACTCAGTGTTACCAGTGATCGCTGATTGTCTGCCTGTGTACTCAGAGGGATTGCAGATATTGCAGGTTTTTATACATATCAGCTCAGTGTCGCCTCTGTTGTTATTTTGTAGGCCTGATGGATGGTTGTTTGCTGCATTCATTCTTTAGCCTTGGCTTTCACTCTAAAAGCTGTGTTCGTGTGTGAAGGTGCGCGTGTGAGATGTGTGTGTCGGTGCGTTTGTGTCTGTGTGTTCCTCGTGTGCAAGCGTGTTAAAAGCTGAACGACAGGCCCCATGATTGATGCTACATGTAAAACTAAAACTGGCCCCGCCTGAACACTGTAATACATTACACTTGACGACAACAACGTGTCCTGAGATGACAGCAGGACGCGCCCCAATACCAATAAATCCATATTTCCCCTTGTACTCCGCTCATATACTCTCTTTTCTTCACACCGAGACATCATCGCCAAGTCACACAAGAGCAGGTTATATCCTGTGTTACACAAGAAGAGAGGTGGAAATGAGAGAGAAAATTGTTCTATAGGCAGGCTGAGGATGAGGGAGAAAGAGCTGCGATATATAACTAACAAGAGACCATTGAAACTAGTGGTTGATCGATTTTTTCACTTCAAGTGTCAGCGTTGTTTACAAAAAATGTGTCCATGCCGCACAGGATACAGCAAAGAGAAGCTTCTCAGACAAGGTTTTGCTCTCTTTAAATGGGGTCAATTGAAGGGCAGACATATCACATAAACACAAATGCGGCGAACAGAGAATGCCGGTCCACTCGCAGCTGGCAAGCTACTGTGCAGCAGAGATGGCAAAAATAGACACATTCTTTACTCAAGTAGAAGTATAGATACTTGTGTAAGAAAAGACTAGAAAGAGTAAAAGTACTGGTTCATCTTCTTTACCCAAGAAAAAGAAAATTATGAAAGTACAGGCTCTGAAATGTAGTCAAAGTATGTAAAAAGTGTCCCTCTGAAGGACATTTCTACCAGCCATTTCTGCGTAAAGCTAACTGAACCTCATATTAATATAATGTTATTAAACTTCAAGGTAGAATCAGTAGGATTTGTTTGAGCTCCTTGTAAATGCACCAGAAAGATAGCAGATTGTTGAGTCTTATTCCCAGGACGTCAACTGCAGACATATTTTGTTGGTAAAGTGTCCCAAGCAGCAAAAAAAAAAGATAAAATGAGATAATCCAGGCAGAGGGCTGCGGGCTCTCTGCAGCTACGAAACACTAACACACCTTTTCTGTCCCATTCCGTCTTGTTACGTCTTTCATGTTGTTTCATCTCGCTATGTCTGCTGTGCCTGATATGCACTGATGGGTTGAAATCAATCTTGTGATGTTGGTAAGAAGGCACAAAGATGCAAAATAAAAATAATAGACAATTCCCCTCAAGTGCATTAAAATTAAAGTAATGAGCCTGTTTTGAAAGTGTGTGAGTGATAATAAGTGATATTTAAATACATAAATACTCAAGTAAAGAACAGATACCTGAAACATCTACTAAAGAACAGTAACAAAGTATTTGTACTTCCTGCCTCTCATGTGGTCAAATGTGGAGCAGATGCAGGTAGTTCAGACTGACTGCGTGAGCTGAGGCCATGCAGTTTTATCTCTTGACAAAACAAACGTTTGGTCTCGTACTGGTGGCTTGTGGCTTCCTCGCATCAGATTGTGTCTGTATGCGAAAGGAATACTGTTTTACCTGCACTCACTGTGTGCACAGCATTCTTTATCTGCCGTTCTCTTTCATCCAGCGGCTCATTTTAACTGACAGCCTACTGAGTGTCATTTGATGGCAAGCTTTATTCTGTCTAACTTCTTGCTGGGTTGCTCTTTTGTGCACTAAAACTGTCAAAATTAAATTGTGAGCAGTGTACCTCCAGCCTACCCTAAAATCATATTCACACAGAGCTTTATCCGCGGTTAGGTCTGCTTGAGTAGGCAAGGGCCCTGAGCAGAATACATTAAAGAAGTGAGCTGCATGTTTTCTCTATACACTGAGAGAACAATTCTAACTCTTTGGACTTGCTTTGAACTTCTGGATATGAACTTTTAAGGGACATGACTGTGGCACGTCACGAAAAGTTTTGTAGCGATTTGGACTGAGACTGGCGCCGAGCGGAAGTTTTAATGACTTGACAGCAGTTCATAACTGCCATGCGACACAAGACTGACAAAAGGCTGCCTGCGCACATGCTAAAAAGGTCTCCTGCACAAACACACATGAAAGCGTTCGCATCTACATGAGCGCAGACATGCAGGAACACACAGGTAAATGCAAAAAGCAAAGCATGAAAGCCCCTACAAACACAGTCAGACACATCCAAATGACATCTTAAATATGCATACATGCACATGTTAGAGGGAAAAGCGGCGACGCGCGCAGAAACCCACAAACACACTTAGACACAAGCAGTGATCTGTTGTCCTTGTTGTTGTTTTTCTGCTGTGCCTTTCATGTTCAAAGCTTAGTGTGTGATTCCTCCATCTCCGCTGAGGATAGAGGGAAAGAGCATAATCTGTGTGACGGGGTAGAGGTGAAGAAAGAGAAAAAGAGGTGGCAGAACGAATGAAAGGCAGGGGAGAATGTATAATTGAGCAACCTTGGCGATCTCACATCCTCATAACACGATTAGGACTAACCTGGCATCTAAATATGGAAGAGGAAAATGTTCCTGTAGGTTACCATTGCCACGGGCCTTCATATTTAACATGATAATATTCCATAATATTTGTTGATTGCTTATTCCCTGTAGGCGGATGCAAGCAGGGTGTTTCTGCAGCTTCTCAGGCCCTCACAAACATCTCCGAGGACAAATCTAAGGCCTTGTCTTAATGAAAGAAAAAAAAAAAACACACTTCACGACTGAAGAAGACCTTTATCCAGGACTCAAAAGCGTTAGTGAAAAATGTCCCAGCAGTAAACTGTTGGCGGCGCACTGATGCGAATGGTCAGGAGAGTTCACCTCAGACTGGAGCCATCAACACGACCATCAGTGGAGATGATGGGTCAGTGGAGCCCGTGTGTGTTTGTGTAACCATAATAAACAGAGTCAGCGTGAAGTGGAGATGATGCCCGGCAGATATTAACAGCAAATAGGCTCCAGATTTATCTCCCTGTCCCCACATGCACATGCACACACACACGCACACATGCTCACACAGAGCACTCGCTGCCCCTCTGGCGTGAGGCCAAACTCGGCAGCGATGGGGTAGAGTGACAGAAGCAGCAGTTGGCAGAATATCAGCAAATGACAGCACATGTATGGGAGAACATTAGTGTGTGTGTGTGTGTGTGTGCATGACCACATACTATGTGTTTATATGTGTGTGTTGACAGAGACAGCTGGGCTTTAAACAGGAGCAGGCTGTTGGATAAATCAATGAGGCAGTGGGGTGGCCACCACCTCCCCTGTTACTCAGCAGAAAGGACCCCTATTCATGTACTCAGTTTGTGTGTGTGGGTGTCGGTGAATATCTGCCTGCTGAGTATTTGCCAGCTAGTGTTTGTGGACCCTGCTGTGGACCACAAACACAAGCGATCAGACCCCACTCTTCCTCATCAGGCCTTGTCTTTGTCTGATCAACAATGGCGTTGTTTTGGCCTTCAACTTCACCCACTCCACCCGTAATTGTCTTACTGTTATTTATTTATTTATTAGTTTGATTATTATGACAATTGTTAGAAGCTATTCACGTAGCTCACCTGGTAGAGCTCACACCATGTATTAAAGGTGAGTCGTTAACAAAGCAGTCCAGATTCAATGACATCCTGAGCCCTTGGCTGTATGCCATCCCTTATATCTCTGCCTGCAAAAAATATGATATTTATAAGTATCACATTTTGTGGTTGTATAGATGGTGGGGAATTGTCTGTCACTGTTAAAGAAAAAGGAGCAAAAAGCCTGCTTTCATCTACTTTAAGAATTTAACCTTGGTCTTAAGAATGCGAAGGGCCAAGGGTCTTAAATGATGAAAGTGTGAAGGTTGGAAATAAAAGGCTGGTGTTATCACACTACCATTAGGATCGTAGAAGCGCGGTTATAAATATTGGATTTTCATTCATTTTCATCAGACTCGTAGCAATACCAAGATATTGTGCAATGTAGGAATCCAGCCATGGATGCGCGAAGTATGGTGCTGAAGAGACCACAGCACCCACTAAAACAAGGCATTATAAAAAAGTGCTCAGTTGCACAAGTGACAAAGAGGGAGCATGAGAATATAAAAACTTTATTTAATGATGAAGCCTAATGTTTCTCTACAATGATGTGGTTTATCAATCAAGTGCATGAGCTACACTGCAGACTGGCGTCTCTGTTAACTCCTCCCCTCTGTGAACTGTTTGTATCCTAACTGCGCTGCATGTATTGTAAATCATTCGGCTGTTTACCTGCCAGTAACATGCATCTTTGTTGATCAGATCACAAGTGGCGTATATCAGCGCACACCTGGCATTATGCATTTTGACATACAACTTGAGTGACCACTTGTACATCACTAGGACAAACAGACAAAATGTTTTTTAGACTTAATGTCTAGCATTTGCCGAATCCACAAGGAGGCCCCAATAATGAAGCATTTTTCATAGACAGCATTTACTAGAGTTCATAAACCTGCTCCTAAACTGTCAACTCTTTAAAATAAGTTTTCTAAGGTGGTCTGGGGAATTTCTCCTAGGACGACAAATAATTAGCCCGTATTGGTTACTGGTTATTTGTAACATTTTAATACAATGGCAATAAATTGTTCTTAGTAAATATCAGACATCACATATCATATGTAAGTCATTCTGCCCCTTCAAATTAATACATAAAACATGACTATGGCATACGATTCACCATGATGTCATTACAACGACTGACCTCTCAGCAACTGTGACTGACTTCCAGCATCTCTGAGTCCAGCCTTGATAAGATAAAAACATGGACCAGATGTCAGTCTGGCGATGTTTGAAGTAGTTTTGAAAGGTCAAATGGAGGTCAGATCTTACATCTAGATTTGCAACAGAAAGTCCTGGTCAGAAAAGGGGACGTGGGTTATGTAGCCTTCAGTCTCAAGTCTCGTCACTGTTGTTTTATATATGCCTTTAGTTATTCCCGAGAGAAACATTTGCGGATCTGGTGAATGTGATGTAAATCTGTCCATAGTTGAGCAGAATGCCTTCCTCTAAAGTGTCAAAAGCAGCCCTTACTGTAAGACTAGCAGAACATTTATTTGAAATGATTTCATGACCTTCTTGTAATAAGATGTCTCGTCTGTGTATGTAAGCATTCTGTATGAATGGGTGCATGCATGAGTGCCAAGATGTGAGTGTATGTGTTTTACATCTCGCACTGTAATAAATTTAAAAGATACCCCAATTGTATCTTCAAAATTGTTCCAAGACACGCTATATTTCACAGGAGCATTTGGCGGAGCTTTTGAAATGAAACAGACCTAATTGACCTCCCTAAATTGGAATACAGCTAATCTTTTCCAAAGTTTCATAGAGGAAGTGCAGAAAGGAGGCCAGAATATGCTGCCAAGCTTTCACTTTCATCATACTTTTGTAAGGCTATTGAGTAATTTCTTTATTTGCAAAGGATTGCAATAACCTTTCCTTTACAAGGTCAATTACTTCTTTTCTTCACCCACTTCTCCACAAGAAACTTTAAAATTGATTCACCTTCAAATTGCTGGTGATGCATTGAAAATACTAATCACAAGACATACATTTATTTATTTTTATTATTTAAGTTAATTCTTTGTGACAGAAGAAGTGTCAATTTCAAAGGAAGTAATCTCCTGGTAAAATGCCCCAAGAACTAACTATCTGTTGTCAAGTTAAAATGAAGAATATTCAGCAACAACATGGCTTGATTATCACCTGAAATGTCTTCAGAAACACATTTCAGTGAAAAATCCCGGAGTAGACACCCCAAGAGTGGCGTTCACCCAGTCAGGCACAGCCAGGAAATAATTGCAAGGGTATAGCCTGTGTTGGTCAAGCGTCCAATACTTGTAAGGTGTGCAAGACCTCGCATCCAAAAACGCCCCTGTGGACATGTACTATAACAGTCTACAGTCATGCTAGCACTCTGTGAGCTGTGAAGGTACCACAGTGCTTTGAGCTCATTGCTAACATCGGTAATTAGACGTGAAAACCACAGATTCAAAGACTCATACTCACTAACTAGGTGTTAGTTAGTCACCTTACCTACTTACTGGTTTAGTAGAAGGAATGCTGTTTTTTGCCATCTCTTGTCCTGGTGGTATGTGGAAACATATCATCGGGGGAACAGACTTTGACACAATCATTAAGTCTCCATTGAGAAAATTCTCCTCCGTTCGCTCTCGTTTTACCTCGGTTTCTATCGCTCCCCCTCTTCATCGTCTTTGCCTCCTCCATCAGTGGGTTTCTTTTTCTTTCTTCTTTGTTTCCACAGTTATTCCAGTTGGTCCATTGTTACCTGGGGATGGCGACCGGGGAAAATAATGCCTCTCCCTGTTTTGGTTGTGCCATGCCAGATGTGCTTCCTTTGTGCAGTGATTTGATAAACACTAAGGGGTGATTGTGTGTGTTATGGCATGTAATGAACGCAGAAGTCCCATTACCTTTATTCCACCGCTACGACAAAAGCGCTTCACAGCCAAGCTCCATTCAGCTTGGTGTGTGTCCTCAGTGGTACTCTGGTGGAACACACAATATTAACAATACAAGGGCCTGCTTGAAACATTGTCCTACAGCAGTGTCTAATAAAAGAGATCTATTCATTTAATTTGCTGAGACTGATATTGATGTTGAATCAATTTAAATTAAACCTCATTTTTTCTATTGTTACAAACCCAGGACTTATTTACAGTCAAGGTTATAGTATGTAAATGACATCTCTTCAACATTAAAGGATGACTTTATACAACAGAGTGTTTCTAGCTTCAGTATAGTCTCAAAGTCTTGCAGTATAAACGCATAAACATAACACCACCTCTATGGAAATTTAAGCATCCTGCCTTATCCTTAGCCAAGCCAGTGCAACCTGTTACAAAAGCAGGGTTCTTAGTCAGCCAACTGTTGCTATGGTTACAAAGACTATCAGATAGGTAGTATACTGAGAAATAAATTTCCTCTCCGACCAGCGTGCATTCTCTTTTTTTGAAGCCAGGGACACATCTCTGCTTGAGAAGATGATGAAAAGCAGATCCAGGGTGTAGGAGGTTGTGAAGATATGTGATGCAGGGTGCCACCGAAGGGCAGGTGAGCCCACCTGAACAAGTCCAATATGGTTCCTACTACATTAAAGAGACTCTCCTGTTGAAAGGCTCATGTTCTCTCTCTCTCTCTCTCTCTCTCTCTCTCTGACTTGCCTTGTTTTCCTATCATGCCCATTCATTTGAAAAGGTTCTCTCTTTTCTTCCTCCCCAGTCTCACTCTTTCTGTTCTTCAGCTTGTGACAGAGGAGAGGCCTGTGATGTCCCTTTACTGAGGTTACTGATGTCACCTGCACTCCATCCTGTCCTCAGCTCGACTGAACCTCTCTCTGTTGTCTCTCTCCCTGTGCCTCGCTCTCTTACAGTTGGACCAACGTTTTCCTACTCCTGGCAGTATGATGATGTTCGCGCTTATCTTTGAGTGTGTGTGTCCCTCTGTTTTGACACCTGCATGCTGTCAAGGACAGGCACAAAACGGCACAGGCATTGGCAGCCAGTGCCAAGGCAAAAAACATGCTTTGATGGCATGTCATGCAGACTTCAAAACATTTGGTGAACTTTGTACATGAAAGCAGGAGTCAGAGTTTAAGAAGTGGCAGTAGTATCGTTAGAGACAGTAGATACTTCAAATGGTCCGAGTTGTGCGCCTGGAAACATCTTAAAAAATAGGTTGTTTACTTGACCACAGATTCACTCTGCCAGGGAACAAAGTCATGTACTTATTCTGTCACCTGGCGCTTTAAGCAAGTCTTTAATGTCGCCTGAGTCATGAATGCAGGGTCTCTCTCATTCATCACTCTATCTCAGCCATGCCTCTTGGCCCCATCAAACTTTGTCCAGCTTCCCACCAACCTTATCTATCTAGCTCTTTATATTCTCTATGAAAAACCATCCAAACCAAAGTCAACAACTTATTGACTGCTGTTTGGCAGTCCAGTTGGTTAGCACTTAAAGTTTCTGCAAACCGCAGACACGTCCAAAGGTTGATATTTGTACCAATCGTGGCATATCATGTTCACATTATAGTGTGCTACCTTTCACATCAGTTGTGGTTGGATGTCTCCCCGGGTACACAGGTGTACAGGAGATGACAAGTACTGAAATGTGGTTTAACCTAACCTTAAATGTGATTATTTTGGTATTAAAATTCCATCTTTTTTCATAAACATTGTTAAAGAAATAGTTTAAAATGTTGGGAAATAAGCTTACTTGTTGTGTTCCTGAAAGTTAGATAAGAAGATTGATACCACTCTAATGCCATTTAGTTATGTAGGTTTAAGTAGTGGGTGATTATTGTAGAGAGTACTATTGATCCAAGATAGAACTGACAGCAGGATTGAGAGGGAAAAAGTAATAAAAACTCAATGGTCAAGTTAGAGAACATTTCCTCGAGCAAAGGTCCAGAACATCATATTAAATATTTGATATCTGATATTTTCCTGTGCCCTCAATTCACATTTGTATGTTTGCTCAAAACTCTTTGCTGTCTCATAGTGGTTGCCGCTTTTAATAAACCATGGTCTCAGATACAAGACCTACTGATTTTGAGCTGCACGTAAGAGTCCATTCTTGGCTCTCTCAAAACTCTCACTGTCCATTTAATCGGACAGTTGTCATTTCTTCTCTTGCCTGTGTGTATTTGTCTGACTTGAATCACAATGCCTAACGCCGATTTGATTGGCTGAGTAGCGTCACGTTAGTGATTTACAACACATGCCAATTGCCTGAGTTTCCTGGGCCACTAGTGCGGTAACGGCTGGTAGAGCTGTGCCAGTTAAAACACTTAAAACACCCTCTCATGTCTGGATCCAGACATGGACAGCAATCAGCCTAGTGGTGATCTCAGGGGGATGGAGAGTGATGGCAGGGGGGAAGCATTTTGGTAACTTTGCAAACCATAGAGCCAGGAGGAAGTTTGGTCGGCTTAGCATAACGATTGCAAGCAGAAACAATTAGCCATGGTCTCTTCAAAGCTCACAAAATATGCCTACCAATGCAAAGAAAACTCACAGAGAGTTGCATGCTCCATTTTGTTGGCAGTTCACAGCTGGCAGCACTGACTTCCTGGAAGTGTTGTGGTCACTGTGAGGTTGCCAGGAAAACAGTAGAGATGGTACACAGAAGTGGTGGGCAGATGGATAAACTGTCGCTACTCAAGAAATAGTTACATCATCTAACCTTCTCTGACACAACAGACCGTCAGTTTTACATTTTGTTTGTGTATAAATTAAACAAGAATACAAAATGTTAATTTCTGGGCATTAGAGGTACTTATAGTCTCATTTGTAAAACTTTGAAGTTAAGCTGGCTAGTTCTTTCCCCCTTCAAGTCTTTATGCTAAGCTAAGATAATTACCTTCTGGCTCTAGCTCCTTACTTAAGTCACACACATGAGAGTGGTGTCAATCTCTTCATCAGACTCTTGGTAAGAAACTGAAGAAGCAAGTTTTGTAACCAGCCACCAGCTACAATGTTGTCAGTTAATGATTCTGCAAACCACTGACACGATCACATTTGTACGTGTCATAGGCTACATACCATTAACATTGGCATTTCTACAACACATGTCATACCACATTTACATTACTTTCATATTGAAAGGTGGAGGGGATGGTGGTGGAGTTACAGGACAGAAGGCTGCCAAGCCAGTGACTGCAGTTCATGACTGTTTCAACATTTGTGAAAATGTGAAAATACTGGATATTTCTTGACCCCAGCGTTACAATATTTCTTAGGGTGACACCACTGGCTACTTGTCAAGAGACCTCGGAACATCTCCAGCTGTGTCCAGAGGGCGTTTTTAACAAGACCTTGGCACATCTCCTGCCAATTGTTATGGTGACCAGAGCAGAAATTTAAAGCCAAAACATGATGTTTTAATAACTTTAACCAAGTGGTGTTTGTGCCTAAACCTTACTAGAGCATAAGCACAGTGTGTCACAAGATCAAATTGAAATGTAAAGTTGCAACATTGACAAATGTAAAGTTTCAACATATCCATGGTTTGCAGAAAACATACATTGCTGACATTTTGTCAGTTGAAAATAGGTGCAGAGTGGAGCATTAGGTTACATAATTGATCAGAAGAAGCTGTTGAAAAAATCATTATTTTTCTCAGTAAAAAACATACTATGTATTTTCATTCTTGCAGCATGTTTGTTCAAGCCACACAAAAAAATCAAAGGCAGAGGTGGCTTTTTTCATCGAATCATCCCAATTGTGAAGCCACCCATCAGGAATACTCCAGATGGCCAATCCACCATTGGCCAATAATAATTGCTTTTCCTTAATCCATGTTTTAAAATGCTTATTTGTCTGTAATGGTGACATCTGTTCAACATGTTTGCACTGACTTGTTGAAGGCTTTAATAACTCATACATGCCTGTATCCATCATGACCTTCAGAAAATATTTATAATGGCTGGTTTTTGAGTCCAACTTTCTTTAATGCAATCCCTTGCAATACTTCAAGGAGTTGTTTATGTTGAGTGTGTCATGGCATGATTGAGTGATAGTGCATCATTGAACAGGTGGACCAGTTTGAGTGAAAAAGCCTGGGGCCATTTTTTCATTCTCCGTCCTTTAAGTGATATAATAGCTATTCACACTTGTGAGCTGTGGTACATTGAGTAGGTTTTGTTTCTATAAAGCAAACCATAAAAGTCTAATATTACACCTACTTACATAAATACATTGAAGTAAATTGAGCAAAACATGTTGTTTTTAATACTAGACAAATACAGGCATGCACTTCAAGAAGGTTGCTGTTTGGTGGGGGTGTACAATTTGATGAAATGGCCACAGTATAATGCAGGCGCACACACATAAACGCACACAGATATAGAGTCAAAGGAATTGTTGTCATCAAAATGATACATACACACAAAAACACTGCGCATCTCAGGAGAAATGTTTATTTTCAGAAACTGTCTCTTTCGCTTCCTCTCGCTCTCCTTCAAAGATCCTTGCTTCACCCGAGCTGAGTGAGTCGATGCCACGCCACCATGGAGAGTTTGAAAGTTAAAAGGCGGTGTTTATTGTTTCTAAAGGAATATGAGAATACACAGACATTTCCTGCCACTGCTGTCTTTTTGAAGTGCAATCTCTGTTTATCTTTCTGCAGGGTTTTAGTTTACATTGGAGAATTCTCAAATAGAATGCTATTACGCTTTTTGTGTGAAATAAACATCAAATGCGATATGCTGCGCTCTCATCATAATTGCACTATGCAGGACCCCTTATCTTTTTCAAAGATGCTATTAGTAGAAATAAATTGGACATGATACATGATAATCACAATAAACAGGGTTTGCACAGGTGCACCAATAACACCAATTGTTCCACTGATCAAATAACATTGCAATAGTGTGAAAGCAGCTTCTTAAACAACATCATAGTGTTCCCACTGGGGGACTGTCACACATGGTGGGCTTCGTGCTGTAGAGTTTTCATTCCAAAATGAGATATCCACCATCTGAAAAACGTGGCACACGCTCTTGCAGAAATAGAAATAATTTACGGTATTTTTTTTTTCAGACAATATTCGCTATCATAAGCTCTCGCTTAAAAAAACAAATAGCAACATTACCTACTGGGTTTAAGGATTTTAATGATACTGATTCCTGAATATCATTCAGTGAAGAAAAGAGAATCTCTGAGACCTAATTTTTCACAGCAAGCAAACGGTTTTTCAATTCTGTGTGCAAGAACTGCTTGTTCTCTGAAAGATGGCATGGTATGTAAATATACATATGCACACCTGTACCAGCATTTTGACTTGTCTAACACAGGTGTGCCTAATAACATTAATTATGGCTGCAAGTTATTTAATTAAGAGCCTGGTGTTGTACACGCCGGCTCACTGTTATGGCTTAAATTAATCATTTGGTTATTAGTTACACCTGTGCTTTTTGATGACAAATGAAACTGACTACCTTGAAAGATGAATAATAGATACAATTACAAACAACGGAGAATGTTCCCGCAGCAGGAAGTAGAAAACACACTGTCAAGATAGACAATGTTGAAATCAGTGTAATTACTTTTAGAGCTAAAATTGTACAAATTGCACATGAAATTCAGATACTGCAGCTGGTAGCAGTGATAATCCTAACAAAGACTCAACAAAGCCACCAGGAAGAGAGTAGAGTCCCTACTAGGGCTGAACAATATCCCCCCAAGTAATATATATGTTGTGATTATTTTGAGAGATATTGCGTGATATGAGTCACAAATAGAGATAATTGGAAATTTTCTTGGCTGGTTCTGTTTTGTAAAAGTCTGACCTGGCAATTTTAATTTTGGCCAAGTCCTATTTCCTTTCTTTCAAAGAATTAACAGCACATAAAAATACTTTTGTAACCTTTCTTCAAAGGAAAATTCAATTGTGTGTTCATTAAAAGACATTGACTATTAAATACATTTTCTCCAAAAGTGCCCCAGGTTACAGGACCTTCTTTCTGGGACCTTCTGATCAGCCAGTCACCGTTCATGGCCATGATGATTTTTGCTGGGGTCTATGCCAAACAAACATCTGATGAATATCATTTGTAGGCCAGGGCATCTCTGTAGCACAAATCTCTGTGCATTGGCTATATTGCCATTTCGATAACCTTTCTATCAAATAAGGCGCCTAATAGACCTAAGTACTATAATCTCTGTGTAAAAATGTGCTATTGTAAAATAAAAATCCAAGAAAGCCACTCGAAGAGAGAGATTTGATGCCCCAATTGTTTGATAAAACGTCCCAAAAGCACCCTCTTGGATGTCCCTATGGTTTATAAAACATGACAGGATATGTCAAAAATTTAATTAAGTGCCCTCTAATCTGTCCTCTCTGCGTGATGGTGTCCCACCGCATACAACTGGTGCCCTTTTTATTTTTTCGCCCCTGCTGCTCAAACATCCTCCAGTCTACCACTGAATACTTTTTTTCAACATTAGCGGAGTGTGGAAAAAATAAAGAAGGTTCCAGCTCGCTAACATTAGTCAGCAAGTTGTAACAGTACTGTAACCTTTTTATCCTGAACTGGACAGAGATAAAAAAAATATATATATATCTGTGGTTTACAGAAATATACATTGCCAACATTTATTCTGGCAATTGGGTTGGCAGGAGATGAGAGACATAAAGTCCCATCATTCTGGGTATTAGGAGCATGAGCATGTATGACATTCAAGCAAATTGCTGTTTGCCATCAAATTATACCAGACACTAGGCATATGCCAGATGTCCTACTGTAAATTAATGCAAACTGTCTAATAATATTAGATGCCTGCAGTGTATACGAGAAGAACTGCAAACATAAAAAAAACTGTGAACACAGCCACAGAGGATCATAAAAACTGTCTGCACAGGCATCTCCCCATGCTGTTTCTTTGAGTCCCGTCTATAAATGCCAACTGTTTTACATCTTTCTGCTTTACATAAACAAAAAATCCAAATCATATGGGTGACTACATCTCTAAATATAGGACTAATAAGTGAAGGAGGAATTACAGACAAAAACAAGAACAATGAGGTTGAGGTCCTGCTGAATGAGGTTCAGCTGAATCAGTTTTTGCAGCCCTCACAACTGTCTTGTCCAAGTAAAAAAATAAAAAATACAAAGACACAGTATGCGGAGGGAGTGATAAAATGTTACAAACTGTCACCCATTTGAAGGAACTGTGGAAAAGGTGAAGGAAAAATGGCTTGGCCTGATGGTGATGACAAAAAAAATAAAAGATTGCAGCACACAAAAGAGAAACTGGTGCCACAGGAGGGGGGCAGAATGTCACTTCAGTGTCATCTAAAAATGACAGAATAGCAGCAGTCACCGGTGAGACATCCGTGAATGGCATCCGTCACCCACAGAGGAGGCTGGACTACCCCAAAGGTAGAGAGCAATTCAGTTTTATTTTTTGCAGCACAACAAAGAAGATCTGACTTATATAATTCAATTAAAAGCAATGGTAGCGGAACAGATCATCATTAATACCGAATGATTAAAAGTGTATGTTATTAACAGATCCTCCAGATTAAGTTGCGCCAGCTCGGAGATCTGTGGTGCGTATCAAAGAAATACAACAGAAAGTTGTTTGTGCAGCACCTTTCACCGTGGCATTTCAAAGCACTGTACATCAGACATAAAGGAATTAAGGCAAGATATAAAAGACACACAAGGCAATGTAAAAAGACACACAAAAATAGGATTTATAAAGATTAAAACTAAGCAAAATAGAAGATTAAAATCAAATATAATAAAACAGATTAAAAAGTAGAGTAAAAATTGTAATGGAGCTACAGTGCAGTGCAGGGTATGAATAAGAATCTCAAATTTAACTTAATATAATGCGATGGCAAACAGAAAAGTCTTAAGCCTTGATTTCAAGGAACTGATAGTCGGAGCAGGTATGAAGATTTGCAGCTTCTCAGTGTTCAGGTTTGACTCTCGGACCAGTAAACAGTCCTGTCGAGAAGATCTGAAAGGGCTGAAAGTTCAGCTCGTAACTCAGCTACAGATCTGAAATGTGATGTCGCCCTATCACTCAGTCCTTTATAAACCAAGAGTAGCATTTATATGACATGTGTCTTCTGAATCAGCTGCAGCTGTCTGATCCAATTTTTAACAGACCTGTAAAGACAGCATTACAGTAGTTGATAGATACTACTGAAGATAAACGCATGGACACGTTTTGTTAAATCCTGCTAATAGGGCATAATATCTATGTAGGCTATGTCTAATGAGAAGATAAGCCCTTTGATTCTTAACATATTCTTAAGGCGATAGGCTGATTTTATAATGGTCTTGATTGATGTTAAAATTCAATTCAGCATTCCATAACTGTTCCAAGAATTAGTGACTGAAGCTAAGCATTGACTTCTGGTGGCTCTTCTTTGGGTCAGAATACAGTGATTACAGTTTCAGTTTTCATGTATGACTTGAAAAATATTGGGCACATCCAATCACTGATTTGTTCGATAGTGAGATATGCTGTTGTTGTACAAAAAAGAGGCCCAATTCAGACATGTGGACTCGAGTCCCACTTGAGTTGCCACACACAAAAACTTGAGAGTTGACTTGAACTCTTACTCAAAAGACTTGAGACTCGACTTGGACTCGCGTGCAATCTCTGTTTTAAGTCTGGCGAGCTGACTGTCATTCCCTCCCTCCCGTTTCAGAAGCACACGGCCACAGATGATGGCGTGTGCTGCAGCAGCAACACGCTTCAAAACAACACCGTGGCCGCGGTGGTGTTTGTCATCACCTTTTGCCAAAAAGACCAAATAAAAGTTAACGTTAGCATCTATGGACGGTTAGCAAACATGTTTAGCTCAGCATGACAAGCTATCTAACATTAGCTTGCTTGATTAGATTGCCGTTGGCTGAATATTTTGAAAAGATGAGTGTTTGCTTGTCACACTTGTTCAAATAGTGCCAGCTTTGCCATGACTGTAAAAATGGTCAGGTAATTTAATAGTCCACGTTCTGCTGCCACCATCTGCTGGCTGACATTAAACTGAGAGAAAGACCACGTTAACATGAGCTACAGGCTGGTTGCATGTTTACTGTTGACCACGTAACGTTACAGGTTTAATAGACTGTAATTAGACCATTACACTAGATGTGTGGTACATACAGAGGTGGGTAAACTGTAGTTTAGTTACTGTAGTGAACTATAGTTTAAAAAAACTGATGAATGCAAATCCTGTATGGAATAGATAAAAGGACTGATAATAACAAGTACAATATCAGTATAATATGTACAAATAAGTACATGCTTTGAATGCTTTAGATATAGTTATGAACAGTGGCGTTTTCTTGCGGAGGCCAAGGGAAGCCAGGCTTCCTCACTTTTTTCAGAGTATAACTGTCATTTAATAAAAACACTTTTTTAACAGTTTACATAATCCTTCTGTGTTGTGTCTCTGTCATCTCCTCCTGAGAGACAGGAGAATGGCCTTCCTCTTTAAATAGGGTGAGCAAAATGCTTTTTTTTTTCTTTGCGCAGCTTAATAGTTACTGAACTGCCCAATTAGCAATGTTTTTTTTGTGTGATTATAGTCCTTATTGCGTCTTGCTTGCTTTGATTAAGCAGCATGTGAGTCCACTGAAGTTGTTGTTTATTGTTGTTGTTTATGTGGAGAAAATGAGCACCACGGACAGCGGCCGTGATGGGCTGGGCTGTCTGAATACATGCACATGTCAGGTGTGCTGTTTATAGCCACTGGTACTGGGTTATTGTGTTGCTGTATAATGAACATTTACATTTATTATTACATATATATAAACGATAAGGAAAAGTGAAAAGCATTTGTGTATCTCACATAGAGCGTACAAGTCGTGTTTGACGTGGATGTAAAACTTAACGGCTTCTGATTGAGTGTGTGAATGAATTCGCATCTTTCCAATATCAAATGTGTGCTGTGCATTAAGTAGCTGGTTGTGTGTGTGTGTGTGTGTGTGTGTGTGTGCGCGTGCGTGCGTGCGCGCATGTGCGCGTGCGTGCGTGTGAGTGACTGACTGAGGGAGAGAGAGAGAGAGAGAGAGAGCGAGAGAGAGAGAGAGAGAACGCGCGTCGGTGCTCAAAGTGCCGGTTAGATAACAAGTGTGTGTAAGTCCTGGTAAAATGATGCTGGGCGCTCTAATAGTTCATCCGACTACATGAAATAGCAACATATAAATTGCAACGTACGATTTTCTGCCCCCACCCCCATAAAACATACACAGCTTAGAGGTTGTGTCTCACTTGGCTTCCTCTGAAGTTTTCCCCACGCCACGCCACTGGTTATGAAGTGCTCTAAGCAGACCGACAAAGCAAACAGCAAATGACAGAACACAAAAAAAGATTTGTGGCATCTCTGGCCCAATTATGGAGCCTCGTGGGACATGACATTTTTGTACTATCAGTTATGTAATTACCAATCGACACAAAGTACAACTGCAGTCCCTGTCCTTTCCCGACAATTTTTCTGGTTTGTGTAATAATATTTGGTCAACCTTGTCAAATGCAGCTGTGAGATGTAATGACTCTAAAACCAAAACTTTTCCACTCTCTGTGCGCTTTGATGTGGTCGAAATCCTGACTGGAAAACATCAAAACCTTAAAAAAAAACAAAAAACATCAAAAACAACCTTTTCAGGGATTTAATTTGACTTACTTAGATGTGAGGTTTGTTACCGGCCTGTAGTTGTCCATTAGTGAGATGTCTAATCATTATTTAGGAGTGGTTTAATACCTTTCCTCTGTCAGGGTCTGTAGTAAATAACAGGGTAGTAGAGAAGGGATGACTATTCCCAGAATAAATCTGATGCCATGCAGTTAAAAATCTTTTTGAAAAATGCTGTTGGCACAGCATGAAGGCAGCAGGGGGAGGATTCCAACAATTTCCTCGAAGGTTGATACGATCGAAATGTATCATGCTAATCGAAGTGATTATAAGTGGATGCAAAGTAGGGCTGCCCGATAAATTGAATTTTCATCGTCATCACGATATGAACATGTGCGATAAACACATCGCAAAAGACTGCCTGACACGCGATGAATAAGAAAAATCTTTTTGTTTACATGCGCCATGAGCATGCTAACATTTAGCCTATCAGACGGAGCCCTGTTTACAAAGGCCAATCAGATGAAGCCCCAGCTAGCCGTTAGCTACCCTGACAAAATTAATCGGCATCAGTTTGGTGGTGATTGCCAGGTTATGATGGCTGAGGGAGGAGATGGTCAACGAAGGCCTTGTGGTGAAAAGAAACAGCACTTCTGCTATATGAACTTATTTTGGATTCAGGAGAGACGACGTTGTAACGTGGGCTGGTGAAGGGGAAGGTGATGGTCCACTTTAGTGCGGTTGCTCTGGTTACTCAAGAGACGGCAGGCAACATGTGGGGGTTTCCGCACGGCACTTTTATTCATAACACTGACCACACCATGCCAGGTCTCTACGGCACTAATGTTACAGGCATACATGCAAACGAACACAGGCCGAGGTTCTTCTACCAACACACAACAAAATAAAGACAAAATAAAAAGGGAAGTCTTCGCTCTGTTAGCGGTATCCTTTCTCATGAGGAGCGGAAGTACACCTGCTCTTCTTCATCGTACAGGTTACATTACCCACTAAACAAAAGGAGGCGCCACCTAGTGCCACTACATTAAATAACTGACTGTTACAACGTGTTACAATGACAGGTACTGTGTGAGCACATCAGCACATCTGGGAATGTGGTAACAACCTAACAAAGTTAACATGCTGGTTTTCTTGGCCAAGAACTTGTGTTAAGGGAATAACTAAGGTTGTAACTTGCCCTAACGGGTAGATATTTTTTCCTGGTTTTATTTTCTCTTGATTTAGTGGGCTGGCCCTACTCTATTTCAGTTTTGTCCCTCATACTATAGATCTCTGCACCTTGTTAGGCAGAGTCAAGGGCCTCGATGATTGTGATGAGAGACATTACAGTTAATTTAAAGTGCCATGTTTAATTTATATTTATTAAATTATTTAAGTTGTTTCCCCCTGGATTTTTTATTTATTTCAACTCTGCATGGTAAGAGACGTTTTGGTTGAGTTTGCAAGAAAATAGTTTAAAGGGAGCAGGGGAAATTAAACTTTAATTTCATATAGTTATAATGTCTTATTTAGATTAATGTTCTGCTTAATTGGTTGGGTATTCATGTGCAGTTTGTTCAATAAAAGCATGTTCGAAATAATTTATTTCATTCTTTATTCAGTGGACATTGGCTATTCAATGTTTGGGGTCTATGTTAGCAGCGTACCTATTAATGCGGAAACACTATTATTAACTGTATAGTTAATAATATGCAAACTTCAATATTTGTTTATTTATCGCAAGTTATATCGTCATCGCAATATTGAACAGTGTTATCGCACATCGCAGATTTTCCTCATATCGTGCAGGCCTAATGCAAAGACAATACAGACCCTATATCGGATATGGAGCTTGTCTAATTTTCTGAAATCTGCAGTGAAGAAGGAGGGAAACATTTTTACAGGATAAAAGTTAATGACACGGGGTGTTTGTCAGTCTGTCAACAGTAACAAATAAGATACGTCCATTATACATTTTTTGACAAGTACAAGAGAACAACATTTAATGCAAAAAGGGAATTATTTACTTGCTCTATCAGTCTGAAACTTCTGATTTTCCCAATCTGTAAGACATAAATAAGTTCAATATCCTCAAGATCAAAAGTTGACAATTAGACTAGGCGTTATTTGAGTATAATGTCTAATCTCTAATGTGACAAACAGTTCAGTGTTCTCACAAAGTAGAACCACTCAGGTAAGCTCCTCCAATTAGAGACCAGAGACCCATGACAGCAATAACAGCACAAGTTTGGGAAGTTTCACAGAAACAAACGTTTGTACCTTTCTGCCGCAGTTAACATTGTACAAACTAACTGCTAAGATCTTGGAGCATGGTGACATCGCAAGAACGTAATTTGACGTGGCAAAATAGTCAGACAGTTACTAAGGTTGTGACTGCTTGTAGAAATGGTGGCCAAAACTCTACTTACTTTTAGGGAAATATCTGACTCTTTACCTGCTTAACGCTGCCTTCACCATAGTTGCTAACTTTGTTTGCCTGCTGGGTCGGTAGTGTACTGTTAAAAGTTGAGCTAAAAGTTATTCCAAAAGGACTGTAGTGTTGGATGATTAATCTCTGTGGGTTTATCACTGCAAGAGACCTCTTTCATGCATGTTCTCATGCGCAAATCATTTAAACAATCAAGATATTTCAATAGTCACTGATTAGCCAATCATGAATCATAAACTCCACAAAGCTCTACAAAAGATTAGAAAGTCTCCGGTGAGATTTGTATTAGTTGCATGTTGACTCATCATCAGGTTTCGTAACACAAGATCAGAACAGAGTCCAACATTATCACAATTAAATCCACCTATTAGTTCAGGGTAAGATAATACAGACTTTGTGAACTTTTCTCATTCGGTGTTTGTGTGTTTGTCTTAGCTGAGAGGGTCTTTATTGTTTGCTATTGCTCTGGTTATATGGCTTAGCTTTAATAACTGTCTTTGAATTTCAATGCACCGCTTTTGTTTATATATGTGCAGCTCAGTCAGAAGGTGTGTAAACCTAAATTATCTCCAGACAATAATGCATACCATATATTTTAAATTTAGCTTAATTAAGCCAGAACTGCATCATATATTTATGCACTACTGTTGTGGGCTTTGGTAATGCACTATTTTATCTGTATACCTTTGCATAATTGCTGTGTATGGGTTTGTTGCAGGACTAGATAGACCTATCTGAGGCTGACTCGTCAAGTTCTGTCGACGGTCACTCAAGGACTGTGTGTCTACAAATGTCTGCAGATGGAGGAGTGTCCTACATCTGCTTGTCTGGAAAAGAAAAACAGGGAAGCACGATGTCATTTATCAGTGATGTATGTCCATGTCAGTCCATATAGTAAACACACATAACCCCCCGTCATGAAGCAATTAAGTAAAACAATGATAAGCGGTGATGAAAAGACTTCCATTAGGTTTTGTCTAGAGCCTTTGATGTTGCCGAACTCCAGCCTCATTGTGCAATCAGCCAGTGACACCACAAATGAGCAAATGTCTCAGCTCAGAGTACAAACACATTTACACAAACACGCATCTGCACACTCAAACAGAGAGGCGAACAGAAAACGCTCAGCACGCACACAAACACCCGACCATGTTCTATCAGTCTCCTAGTCATCTAGATTATTGTGAGACAAAGCGGAGAGGGAGTCGCAGGGAATGGGAGCTTGTACATCAAAGCCAGCGCGGTTGATATTGATCGTATAGCTCGTGGCTGCATGGAAATGCGCAAAGCGACACATCAGTCTCAGCAGGGCTGCATGATATTGGTCTGTGAGTGTGCATGTGTGAAATTTGTCACCCATCCGTCCATCCATCCGTCCATCTATACATTTTATTATCTTATATCTTATGAAGGACTCTGTCAATGACTTGTGTGTGTGTGTGTGTGTGTGTGTGTGTGTGTGTGTGTGTGTGTGTTTGTGTTTGTGAGTGTGAGTGTTCGCGTGTGATTCCTCTAATGATTCCCCATGGTGAGCAGGCCTGGGGCAGATGTGATACACCAGATGTTATCCTTTATTTCTTCTTCCTCCTTTGCATCCCCCTGCTTCCTCCTGACAGACGCACAAATATGCATATTAAACACGTACACACACAAACAAATCTATAAGCCCTCAGAACATGCTCCAAAAATTGCCTTGGCTCCCAGCGAAATTCGGTAAATAATTAATTAATTGATGACCAATTATGCGAAAATTGTTTGGTGAAGATTGGACTTCGTGGTGTGTATTTTCTCAGCTACACACCATTGTCTGCAAGTGCATTGATTTTTGGAGGCTAAATGATTGGAAGTAGAAAAAGGAACAGATTCAATCAGTATGTTGTGTTGCCAAACCGGAGTATATTCTTCTAATTATAACTGCGTGTTCCTTTTTCTCGATCAATCAAACCAGGCTGATAACAGGGTGCTTAACAGAAAAAAGTTTGAACATTTTGGGAAATATATCACTATTTACTTTCTTGCTGAGTGTAAGATGAGAAGATTGATACCACTGTAATGTTTGTGCGGTAAACATGAAGGTACACACAAAACAGCCTACACAAAGAAAACAGACATAAACTTTCTATGTTGAGGCCTCAGAAAACTTAGATAAACTATATATTGTTGGATTTGAAATCTGATTGGCTACATGATGATTCACGTGTCATGGTTGGAGTTATTGGTTTATTGTTTCCTGTTTTATTTTGTAAGGCTCATCCTCATGTGTCATGTTGTGTTACTTCCTGCCCTTTGTCCTGATTTCCCTCACTTGTAATTGTCCTAATTAGTCTCACCTGTCTCTGATTATCCTCCTGTGTATTGAGTCCTTGTGATTTCATCCTCTCTTTGTCTGTTTTGTCTTTTGGCTCTTTTTCCCTGCTCACCTGTGTCCAATTAGCTATCAGTCCCTGTGTATTTAAGTGCTTGTCTTCCCCTCTCTCTCAGTCTGTTATGTTTTCCGCCCTTCAGTCGGGTGTTCCTTGTGTTCCTGCCTGTCTAACTGGTGCTTCTGTGGTTTGTACTTGACTTCGTTTTTGTATTTTTCTACTTCTTTAGTTCCCAGATTTGCCCCTGTCTGCTCCTTGTGTTTTTTGCTGCCTGCCTTTTTGATCCTTGCACTTTGGATTTTTGGATTTTGTTATTAAAGTTTTTCTTTTGTTCTTTTCAACCAGCTGCCTCCTGAGATTATTTTGCATTTGGGTTCACCTTTATCTGGAGGTTGGCATATAAGTGGTGCAGGAGAGAGTAGAAAAAAGAGAGAGTGGGAGTGAGTGCCTGTTGTCTACACAATATTTATTGGCCGTTGTAGGCTCTAGGGCGAGCATAAGATAAGATAGAACTTTATTAATCCTGAAGGAAATTCTTGTGCCAGAGATTGCTAAAAAAAACATTGGAACCAGTTGGTTCCTCGGGTCAGGGTCACACACTGGGCCCAGTTTTTATGAAAATAAAGACAAGTATTAAATATTTGTGAAATATACAACATATAAAGTGTCTAAGTTTTGTATTGATACATGGCATGAGTTGTGTTTTGGTTGTATTGTTATGCTTATGATCCGGGCAGCTAAGCTTTTAACAGGATAATCACCTGAAACTATGAATCCTTTTTCAGTTATGCTTTGAAGAGTGGAGAACCTCAGATTGAAAACGTCACATCTGGATGAGAATGTCACAGTGAAATGAAAGCTGGGTCAGGTCACCTGCCCAATGCAGCATGCTCCAAAAACAATCAGTGAAAGCACCTGAACAGAAGACATGCACACGTCAAAGTGATGTCAAAAGAATGTTTTCTCTGTACGGATAAAGTAAAATACAAATACAACATTGAGTCATGGGATGACACTCCACACTATGTATCCAGTTTTCAATTTTATGAGTATTTTTTTTTTTTATGAGTAACATCCACAACATTCAGGTTTTGAATTGGGTTGAGGTTGTCCAGGGCTGAACCATGGCTGAACCCTGGACAATCCCAGGCCTACACCAGGGATGCGAGGTATTTTGGTTTTCTGCTCGGCTATTCACATGATGTCACGTTAGGCAGTGTTAGGTCAGAGTGGCAACATTGTTAGTATCTATGAAGGGCTGCAATGTTAACGTTCGGCTTAAATGCTGCAAAAACACAAAAATAAATACCTAAAATGTGGAGGAGCCGAGTTATTTTGCCTTACAGTGTTTGACATTGCTCGTCTGCAATGTCACTGTTGTGCGTGCCCAATGAGATGTCAATGCTAAAACAATATATTGTGCAGCCTTAACCTACAACGCCCCCACCCCAAGGTGTAAGGGCACCGGAAGGGACTTCATGGTGCATTCAAGTGCACCTCATAAACTCAGAAATCTATAATTGAATGGCCGTGGAAGTGGTTTAAAATGGGGGGAAACATGTATTTAATTATTTCCTTTGTTGAAATACAAAGGCCTACATCTGTCCTACTTTCCTCTTCTTCCACTACAACATGTTTGTGTAAGAATTACATGCTAAGAATCATTACAATATCCTATTGACTTCTACACAGACAGCTTTTAAGTTCTATTTTTAAAAAATCTGAGCAAATTGTTTTCAGCAAACTCAGAAATATTTTCGGACAACAGGTCCAATTTGGATAATTTTCAAGTAGTTTTATTGCAGTGTTTTTAAATAAATCAAGTTCTCCTCCACACATACAAAAAATGCTCCAGTGTGTCTGACATTTTTTGCAGGGATAAAAGTATCATTACCACAATAAATCCCGAAAATGGCACTTGTTCCTTCTGCTACATTAAAAATTCTAGAATAAATGTACTTTTCTTTCATAATTTTACCTGCTGGACAGAAGATGTCTCCTACTTAACGGTATGGTCCATTCTCATTGTTTGTGCGCTGGAGGCTTCAGGTTTCCACATCACAATTTCAGCCTTCAAGTGTCAAACTGTGCACATACATCATTTTGCACAGTGAAGCTTGAATATCCCACTGTCGAAACAAGAAGAAACACACATATTTGACTGGAGGGGAGTTTTAAATAACCAAAGCCGTACCCCTGCTAACCACTACCCTCCTTCAATTTAACCCCTGCCAACACAGAAACAAAAACAAGGTTTTACTACTTTGTACTTGGCCCTCCGAATGAAAGACAAAACACACACACGCTGTGTTATTTCATGAAGTACAGGGACCTTTACCTTGAAAAAGGTTTATGCACAATAAGTGGTAGAGAGTGGAGGACCAGAGAGAACTAACAAGAGCTTTCAGAAGGAGCCCATGGCTAAGACGGAGGAGGACAAGTGGAAAAAAGATGAAAAGAAACCTGTCCGCCTCAAGGATAAAGAAGCTATGAGGAGGGTACACTTTGCTTTCAAGAATATTAAAGGAACGCCCTCCCTCCTTTCTCAAATATCACTCAAGGTCAACGTCCAACACTGCAAGAACATGTGAGGATATCTGTGTGAGAGTGAGCAACAAATGAACGAAGAACTACTCTCACCAAACTGTGTGACACATTTAGACATGAGCAAATACAAGAAAATCTGTGAATCTAATGACTTTGCCTAATATCAAACAGCAGGGGGCTAAATCGTGTCGATTAGTATGGAGAGGCGGAGGCAGGCCACAGTGTTTTATTGAGCTGCGACCCTGGTAACGAGATAGTTTTTAAACGTGGAAAATTTTCAAAATGCAGCGGCAGAGAGCCCAAGTGAGAGAACTGAGGGGGGGTTGAGAGGAAGGGCAACACAGATGAGAAAAACAGTGGTTAAAAGTAACAACATGTTGACAGGACAGGAGAGAACGTAGATGGGTGAAGGAGACCAGCAGCCTAGCGTTACACGACCTGTGCACACGAGAAACATGTAATCTAGCGCTACAGTAGTATTACAGTATTTTAGCTCAAGCTGTCAGTGAATGCATTCACTCACTTTCCCCTGAAACGTATGAATAACAGCACACACAGAGTTCAGAGACAGAAGGAAACTTTTTGCACGGGAGGAACGGTGCGGGGGGTTAAAATACACAGAATGTGAAGGATATGCAGAAAATGACTGGCACTTGACTCCAGCTGATACAAACTGATTTGATAGAAAGAGAAGGTCAATAGAGAGGTAATGTGCCTGTAAATGCAACAATTGAACATCAAGATAACACTGTGTGCGTGAGAGAGAGAGAGAGACATGTGACTAAAAACAGAGAGAGAGAGAGAGAGGTGAGAGAAAGAGCTGTGAAATTGTGAAGGATGATTTTCACACATCCACATTATTCAGTTTCTTCTCCTAAATTGTATTGACACTGACACTGTGTGTGCACTGTTACTGTGCTATGTATAGATTCGAATTGTGTGTTTTAGGGAGACAAAAGCTCCATCTCCAATCTTGGCCCACATCCTTCGACGGACGTGACGTAACCTGATGGCCAGGCTTAATGCCTGTGCTAACTAACTCTAGGGCGCCACAGGAGTGACTCCAAAATCAGCATTTTTGAGACACTTTCAAGCTTGTTCTACGACATAAAATGCATCAGTAAATAGCCCACATCTGCATCATAATGCATTTACATGTCTTAAATCGTGTGGAACAAGGAGACTCGTCTACTCACCAGTTCGACTTTACAGGCAGACTTTAGTTGCAAACTCTTCTAACTCTAACTTTACAACTTGTACATGATCAATTTCTGTCCGTATAGTATGGCATATATACTGAAGTTAGCATGCTAACCAACTTGCCCCGACCCATCGTGGTCTAAAGCTCCTGTACTAGTGTTTTGAACACCAACACACCCCCAGTTCTCCGAATTCAGTGTCCGGAATCCTAGCTGCATGGCTAACTGAGCTAACTGAGCTAACTGAGCTAACTGGGGGGACGGCCTTCCATTCCGAAACACCCCCACTCCAAAACACCGCTGTTCCGAATCTGACTTTCAAGTTCCAATTACTTCCCAATAGGGTTAGGGTCAGGGGTTCCCCAATAGCCTTTTCGGAATAGCGGGGTCTTTAGAAAAAATGGGAAACCCCGGCATTACGAAGAATGGAAGTCTATTTTCGGAACAGCGGGGTTTCGGAAAGGCGGGGTGTAACCGCTAACTGGCTAACGGCAGCTGCAGTTACCAACAGTTAGTGATTACTGGCAATATGCTGTCCCATTTTTGTTTTGAATTTGACATGTTCAATTCTTAATTTTCGCACCTTTAATCTGTGAAGATTATCAAAATGTGCAAAACATGTAAGTATCAAAAACTTGTGTTCGCCACTGAGCTTATTTTCTGCGATAATTAAAAACCCCAATGTCCAACAGGCTTTTTGGCAGGGGAACCAGGGCGATGCTAACAGGTTAGCCTACAAAAATATGTCATCCCTGCCGCTCTCTTGACAATTTTCATTCGGATAACAAATAGCAGGAACTGAACTGTTTGTTTGGCAGCATTACCATGTCGCATTTTACAGATCATGTATTAAACCTGTTAGCTAACAGTGGCTGTGTAGACAGCAGTAGACATCGAGCTACATCAACATTTATACCGAATCATGTTTCTGGTTTAATAGTGTCCAATACTGACTGATTGTCAGTTTGCTGTTTGGTACAGGGCAGGTAGATTACTGTGGGCTTTTTGCACTTTTTCACTGGAAACAACCAAGTTAGCCAAATCAAGTTGCTATCTACGTCCTCGTAGTTGAGTGCGGGTTTATTGCTGTTTTTTTGTCCTGAGAACATAACAGAAGCACATATCCTTCTTCCGTGGCTCAGCAAAGAAATACCTTAACTAAACTGTACCTTTGGAAAATTCTGAAGACTCATAACTTGTAATTATATTTTAAAAAATGTGCTCTTATACACTTGGCACGTGAGTATTGTATTATAAAAGACTTAAAAAATTCCTCAGTAAAAACACTGCTTAAAATCTGGCTTTTATTAGTGTACTAACCCAGTGGAGAGGGCAGGGTATTAATTAGAAAAGGCATTCCGTAAGAGTATATTTGTGTGCATGTGCATATGGCATCATTGGTATTGTCCTGATGTTGCTTGGCGGTTGTGTGCATATGTACCAGCCTCCGTGGTAACAGGCTGCTTGTGACCTGTGTTGCCGCCCTGAATCCATCTCCCGTTTCACTCCTGCCTTTTTGTGAATTTTTAATGAGAAATCAAGGTTTTGAAAAATGAGCCCTGTAATGGCTCTTTGACCCACACTGCTGCCTCTGCTTCTTGAAAAGAAGCTTGGGGTAACTGCAGCTATACTTAATTGCATGGCAAATACTCTCTTTGGTTCAATGCCAATTAGTAGCATCTGTCAGCTTTAGAAAGAGGCCTGGCAATCAGCGCTTTCATATATTCACCAACACATGAGACAGAATTTCTTAAAGCTACAGCGAATTTAAAATTGTGAATCTGACTTAATAGGCTTTCTTTGTGTCCCGTGTTAATCAAAGATTGTTTTCTATTTGTCATAGAAGATGACAACTGATGACATGTGGCAGTGGCAGTGGGGTGTGGTGCATCTGCCTGGGCTGGCATGCAGCTGTAGCTGGCATGCTGCTGCAGTCGCAGCTGCAGGTAATTGGGTCGTCAGTAGTCTATTTATCTCTCCTGCAGTGAAGCTGGCGTCGGTCCCTGCTGTGTCTTCCCGAACTGGCAGAGCATTCTCTGGACGGTCAGACAGTGTTGTGGCCCATCATTAGCACTTAACATGTAGAGGACGGCAACACTCTCCAGGGGTTCAAACCTACGTATAGTATGTCTTCTGACTAGCCTGTCTACTCTCCCTGCCCCTCTCATTTGTTTGCCTGGTCTGCCAGCCTCCTCACTGCCAACTATACTGATGATGCAAAGCCCACATCTCCCTCCTGAGTCTGCTTTTGGGTTCCACAGATCTGTGTGATTTAAGATGACAGAGAGCGAAAGAACAGCATTATTATGATCAAAAGGTTTAGTCCAACTGAAATTAAACTGCATGTTTTTCTGCTCTAGCAAAGAAATCTAGTTTATAATTGTTTTGTTTTGGTTTCACGGTGGTATCCCCCGTTTGTGCATACAGCAGTCTGACTGTTATTCTTTTTTTCTTCATGTGTGGGAAGACAATTTCTTTGCAGGAAGCCAGTCAAATAGTTTTGTTTTAAACTGCTGTTGCATGAAGCCTAGAATCATCACAGCATGAAACAGCAACTAAAGAGCAGACAGACTCCAATTCCAATACACCTCTTGCCCCTATCATGTAACCCTACCCCTCAGTTTTGTGTGTTCACGGCTAGCGGTAATCCGTCCTGATTCCTGTTGGGATAGAGGGGCAGGGCCAAATGTTAGTAATGTAATGTAATGAGAACTCCCTGTCGTTTAATGTATGATAACAAGCATAAAACAATCGCTACTAGTTTGTTCATGTCTCCATAACTAGCAAATGTTACTTTGTTGTCGCTGCTCTGTGCATGACAGTCCCGCAGCTTTTGGGTTTACTTTGCATTGTGCGACCAACTGCGAATGCACATTAATGTTTGTCAAAAAGACCCCATGACCTTATGGTGCAGATCCAGATAAGAGGACGGGTCAGGTAGGGAGGGAATGGTCGAAGATATTGATTGGCGTTAATAGTAGCCGATAGCTTTATCGCTCAATGTGAAATACTCCCCCCGTCATGTCAAAGTGGCAATTCTGTCCGACCCTGAGCTCCAAGTGAAGACATCCAATTGGTGAAAAGAGGGCCGTTTCAAACACAGCCACACAGCAACACTCGAGACCGACAGCTGCCAATTTGACCACAGGAGAAAACCAGAAAACATTGTCTCTAAAAAATATGATCCAGTTTCACCCAAATCACTGAATAACATTTCAGTAGGTAAATTAAAGTAATTGTCGAGGCCCACCCCCAGGAAAACTTGCGTCTTTCTGACATGAAATGGAAGGTCTGTGCCACTTACTCGATTGGTCCTTGCATGCACTCTAACGAATGTCATTCTAGTTTTTTACGTGATACCGCAAGCAGCCACAGGGACAAATTGGCAGCAAGGCTGAGGGGTGGTGCCGTATCCAGAAATGCACCCATGATGCCGCTGCTAACAAAATGATGTCTTTCATTCGCTTGTAAGTTACACTAGCAGCACAAGTTGAGTCAGCCAAACACGCACATCGGCCCACCCACTCAGAGGTTTGAAAGCTAAAGGAACATTTCTGATGCTGCTCTCTTTTTTCTTCTTTTCAAAGATATTTAAATATTAATAATAAATTTGAAACTCCCTTTGACGTGATTTTTGACTGCGAACAGAGACTTAACCATATTCTCATTGTGTCTCTATTGTTCCAGTGATGTGGGAGTTTGCTGGCACATTTTGCTAGTTCCTAGTTGTTGAATCTGATCTGTATCTGAAGGTTTTTATTGGCTGAGCCCTTCTTTAACATAGAGAAATCTGCTACAAATAATAAGGCTGTGAATTGTTTTTCTCCTGCCAAATGGGAGCTGCACTGAACTCACTGTTGTATAAGCTTCCATTACACACTATGATATATTTTTTAGTGTTAGATGTGAATAATTCCACGGTTGGCAGCCTGGTTATGAAGTGTAAATACACAGCAAGCACTTTGTAAAAAGGAAATATTGAGTTCTGTGATGTTTGGCTCCGTTGAAAAGAGAAATAGGTAGATCAGTGTGTCCGTGTGTCCCCGAAGAGGACAGCTAGAAAGATGTCTTAAAGCTTTTCTCATTAGCTTCAACATTTCCTCCTCACTGACAAGTGTATGTGTGTGTGCATGTGTGTGTGTGTGTGTATGTGCGAGAGAGAGAGCGCTAGAGAGCTTCCCTCTCACTCACTGGCAGCTATTGATTAAGTCTGGAGCAGAGAAACAAGATATCACACAGCAACCAATCTCAGTTTGGATTATGTCATATCTTTCTCTCGCTGGCTTTCCCTCCACTACACCTCTACTCTGGATTCCCTTCACTCAAGTGGACAGATCCTCAAGGTGGAAAGAAACTCACCACACATCCCTAGATATCGAACTCCCCAGTGAATCAGTACAAATCATTTTTGGAGTCCACCAATTATACACAGGGAATCTAAACTTGGAAGACTTCAAGGACTTTTTTAAAGTCTAAGTTAAATTTAACTTTGGTTCAAGTGAACATACCTCTGTCATAAATAACTAACATTACAACTGGCTTCTCTATACACAGTGTGTTGGAAGAATGAAAGCAGGCTCTGTTTAAATTTAGGTCCTGCATTGGTTATGGCTGTACAGATTTGGTTCAACCAGCCATTGTCGCCCTGTAACCACATTATTTGTGACATCTTTGAGGTCTTTTGCATTATATGCATGTCTACTTTAATTCCATTTGCATGTAAAGGATTGGCCCTATCATCCTAGGCTGATTGAACTTCAATTGAACTCTCCTGGAACCGTATGACAGCCAAGGCACTGCCACCCCTGAACAATTTGCTTGTGAGGATGCAACTGGACAAGCACCAATTCGAATTTTGTGTAAGCATTCCTTTGGACAAGCACCAGCCATCCAACAGGCACTCACAAATGAGGGAGAAAAAGCAATTTGCAATGACCTGAATTCCAACAATGGCAGTCGGCAGTGTCATGCACTGAACAACATTAATCTGGGCTTTTTCCCTACATGCTTTTACCAGCATCTGTATAGAACCTCACAAATAATGTGTGTTTACGATAAAAGAGACTGAAAGCCTTTAGGCAGTGTGGAGCTTTGAGGTAAATATTTATGGCTAGCAAGACTACAGACTCACAATGACAAAGGTTACAGTAAATGCTGATATTTAGTAGATATATATATGCTTACCATGTTCACCATCTTTGTTTAGTTTATTAGCATGCTAACATTTGCTTATTAGCTCAAACATACAGAAGGTATGGCAGCTGAGGCTGATATAAATGGGGTTTGTTTGGCAGGAAATTTGCTATAATCCAAAGTATTCAACACATTTTGACCTGATCATGATGAAGGGAAATTGCGTAGCTTTAAAACTGCGCCTTTACTGTGTATGTATAGTTAAATGTTTTGGTGTGTAAACAATTCATATTTACCAAAAGATCGCCTCACCTGGCAGCCACAACTCAGTCCTTTGGGGCAGCTCCGACTGTCAAAGTTACGTCCACTAAAAGTGCTTGTTTTGGCCGGTCTGAGGTTGTTATTTAAACTATTCTGAGTTAGAGCTTTTTAGGAAATAATAAGATCCCTTTTGTTACCAGAAACACAGGTCTCGCTCATGCAGAAGTCTCGCTCTCAAATCTTGCGAGAGGTGAGTTCTTACAGGAAGAGGATGGTGGAAAGACTTGGAAAGAGGAGTTTGGAGTTTAGCTAGACAAGCTGCAAGTAAGAATTTATGTCAAGTCCTGGATGACTAACTGATTTTGACAAATCTAGTTGAGGCAACAAGTGCAACAGCTCATCGACAAGAGATTTCAGAGTGGGACTACTTCTTGAACGAGATTGTGTTTCTGGTTACCAAAAGGAGTTTATTATTTAACAAAAAGCTCTGTCGCCATTGGAATTGTTTCCATAATGTTGTCAGACACTTCACAACCTCAGCCTGTCAGTGGTTAAAAAAAAAAAAAAAAAAGACTTTTAGTGGACATAACTTGAATGCCCCAAAGGATTATGTTGCAGCCATTGCAGTCATGTTGTGGTTGCAAGCTGAGGCAATCCACTGGACATCTTAAAAAACTTTTTGACACACTGAAACATGTAAATGCAGGACTTGGGTTTAAAAATACCAATATTCCCCTGTAAGATGTCACAAAAGTCATTATAATCCATCCTGAGAGGATCATGGATGTCTGCATAGGCCTGTGATCCTTTAAGATGAAGCAATGTTGACATATGACCCTGCATCACAGGTCATCACCTTAAATTATAGATTTCCTAGATTGTTTCATTAGAAAGGGGATTTAGAGATGAGGAAGAGTCAACATAATATGTTGTAACAGAAATATGCTTTCTTTCTTATCCCTTTAATCAACCTACTGCACCCTTAGGTTGGGGACCATTAGCATAAAGTTCCTCTGTTGCCTCACAACTGAGATCGCACTGACAAAACAAAAAAGTTAAATAAGCCAATTCAAGCCTAATTCATGCGAATAAAGAGGTATATTTCCCAGATGTTCCCAGACTTTAATGGATTTTTGTGGGATATTTAGGACTATACTGATTACATAACATTGCAAAATTTCAACTTTTAACTATTTTCTCATGAACTCTCTTGAATGACAACAGTGAACAGAAAAATATAAATATACATACAAATATTACACTATTTACGCTAAATGTATTCAGTGTAGGTTTCACATAAATCATATTCATACATTTCGAAGACAGAACAAGCCCATCACATTGCAGCAGGCCCTTTACACCACAAACAGATCGGTGTAGGAGTATACAGCGAGTGAATGAATGAAAGAAATCTGGCACATGGTTGTCTACTGCTGTGCATATTTTGATGCCGATCTGCATTTAGATGCAGAATTTATTTTATTTGTTTAATTCCATCATTTAAAAGCGCTGAGAAGACTGAGCAGCCCTCATGGTGGTGTGTGTGTGGTCTGAGTGTTCTCTCGATTCTTGTGGCCTGATGTGTTTTTTACAGATTGATATAGAGTTGATGGGGTGAGTGAAGAGTTGATGAACTGCACTGGCATTATTAGTGCTATGTGAGTCATATCACGCACCAGTGTGTCAGACGTCACAAGCTGTCTGTAACTCTGTGCTGGATTTATTGACCTCCCGTGACTCCTGTACAGAACCTTCGTCAGATGAATCTCCTCAGGTAACTCACAAAAGACACTATAAATAATACTGTATATTTAATGTAACACCAACATTAAAAAATCTGTAAGAATTAGTGACGAGGGTACAGAGGCTCACTGTCATTGTGTATGCTATATGATGTAAATAACCCACCTTACATGAAAAGAGATGCCATTTCATGAACAATTCACAATATAAATAATGCATAACTACTGTTTCCTGCAGGCTTTTGTGCTGTAGATGTTGTAGCCGTTTCATGTTGCTTTAAAGTGAGATGTTGAATGAAATGGCGTGAAAAAACATGCAGAATATGAAATCACAAGATCCAGATATGTATCAAGATGGATGGGATTTCATTACATATTCAGTTGTCTTCGGGAACATAAGAAAAAGGCATCCCCCTTTTCTTTTGAGGCCTGTCATCATTGTTCAGTCATGAGGCGGAGGAAGTTTAAAGGATCTCCTCAGATCTCCGGCTGCATTTGTTGTGAAGGCATAAAAGACCGTGCTTTATATCTATGTCCAGTGGCACCACAAAGACGAAAGGGGGATTTACAAGGGAGACAGACAGTGAGGGTAAAAAAGTAAAAAAATGTGATAGTGGAATAGGAGGTCAGGGTGGAGACGTAGAATGAGTGCTGTTAATATTAATAAATATCTTTTCTTCAAAGGCCAAACCTGCCGGCCTCATCATTACAACACATCTCTCTATGCTTTCACCAGCATGGAATAAAGACATTTTTATTTAACAGGGTTCCACACAACGCTTTACAAAGCAGTTTTTAATTCCGTAATCTAAGAATAAGGCCTGAATTGGCATCAAAATGTCTTAAGTCCGTCTTTCAAAAGTCTTAAAAATGCTAAGGGAACAAGGGAAGTAAAATTTTATGAATATTTTTCTCTGATGCTGCAGTCCTTCAAATCTTGCATTAACACTACACAGATGAGGATAGCAGAACAAACAACGCTCATTCTTGGTTTGCTGTCGGGATACTCAGTGCAGTTCCGCTGTCTGCTAGCTGGCTGTCACTTATCCCGGACAATATGAGCAAGTGCAAATCCCCTGAAAATTTGCCATTCAACCAAGATTTTGCGGCATGGCTAAAACTGGTACCAGGCCATGTAAACAAGGCACTTCTTTGTGCAAGAAGTGTTCCAAACTCGGCACGCTAGGAATCAAGGAAGTGGAATCTCACATACCAGAGTGAGAAACCAAAAACTGCCAAGTCAACCTGCCAACAAACACCAGGTATTTCTCAGTTCTGTTCTACCCTCATCGCCATCACACCTCCGCCCCTATCTCCAATTCCAGCACCTGAGACAGCAGCAACAGATCTCCTAAACATCCGGGCGTACGCCTTCACTGAAAGCAGAGGTACAGTATGAACACCAATCTTACAAGTCAGAAGAGGAAGTAGGAGACTTATTCCTTGCATGCAGTTCTGACATGACAGCCTACATTGGTAAGATTGGATTAGGCCCCTGCATCTCAGATCAGCACAATATTAAGTCGGTGGTCTTAATCTTGTGGCTCATCAGTGAATAGTTTGCTTTGAGTCGTAAATATGTCAATTGATGTTATCATTATTGATGCCTTACCTGGGTCGGCCTCCATCCATTACAAAAATATGCTGTTTGGCAGGTTTTATATGCTTACTGGGTCCCATCTGGATCCAGCATGACTGTTTTTGTAATTATTCTGATGGTTAAATGCTTCATGAATCAAATGGCAGTTGGAAACTCTTGTAGCTACTGCAGCAAGAAAAGGCAGAGCAGTGTCGGGGGCTCGACTGACAGTGGTGGGAAGCTGTTGCCTCCACACCTTACATAATGCTTGCAAAGATAGCTTCACCATGTGGCAACTGGAGAAGGTTTTGAGGGCCATGCACACACTCTTCCAGTGCCATGCTGTGGCTACAGGTAGCTTAAGAACTTGCCAGTTTTCGAGAAGGCCTTACAGGTGTCGCCTTCGCTGACCATATACATGGATGGGGTCATGTCAAAGAAGCTAACAAATTCAGGAACATCATCTTTTGACACCATGGAGGTGGCAAAGATCACCAAAGAAGAAATTCTTCTTCTAAATGTCTGTCACCAGGACCTTTAGTCCTTTCTTGACCTCATACCAGACTACAGCCAGTGATTCCATCCCATGAAAAGGATTTGGCAGAGATGATGACGGTTACTTTATTCTAGTCATATACTATTATGACTATGACTATTATTATTATTATGGTTATGACTATTTTGTGTCCATTAATTGTACTTCTGATCAATGAACAGTGCTCCCAATATTTTGTCCAATCAATATGGCAGGAATTATTTGGGTTACATTTTTAGTTTTCCTGTTCATGGTGTGTTCATCAAGAGGGAGGTCCTCCACGACATCAGTCCACTCCAGTTGGTCAGACTGGTACTGCTGACAAAAAGAACTGTGTCCATCCAGAGGATGTGCACGTCAGCGTGGGTGCAGAATCAGCCCTGAAGGTAGTGTTGTCATGGCTTCTTCTTTGTCCAATAAACCAACTTTTATCCACCAATTCCTGAGTCAGGTTCTGCTTTTGGGTTCACCCTGTTTGATCGTAACAAGTGTATCATTCAAATTATTATCAGGATGCATAAAATGGATTTACTATTTGTTATGTAGGTCATTCTCATTATCCCCGCCAGGAACTTCAAAGACAGAATAAGAGAGGAGAACTCACACACGGAGAGTTTCGGAGGAACTGCATCAAGGTGATGTCAACCCTCCTTCAGAAAGTGTCCGAAGAGAGTCCCTTAAAATAGGAGGCAGGTGACCTGTTTGAACCCTAGAAAGATGTTCTTTGATCCGGACTTGTGCCAGGGTGAGATGAGCAATCTCGTCCAGAGGTTTCCTCGAGATGAGCAGGTGTCAGGAGGAGTCTATGCTGTCATGAGAGAATAGGGCAGTCTCTGCAAAGTTTTGTTTTTTTCCCCCCACATTTATTGCAATGTGTCTCTAAATGTAAAAGAAACAGTGATACAGTAAACATCATCAAAAGTGTTAGGGATCCAGAGAGTTTATATTATTACTCAGAACGTACCTGGTTCTTACCTTGTACTGTGTGACAAGATCTCTCTGTTTTCAGCAAAGGAGGTTTTTTCCTTTAATAAGATTTTCTTGAATATTAGAAGGAAAATGAAACTGTGTTAATAATATAAGATAGCTTCTCTCTGCTCATATGGGGCAATAATTAAGTCCCTGGAGTGGTGCCGGGTGAATGTGTGTCTTTAGATGTGTGTGTGTGTGTGTGTGTGTGTGTGCATACTATAAGCATATGTTTAATAAAGCAATGTCAGTTGTTAACTATTTTTAATGAGTTTTGCACTGAGCGCTTCATCTTCTTAAAATCCTTATTCCACATTCACTGTCTATCATACGGAGATACATTTCCTGATGGGGACAGTGTGTATGCAGTGCTAATTTTCTGCACAGCTCACTCGCGGCAGCACCTGCAATTAATGGGAATCAATTACATGCCTGCACTGAGACCGCAATGGGAGGAAAGTTTTAAGTTAACTGCTCTTTCAGTAACTGAAAGTTTCCACTAGTCATAAATGGAATCTGGGAATTGTAATCGTAAATATGCGGTCTGCACAACACAAACGCCAGCTCCAATGGCAAAAGCAAACACAGGTACATGTTCGACTCAAGTCCAAATTAACTGTGGGCTGCATATGGATATGCAGCCCACATCCAAAATGAGGATAAAACTGGCCATGCATAGGTAATCCTACCTTAATTGGGGTTTGGCAGAAATGTAATATGGCACACATGGTAATGATCTGTGGGCTTGATTATGCAAACGGTCCAGTCACAGAGAGAACAGGGTTTTTACAAACAATGTGCCTTTGTGATGTGACAGGCCGATTGTTGTGGGTGCCATAAGCTGTGAAATTGGCCGAACAGATGACATTTTAACAGAAAGGAGTATAGTAAATATTATCATTTTGGATTCTTCCCAGTAGCTTCTCTGAATTTCAAATACTTGAACTGCGGTAATTAGGCTTGGATGGGCACTCTGCTGAAGTATCTGGTACAGATAATGTACTTTTTATGAGCAAAAGTATCATCAGAGGAAAATCTGTCAATACCCATACACATGATGAAGGAAAATCATCAATGACCAAAAAACTATCACCTATGAACAGTTATCTCTTCTATGAATATTTGTTTTAATAAATAATTGAAAATAGCAACCTCCCATCAGTTTCAGGCTTCAGATAACTTTGGATTAGGCCCACACACCTCCAGTTTAAATCCTGGCCATTATGGACACACATAGTATATACTATATACACATAACTGTCTACTCACTCATCCCAAGTGGTAATGGACTATACATGTTTTAGAAGATATATGTTTTGCTAGGCAAGGATCATTTAAAGAGTTTTGGTTGAAAACATTCAAAACTTTAACATTATCACATCTACATATTATATTGCAAAGCATGTTTAGCATGCAAACCAGCTAGCCTTGGCCCGCTCCAGTCTAAAACTCCTGTGCTAGTGGTTTGAACATCAACAGTGCCCTAAGCTCCCGCTCCGGACCGCTAGCTGCATGGTTAACTGAGCTAACTAGTGGCAGCTACAGTTGGCAGCAGTTAGCAGTTACTCTGGCGATATGCTGCCCCCCATTTGTTTTTTAACTTCTTACTTACAGCAGACAGATTTCCATGCAGTCAGACCCTGTTTTTGATATCTCTGATCTCATTTTTTCAGCGATGCCATTCAATGTATTTACATTCAGTTGCTACCTCTCTGTTTGTAGTTTTCATTGTTGGTGGCAGGGTCCGCCATTCCCGCTCTGGATTCAATTTAGAGATTCCTGTTATTTGTCATGGTGTTTCTCACTGGTTTGAAGTGGGCAGGGCTCAGCTGGAAAAAGTGATGTCACATTCTTTCATGAACCAATCAGAATTTAGCAACATTTGAATCAACTTGTGATGACAGTTTGTGTGTTTCTTTGCTCATTTCACCAACACTGTTAATCAAATCTGAGCAACCAACACCCATAGCAGTCCTGATGAAGCAAATTAGCTAAAAATGGTAACTGTTAAAGGAATGTATCAACAAGAGTATAATTGGATCATAGTAAAAGTAAGACACTTCTGGTTATTCTGTATGCATATGTGCTGACAGTACCTTGATTACAATTTCACCGATTCAGCAGGTAAAACACGTCCTGAAAATGAATCCACTTCTTACAGCACCACAGAAGGAACATCTGTGGGGGGTTTTTTAACACAGAAATGATTACCACAACACCCAACACAGGATGATAACACTCAATTTTAAGAGGATGTTGTGTGATGAGAAGAATAACAATACTGGGATACCAATCAAAAAATTAAATGAGACAAGGAAAGAAAATGAGTGAGATGTGTCTCAAATGCAGACAGGATTGAGGCGGAGGTTTCTTGTGCAGCTGCAATAGAACAGTAAATAAAGATATGTCTTTTTCTACTTGTTGAGTGAGTAAGTTTAGTCATTCCCTGAGGTGCTTAAACACTGGCCAGAACACAAGAAAATGTTTAACACATATCCAGCAAAGTCCAATTAAACCATCTCAGTTGGCTCCAATAGCACCACTAGGGTAAAATGATAATGATGAAATCATAATGATGAAACAAAGTCGACTTTGATGTGAGATGCAGCGGAAAAGACCCAGGAGAGGCACCCTTGGACTTCAAGATCACAGCCATACTCTTCAAGAAAATAAATGTTGGTGGGTCTGTTGAGAATAGTAAGAGTCTATTGTACATAACAGGATGCAGATCTGATTACTTTCTCCTTATCCAAGTCTAAAAATTAGGTAGCCTACATGCTTTTCTTTTAAAAAAACAAAAAAACAAAACATTGAGAAAAAAAACAAAATGAGGTGGAAGTTATTTTTCATTATGCATGTCAAGAAAAAAAGTCGAAATGTAGAGAAAAACTTGACATTTCAAGACTGAAGTCGACATTTTGAGACTACATCAAACAGTGCATATGACTGCCTCGACGAAATGCCTTGTGTAGATGAACTGATGAAACTGTACTTCAGAATCGGCTTTAATAACAAAGAAATGATTTCTCTTTTAGCTCATTAACACAGTGAAGTTGTCAGTATTTTTGAGGAGATTTTGCTGAAAACTGCACCTGTTCAGAAGGAAAAACCACACAAGCATGGAAGAAACTGTATTTCAACTTTATTCTCTTTCGACTATTTTCTTGAAGCGCATAATGAAATTTTAAAAAAAACTTCCTCCTCTCATTTTTTTCTCACCCCTGACCCAAGTACATATCAGGTGTTTTGTATAGTTCACACTTACAGTCTCTCAGTCTGTGTTGTGAAGCAAGCTCTGGGGAGTGCTAAGATATGCACACTGTGTACTAAGTTTAATTAGTTTAAAGTGTTTTTTTTAAAAGGTGCAATTAGAAATATTTGGTTGGTTCAGAATTTCCATTTACATCGATTTGATTTGATCTGAAGAGCAATTAAATGTACTGTGTCTTTTTCTCTTCAGTCTTAAATCTATTAAGTAAATGAGCAAAGCCGCTACATGCTGGAAGTCATGCTGTTACACTAACTTCTGGTCTTTAAAGCAACATTATGTAACTTTATAGTACCAGTCTCACTATGTTCTACATTGTATGATAGATTATTCTTCTTCTTCTTATGACGTAGTGAGTTTTGTTTGTAGTTAGCACTTACATTGCTTCTGACAAATGATTACAGACCTGTGATTTATATTTACGACATGGCGCCTAATCACACAAAATGCCAATTTCTACATAATGTTGCTTTAAATGTATGCAGTTAATCTTTAAGTATACTGTAAAATCTGACAGTTACTTTTAAAAATCGAGGAAACCAATTACCTCGAAATGAGCAAGTAAACTAATAATTTTAATTTGTTAAAGCTTTTTAGCTCGTACAACTTAAATAAAATACCCTTTTTTTGTAATCAGTTTCCTTTCAACTTTTATAATACACAGTGCAGCAGCTAAGAGAGCTTGACACACTGTAACTGAACAAAACACAAGTAAATGGAGAATTACATTCACAAATTTGACCGGTATACTCAGCTTACCAATGCTTTAAGTTGTACACAACACAGAAGAAGCACATGGTACATGTTTTGTCAAAGAGAAGTGTAAAAAAGGGAAATAAAAAAATAAAAAACATATTAAATTGGTTTGTATCACACAATCAGGATCAGAGAAACAAATATAACACATGCCTTAACCACATGTTTCAACATAACCACATGTCATGAAAATAAGTGAAGGATGGACCTTAAACTGGTAAACTGAAGTGCTTCTCCTTCAGTCAGCCTCCTCTTCACCACAACAGTCTGGTACAATACAAGCAATGGCTGCATCCAAACGTCTGACAATCTACCATCACTCATTAATACGCGAGTGAGGTAGCAGCCCCAAAGTGGCAAACCAGCCCACTATTTTCAAGGTTACTAAAACAAGTGCTTCAGAATAAATGAATTGTTGTTATAGTTCATAATAATTCAGCAAAAGGAGCTACAAAACAATATACTTTTTCATTATACTTCAGAGTAAAATAATTAGTAAACGTTATCTTAATCTTAATATTGTATTTTAATTAATATATCAGTCCAGTTTGCTGAGGTCATTTACTATTCAGACGCAGGAAAAATGGAGCAGCACAGAAATGTTTAAGTGCTTCTGGTTGAATTATAAAATAAGTCTAAATCAATAAAATAAATGATTTTCTCCCTCTAGCTCTCTCTATCAGTCTTTTACTTATTCTAACGTGTCTTTCTGCTGGTAAAAACAAAAAGCATCATGTAATTTGATGTTTTTACCAGTTGATAGAAGAGAAAAGCAACAGCGAATATGTTAAGGTTGACAGGCTTTGTTCAAGACCCGTGAGAGCTGTAGCCAATTAATTTGAACAAAACCATTTATCCTTGTTGAAGCTGCACTAATCAATATTTTATTATCATTTTTTTGAAATGTGACAGATGTTGCTCTTCGCGACGAGTGTCTCGTAGTGTCAGTGTTTTGGTTTTATGGTCTGCAACAAAACTGTTCTGGTTCAGCCTCACAGTACTTATTAGTGTAGTTCCCATCAGCAGCAGCAGGCAGCTGTTTAGCAAGAAAAGCTCTGATAAACCCAATGTGGCCCACCTGTCCAGCACCCAGATGACAACATTAACGACCTACTGGTGAACACAGTGGAGCTTCTAGCTGCTAAAGATCCACGTTTTTTTTTTTCAGGAGTTGGTGTGACCAAAACAGAGCAAAAAGGAGAGTGAATATTGTCAGCGCATTCATCAGAGGGCCAGACACAAAACTCAAAGTAAATGCTAATGCTGCTCCATGCTGGAGGTGTAAATAAACAACTTTTGCCAATATGTTGATGATAACGTAGGGTGATAATATGACAATGCTGTGTTAACGGCTGTCCCCAAACGGCCAAAAAAAACATTAATGTAGCTTTAAAGTGATGAACTGTTCACATTTCAATAGCATTATTAGTATTATCTTTAACCTTCGCACATTTACTCAAGAGAATAATTATGCTTTAAAGCTGGGGTTGGCAAGTTTGTAGAAACCAGCTAAAGCAAGCTAAACTGTAAATGTATCCAACCGAAAAAATCCCACTTCCTCCCTTCAGATCCACTCCAAAACACATGAACGTGCACCGACTACACAAACTGCCCCCCTAGCCCTTGCTGGCCAGCTGGGAGATGTATTTGTCGCTAGTTCGCTATGTTCAACATGCTCTGTCAGCTTTTTAGACTAATAAATACATAAGCAAAACAACTCAGCCGTTGGCAAAATGCCACAGTCATGTTAACACAAGGAAAATAACCGTCAAGAACATATGTATCCAAAAAGGGCTACCCAGTGTGCTTCGGGTGTGTGCTTTGTGCTAACGTTAGCCGCTATAGGAGTGTGTTGCAGCTGCAGCGGCTCTTTTATCAAGCTCAGAGGCTGTGTGCTTTGTGGGACTCGGTTAGCAGCTGAACGAAGGTCTGTCACTGCCACTGCTGCTCACTCGTTTTTTGGCTCAGGGGCTGTGTGCTAATGAACATAAAAAACAAACATGGCTACCGTTAGTACTCACTGCTGTCAAAAGGGAAATTTTGGCTGCATTTCTCCACCATTCTTGTACCACCAGCTCACTTATAACTTTAGGAATGCATCCACCTAGAGTTGTGGAAGTTACCAGTCATGTGCAATGAGTAGCCTGTCCAGTCTTTCATAAGGGCCAAATGAGACGATTGGATGTGCCTGCAACAACCACAGATACTGTGGCTGTACCCTGGTGTGAGCTGGAATATTGATTTTTGGATCTAATATGGAAAAGCACTTTGAAAAGAAGAATGATGAGCTAAAAGTCAAGATAGCCGGGGCAGAAAAGCTAACGTTAGCTCTGACAAGTGACTGCTGGACAGCTCTCACAAACCAAAGTTAACTTCACAACTACCTGTAACTTCATCAGTGCCAGTGTGCTCCTTTTTCCAGCGCTGGCATAGCAACAAAACGAGTCAACCACTTATGTGAGAGGTCCTCAATCAGAACCTCTCCGTCCAGCACACGTCAAACAACCTCACCAGGGAATGGAGTGGTGCGACGGAGCTCATCGAGTAATTGGACCATCAGACTAAAAGGAAAGTGCCTCTTGTATTTCACTTCATTTTGTGTTTTCTTTTCTTTCTCAGTAATTAGTTAGCAGTTAATTGGTGTCGGGCTCTTGAAAGCAAAATTACCTTAAACTGACATCCCTAGACTTAACGTGATAGAAAAACTTTGCATCAAATGTGATACTTTAACTCATTTAATGAAATCAGATGGAAAATGTACATGTGTTTAAAATACTTGAGGCCCTAATGTTTTTTGGAGTGTTCAGTTACTGTTCTGCAGTACTCAGACAGCACTGGATACTATCTGTTACAAATACTGGTATAACATGAGACCGCCCCAAAAAGAACAGTATTACAGCGTGGTGCGGTGAATCAAAGCAGGCTGAATCTGGACCCCGAGTGAGACTGGGATGATTAACAACCCTTTTGAAGGTGGCTCTACTCTTTCCACAGCCAAGTGCATGACTCCTCGCTTCGGAATACAGACTGAAATCGTAAGTGTAACTGAGCTTTGGGAGGCTCAAAATGCAGAAAATGAGATTTTCCAAATGTGTGAATAGAGGCGAAGCCTGGGCAGTAAGACATCCAACACTGTACTAACCTTCAACTCAGTTTTTCTACAAGTTTTAACATATTTCACTGGCTTGTGAATGCTTAAATCTGAAATAGTTGTGTGTGTATTCAATTATATATCACATATATTTGGATATACTGACCATTTATATTTTTAAGATACATTTCTCTAGAGCTAATAATTGTGTGTGTGATGAACTCCTCTAAGTCCTTCGAAGCTTACAGCCCTTTCTTTTCTCCGTGAGTCTTATTATCCCAGAGGGAAAGGGGCTGTTTAATGCTAAGTGCCAATTACTAGCACTCCAAGGTTAGCAGGCCAAGCTAGCCCACACTCTGTCTGCACTTTCTCCATAGCAGGAGACAAGCCTCCAGCCCTCTGACCAGACACACTCTCTCCATGTCTGTCACTCCGTGTGTCTCCCTTCCTCACACTGTCATCCCTGACTTCCTTCCCCCTCTTTCTCCCTCCACAGGACTCAACTTTTTTCATGCTTTCAGCCGTAAGCCTTCATGTCTTTCTCTACTTTAGGTTGATATCTCTCTCTTTCTGCCTAAATGATGAGGATGGAGAGTGTTCATTTGAACGCACCGGAGCATTGCCGTAATAGAATATATCCAGGAACCGTGCCAAGTCCCTGCACATGTGTGCATATGTGTCTTTGTGTCTGCCTCGGTCTTTGTTGGTCTTTATGCATGCTGCTGGTGTGTGTGCATTCAAGAGGATCTGACGTATCGCAGGAATAGCAACTTTCTCTTCCCTCTGTGTGTGTGATACAGTGATACAGGCCGTATGCTTCCCCTCAGCGATCAAATCAAATAGGCCCTCATCTCCCAGTGAAGCTCATTCAAAAACGACAGCGGTGATTGACAGGTGCCGTGGGCGCTGCATGCACACACAGACGCACAAAACCACAACTCGGATTTATCTGTCACAGCAAGGCAAAACAGCATGGCTGTGAGTTAGATCTCAGCTCGGCTTGCATTATGCATTCAAGCATGTGTATGCTCATGAGCGCTAAAGAGAGGAAGGGGACCGGCTCTACTTAGAAGGCATGACATCGGTGATTTGCAGCAGTGGGATCCAGGTCTCCTCCCGACGAGCATGGCCTTTGTTTCCTGTTTCGCGCTAGACAGGATATGACCTTGTTCAAGGGAAATTAGGAGCCTCGCCCTCCTGGTAATAAAACAATATTGTCACTATGTGGGTATGAATACACACAGGCACGCACACGTCTACACACAGCATTACCAGGGAAAAAAAGACAACTGAGCCGGTGTGAAAGTGTGTGGGTGTGAAGTGAAACTGAGATTGATAAATGCTCTGTGCTCTGCGGAAAGAACAGTGAGATAATACCTCAGGACCTGCATAACCACCGGTGTGTGTGTGTGTGTGTGTGTGTGTGTATGTATGTGTGTGTGTGTGTGTGTGTGTGTGTGTGTGTGTGTGTGTGTGTGTGTGTGTGTGTGTGCTGGAGGGTGGAGGTCTTTTAACTTTAACACTGGGGATTTAAAACAACTGAATTCACCATGTTGTACACATCCTGTAAACACACAAGCACTTGGGATTGTGCTTGGGAGGGCTTCTCGTTACAACATAACGCTGACATGTCATCACCTTTTCAGCTAATACGGCAAACTTGTTTGCAAGCAGCTGCTTATTTACACGTTCAGCAAACAGAGCTACATTGACATTTATTCAGGGTCATGTCAATCTAAGCACAATACTCACTCTGTTTCAGCTCTGTTTTGTTTTCCATTCAGCTCGTCGCTCAAGTTATTTGTCATTTTAAATAAAACCCATTGTTAATGTAAGGGATCATGCCCGGGATTAATGGATGAGGCCAGAGTCATGTCTTGATTATGGACACCCGAAGAGCATTAACACGCTTACACCATGCTAAACAATTATGGCTCTTAATTACATATTAAGGTTATATAGGGTGTTTTCGCGAGCAAAATCTAAAATTTTCACAAGCCATCTATTTCACAGGCAACACCTGAGAGTTTGACTAATGCCCAGAACAACCATTACCAACTCATGAGGCTCTTTTGCAATGGAACCTCGGAGAAGACTTAACAACTGGAGATGAACTAGTCCGTTCAGCTCAGCTGTCAGCCAGAAAGCCAACGTTATGCTAGCAAGATTTAAAGTCGATAGCATTATGTACGGCTGACAAACAGTTCATCTAATTTGATGGCATGTTTAACAACAAGATTAGCTAGCGAGGCGGCCATGTCTCAATCCCCAGATCAATATGAACATCAATGATAGTCCATGTTTACGGTCGGCCGTAGCCTGAAGTAGTATGTTGAATAATGAATGGGATGTACGATGATCAGGCAGCAAATGCACATAAACTCAGTTCACACACCTTTTTTTTATGATTTTACCATTACTTAACATTGGACAGTTCAGCCAGTGGACACAGGATGATGCACTGAAGGACTACACTCAGGTGTTGGCAGTGCCACTCATTTTACATAAAGGCTATAGTGCATTAATTTAGAATAATGAAAAGACCGTTGTACCCAAATATCAAGATAAATCACATCAATTCCCAATGATGAGGATTAGACCTAAGGTTGAAAACTAGCCTGACCTCTCGTTATAATCAAGCTCATGTGGCGTGTAAGTGGTTCTTTTCAGTTTCAGCCATTGTAACAGACACAGGCTGGAGGTAATCTCGACTTGTGGATCGGGAGCTTTTCTGTGAGCCCTGTTCCTGGAACAGAAAATCCAGGATTTTCCTGAATTTTGGTTAAATACATCTGGTTAACTCACTAATCCTTCTTTCTGGAATATTGCCCTCACCCCAATCCTCTTTTTTCTGTCTGCTGATACAAACACATTTATGTCTTTACCCTAACACACACCCTTGCCATTCCTGCTGGTGTTTTCTTGTTGTATGCCATCTTCTATTGCTGTGTTGTGTATCTCTAATGACATGGCTGTGACAATAGAGGGAAAAGAGCACTACCATACACTTAACTCAGCATGTGGTCAAGTAAAACCTGGAATTTGGTGCACCATGGGATTTATTACACCAGCTGTGCAGAGTACGTCAATAAGAAAACATATAAATCAGTGAAAAAAGTCAACAACCTGTTGAAAGTATGACAAATTTCTACGCTTTCCCATATTCAATATTAATTCACTGTAAAAAATGTTCATTTAAGTTAGAATGGCTAGCTTCAAGGCAGGCTGATCATTTTCTTCTTCACATTGCAACCCCCTCTCGTCTAAATCTTTGTGCTATTTTCATTTCCAAAGCACAGCACTAAATCCTCGCCTCAGATCTTTGCAGGATAAGAGAAATGGTCTAGTCTGACTCCCATTTAGTGATTTTCAAATACAGAAAACATGCGAGGACCATTGAGATGCACATAAAATTTGACTCAATATGCTACTGGTCTGCCTTTTAACTCTCCCACACGGTGTAGCAGAATAACTCAGACTCAGCCTACCTGGGGGAGGCATTGATCTCACAACCAGAGGTTGAGAGAGAAAGAACAAATCAGTGTGTATGTGTGTATGTGTGTGTGTGTGTCTGTGTGTGTGTGTGTGTGTTTCAGTGTTTGAGTGTGAAAAAGGTAAAAAGAAAGACAGAAAAAGGTGAGGAAGAAAGGTAATTCTCTTTGCAGTAGGAACAGAAAAACAGAATATAAGAGACACGAATGGACAAGGGCTGAATAAACCAGTGGACTACAGACGAGTGAGGAAGGAATACATAAGGATACACAAGCAGTAGAACATGAAAGAAGTATATACAGTAAACACATTCTTTGACCGCAGACCCCCATCCCAATTCCAATGCAATGCAGATCACTGATACATCAGGATATTTTTAGCTTTGTCAGCTTTGCAAACATTTGCATATTTGGCTGTTTCAAACAGACTCCAAGTGTTAAGGGTTAATCACACAAATTATGCATATAGTTATGTGATCATGGGCAAAGCCAATTCAACAGGCTGTAACAGGAAGGCTTCAGCAACTTGTCTCTGCATCTGTACTGACATTTGGATGTAAGTCAAGAATCATACATCATCAAGTGCTGTCTTCATGAGACTGCTTCTTCCTGTGATCATATCACGTACAATTTCTTCTGGAGGGTGACTGCACTGAAAAATGCATCGCATGTGTAAATACATGACGTTGCACATCTTTCAGGACAGGAATTCTGTATGTTTCTGTACGGTCAGTGTGGACACACCCAGCAAGGCCATGTTGTTGGGTAACACTGTCAAATGGGCCACTTGAAGGAGAAGGAACATAAGGAGGACGCTGGGATGGACAGTTGGGTCAAACAAAATCAGGACTTTGATCCAGGAGAACGCCAGTCATGTCAAGAGTGAAACAAAAGTCAGAAGTGAATTATTTTCACTTACTAACATGGTTAAGTTACATCACGCATGAAGCTAACTTAAGGTACGTTTGTAAAGTCAGGACATTTGTAACCAAATTTACATAAGTATCAGTTATTTAAGTCCAAACCAAGTACTTTTCTTGCTTAAAACTTACCAAACTGTGACCAAAGTAGTCTGACTTACCAGATGCAGACTGTTGGTATACAGCCTGTCATTAGGCAACTATTCCCCCCTTCCTTCCTATATCTGCATGTACTGTTCAAAATCCCAATCGCTACATGAAACAACAACAACAACCTCCAAGCCAGCAACCTACACGCTGAAACTTGTGAGTCACTCTCACTCTGACCTGTTCGCTGACAGCACGAAGATAAGCAAGCTAGCAGCTGTTACCTTTTCTTTTGCAGGGATTTAGCCATTCTAATGCCAGAGCTCACCTCCACATGTGCAAGCCAAGTTTCCGCCAACATTATTTTGCACGGGGAACCATTGCTGCATCCTGGGTTAAAAGCTGCCCGAGATGATTGTGATAGTTTTAAAGACATGCAAACAAGCAAGAGCGTTTTTTCCCCCTATACCAGAATGAGAAATTTCCTCAGCGCTGACACAGTACTGAGGAGATAGATCTGGCTATTCCAGACTGCGGAACAATGATATATGTTTTCAAGTATGAGGATGTGTTTCCCGTACAGCGTAGGCAACTTGATGATCACATGGGAGGGGAATGTCCTTGTAAGTGAGCGCCAGTCCAATTATTTTTTTTTTGATGAGGGAGGGTGGGGGGATGACACGCAGCAAATGGCCGCAGGTCAGACTTCAGCCCTGGCCCTTTGCAGCGAGGACAGGGCCTCTCTGTATATGGGACGCGCTCTACCAACTGAGCTGCCGGGGGGCCCCCTCCCCTCCATTTTAGTGAAATCTGTAAAGCTATATACAGGAGCACTGATGCAAAAGCATTTCTCACCACGATGCCTTCCCACACTCAGAGCTTGTGTCGAGGCAGTGGAAACTTTGTACGTCACTGCAGCTGGTCCAGTTGTGGGAAAGCTCAACCCTATTTCACTCAACAGTAAACTTCATGACAGTCCTTAGACCTCCCTCACCACCAAGAGCAAGCCAAGACCTGCTCTTTAGTTCTGCTATCCAACAAGGATCCCTCTTTGTTCTTACAAGTGTTATCTCAGCTTGGTCTTAAGATTTAAATTTAGTTAACAAGAAGCTTGTGTTTTAAATTGCATGTGTGGTGTTTAACAGAAGTGGCCATTTAAGAGGCAGCAGGGTAGCTGATGAAAGATGCTATCCGTTTGGATTATGTGAACAGAGTTTCTGGAGCTTCACCCATTACGGAGACTAAAAGTTGGGATGTCAGCCTCTGGCGCTTTGATTTTTACAACGTTTGAACGTCTCGTGACAGTCTCATGACGAAAATGCAGTACTAAGTTGCATAGTCAATCAGCTTAAAGCAGCCATATTTGGTATTTGTATAATAACAATGTATCAAATGACAAGGTGTAAACCATGTGACGACTGCAAAGTAGACACACGCAGTGATGACAATTATCACCTGAATCTGCAGCTCCCCTCAGCTTAGCAGAGCTTGTAAGCTTTCTGCTCATTGTTCAGCTGTACAGGCAGCAACATTGCTGTTGTTGGTGCCTCTCACAGACCTCATGGTGTCATTTTCAGCTGCAGCAGGCAGCTGTTTTCAGACACAGAGCTCTAAAAACCCACTTCAGCACCAAACAGTAAACATTCACAATTAGCAGCTAGCTGGTTAACATGGTGAAGCATTTAGCATCTTTTGGTAGTAATCAAAAATAGAGCTAATTGAAGCTAAAGCTAAATTGAGGGAGGAAGATCTTTTTTTTCCCCAAGAAAAAATATTCTATTCTACTTGTGTTATTGTGCTGAGTTTTCCTGTCCAGCAGTCCAGTGTAGAGCAGACAGCAAGATAATTACATGGTAGGGTAATGCCCTTGGTAGTGAGTGCCAGTTCTTCCCTCCACCTTGGTGAAATCTGTAAAGCTAAAAAGAGGAGCATGGCTGCAGAGAGGATCCTTCCCCTTATGCTTCCCAACACTCAAGATTTTGTCCCAAGGCAATGAAGACTTTGTGCGTCACTGCAGATGGCCATCAGGCAACCTATAACAGACAGAGTTAGTGGTGAAACAGTGGTGAGGAAGGACTTTCGGGTGTAGTAATCTTAGCCAAGGGCAACAAGTTGGACACTCTTTCCAAAGATATACAATGATGCTGCAGAGGAGCAAGCCAAGAAAATGTTCTCTTGAGTATTGCCAACCTGCACGGAGCCTGTTTTATTCTCCATCAGAGTGGGAAGGGAAAGGTGTTGGACTGGTGGAGAGTGGCCAGGTATAAAGGCCTCAGTATGCTACAAATGTTGTGTTTGTTGGATCATCGAACTTTGATTCTCTGGGCGGAATCAGGAGAACTATGTCCAGCAATATTGGCAGTTTTTGGAAACCATAAAACCTACCATCATACACTGCCTTCATTCTACATGCAACTACTTCTATCTCTTTTTGTGCGTAGAACCGAGTCAATGCCGTCCAGATGAGACAGTTGGAAGGTTTTTTTGTTGCCCCCATTTGTGCAATTTATTATGTTGAGACCACGAAGACACATGCTAGTCACAGAGTGCCCGGAGGGGGCTATGATGGCGAGTTGTTTGTCTCGCCTTCAAATGTGGCCATTGGGAAAAGCTACACTGACACTTCTCTTTTAGATGCAGTTGGACAGCATATATGTTTATGTATGACCTAGTTCATGTGAAGCATACTGAGACTTTAATGGAGCTGCTGCAACACTGATCCCACACTAAGGCTATCATCATCAGTTCAGCGTCAGCAGTGTGTTCAGTGCTTCAGCACCGTAAGTATATAAAGGAAGCATCTATGTCAGTGACAAATCCGGGGCAAGTCAAATGAAGTCATCCTTGACTGTTTTGCACGAGTGTGCATCCTAATCCAAAAACTCATCCTACTTCTCTGATAACAAAGATGCATTTTTTAAGTGGTTTTGTGCTCATGTAATTTTTACTTCAAGGAGATGCTGAGATAAAAGGCTGAAAACTATAGAGACTTGTAAGCCTCACAGAAGCCCGTGTAAACACTATTCCAGTTGCCTGCAATGTAATGATGATGCCCCTTACCCAAGAAGCTGTCTGTTGAGCCTTGCCAGAACAAAGCTTGTGTTAAGCAGCTTTATTAAAGGGAGGACTCTTCCAATTTTACACATGGAGTTCAGTTTACTTGTCATAATGAGTACAACTCACCCAGAGGAAACCGTTGAATAATGTCTCCTGTGGCTCTGGGGGAGCTTTTCAAAGTCTGAGAAAATAGCCCTGAAGATGTCATCAGGGTTATCTCAGCTTGGCCTCGAGATTTATATTTTGTTAACAGGAAGCCTGTGATATAAATTGGGTGTGTGGTGTTTGAAGGAAGCTGAAGAGGCAGCAGGGTGGCTGATGAAAAATAGGAAGAGTTTGTGGAGCTCGACCCATACCAGAGACTAAAAATCTGGATATCTCGGTAACTGCTGCCTTGATTTTGACTGTTTTTCAAATTGACTCTAGTGAGTCTCACTACTTTATTGAAGTGCAACAGTTTCAGCTTTCAGCTCTTTGTTTAGCTGTCCAGCCAGCGTCTTTACTGTTGTGGATGCCTGTCACAGCCATCATAGTGTCCTTTTCAGCTGCAGCAGGCAGCTGTTTTCAGACAAAAAAGCTCTAAAATCCCACGGTACACTTCAGCACCAAGCAGCAGACAGGAACAGTTAGCGACTTCCTGGATAACATGGTGAAGTATTTATCAGCTTTTGGTAGAGACCAAAAATTAAGCCACAAGAAAGTAAATATTGGATTAACATTCTCCAAGAACTCCAGAAGAATGAGAATGAGAAGCTGTTTGCTCACAACCTTGCCAGACAGTTCATCCCCCAAAATTCCTTCTGCGCGATGATACGGTCGACGGGTGTAGTTCGGTCGAAAGAAACTAGTTCCTGCATGAAACTGCCCACCACGAGGTCGGTGGAGTAACCGGGTCATCATTTCTGGAAAAACACACTGCTGTTGAGTTTTTCAAATGTATTTTTTTTTGGCAGGAGCCAAGTGTCATCTGGGGCTATTATTTCTAAGAGTAGGCAGAGCTCTCTACGGCTGATATCTCCGGAGCTCAGCAACTCACACCAAAACAATCTGGATAGACAAATGTCACAACCAGTAAGAGGAAAAATATGTACTTTTGATTTGGGGTTGAACTTTCCCTTTAAGCAGGCTACTATATGTCATTGTTGTATTTTCCGTTGCCCAACAGTAGTCAAAAAAAAAATCAGTAATTGCAGGTTCAGTATCAGCTATATAGTCTTGTCACTTTTTATCAATTTCTTAGTGCACACTGTTTGAATTAAAATGTACTCGACAGCGACACTTTATTTGTTCTCAAGAAAATACATTTACTGCACAAGTTGAAAAAACAGAATTATATGCACATATGGAAAATATATTGTTCCTTTGACAGATCCTCGTAGATCACTGCTCTGCAAAGGGTAAACCACGGTAAGTAAACCATTTTTCTACTGCTGAATGGTCTATAGAGACAGAGAGGCCACAGATGATAGCGACTTTTGACTTTGACAATCCCATTACTGGATCATTGTCAAAGGATGACAAAGCAGAGCAAATATACACAGAAGGGCCGGAGGAGAGGGTTGGTGAGCGGGAGATTGGGTGGGAGCAGACAGAAAGAGAGTCATACAGGGGGTACGGAGGGAGGCAGAGGCTTCCCCTGTCACCATCTGTAGTCTTGTGGAGAGCATAAATCCTGCTATCTGTGTCATGCATACTGTACCGTCGCTGCCGCCACATCAGAGATCATCAGTACACGCGCGCACGCTCGCACACACAGGCGCGGATGATCAGCGCGCACACTCCCACACAGACGGACGCGACACACTTAATGTCTTCCACCCCTCTTAGCCCCATCTGTCTACGTCTGTTCCTCTGCCCCTCCCTCTCAAGTTCGCATAAACACTGTTATCACTGTGACAAACACAGAGATGCACACTAGGAAAGTGGGGATATCGACTCAAACACACGCAAACATGAAGGCACATACTGTATGTTGCCAGCATTCAGGCAGATTTCTTTGATTTTTTTGGTCCATTTTCCCCACCTTGCAGTATTTTCTCATTCATGTCATCATCATAATCAGCACTTTTAAGTTTTTTCATCACCTTTTTTTTTTTTTTTCCCTTCTCTCCATGTCTTTCCATCCATTTGGTCATCCTCCCTCAGTGTCCACCACATTCGCCTCACTCAGCTGATAAAAACCCAGCTGAATGCCTACAGGGTAAACTTGTTTCCTGTTTAACCTGCCTCCTGTTTATTGAGCATGGCATAATCCCTCCCTTTTTCACTTTACATCTCTTCCTCCTATTTTCCTCTCTGTGTTGTGCTCCGTCTGATTTATTGCTCTTTCCCATTCAGACGGTGTTCCTACCTCTGCAATTTCTTTATATTCCCGCCTTCATTTGTGCATTTTTCTCCTTCACTGTCTTTGCATTGTGATCACCCTTTTATTTGAAAAAAAACCCTGTCTCCTCTCTTTCTCACTGCCTCCCACTCCCATCATGTTTTCCTTTTCATCTTTACCATTAATTTCCCCCCCTCTCCCCCCTTTAAATCCTTCTCTCCTTTTCTTCTTCTCCTCTCAACCTTTTCTTCTTGTGTACATTCTCTCTCAATCCCCTCCGTTCTCTCTGCCTCTCTTCTCCCGTCCTCTCCCTTTGCAACAGCAGATCAGGGAGATTTACATTCAACACCACGGACAGCTCCCGACACAGAGAAGACAAAGAGTTGCAGTGCCACCTGTTGGCCAGCGTTAGCACTACACCTACAGGACAGTGGGGGAGGAAAATAATTGTTTTACTCATAACTCAGGACAGATAACTTCCACATGCTCATACATATGTGAATAAGGCTGGAATATGAGAGCGGAGAGCCGGTCACGCGCCCGCACCCACAAAAGTCAACTTAGAGAGAACAAGCTTTAACTCTGAATACTACATAGAGGAGATTCTGCTGGGAGATCTATGAGAGAGGTTAAGCTGGCAGGCCTCGGGGTAATGGCAACCATATATTATCCTGTAGTTTCATTCCACTACATGTCGGGCCTCATAGATGCAGTGCAACTGCGAGGCGGTTGAGCCAGAATGGGGATCTCAAGTCTCATTCCGTTCATGGCAGCCAAAGGGAGGAAACAATAGCATCTGCTCTCCTCGGAGACAAGGAATTTAATCACAAGCCCAGCCAAGGTAAGATTTGAATGTAAAGTAGCAGAGTGATGGCTTGTGTGTGCGCGCATGTTTGTGTGTTGGGAAGTGTCTATAAAAAGGAATAGAGATGTTTATGTTGGCATTTAAACTAATAGCAAATGTCAACAAGGGAGGTGGATGATACTCATACTTATTATGTCCGTAAGTGTAGGAGAAGTGGAGGTGTCTGTGTGTGTTCGCAGTCGTGAGGAAAAGTTCAGCGAGCCACACACAAGCGAACACACACGTTGGTCGACACAAGCACACACAGGGGCACTGATCCAGTGTAGGGATTACCAGTGATCCATGACTTGGCTCACACTGGGCTCTACTGGTTTGTGTCTCAGTGTCCCCATCCTACTGGGACCCCCGTTTGTGTGCGCACACAGTACGTGTTACTGTGAAGCTGTTTGTGTGTGTATCTCCGTGTCTGCCGAGGGTTTAAGTGAAGAAGAGAAGTGGAAGAAGAGAGGAAAGAAGGGGAGAAATCAAAGCAGCGTGGTGGCAGAGTGGAAGAAGGGAGAGACGCAGACAAGAAAATATGCTATCGCTCTCTTTGTCTCCATCCCTCCCTCACTCGCCCACACACAGTAGTAAGTACAATGATCACAGAAAGGTGATCTCAAAGCTTAGCCAGTCAGAAGACAGCGAGCAGACAGAGAGCCACAAGAAAAAGCACAGAGAGACAGAGAGAACTGTGGGTTACCATTCTCCAGTTGTGTATGTTCATAGAAAGGAGCAGCTTGTAATGAGAGAGCGGGAATGAATATATGAATGCAAATCATAAATAACACATACATTCATAGTACTGATAACCATTTATTGTTTTCTATCTTATTGATTTCAGCAGCTCGCTAGTTCGAGGATATCTGAGCTTCTCGCCAGCACTTTAACATCCAAACCCAGACTGACTGAATCAATCTATGCTTTCATCTTAAAGGTGCAATATGTAGGAATTTGAGTCCTGTTGAACGCATACTTAAAACAAAGAAGGTGGCAGCATATCACCGGGGTAACTGCTAACTGTTGCTAACTCTATATACCATTAGCTAGTCAGCTGAGTTAGCTGTGCAGCTAGCAGTCCAGACTGGGAGCTCGGTGCACCAGGGAAGTGTTTGTTTTTTTACACTGCTAGCAGAGGAGCTTGGGACCAGGACGGGTCGGGGCTAGCTGGTTAGCATGCTAATTTCAGTAGATATCTGTTTAACACATTACATAGACACCATTATGTCAAAACAGTTATTTCTTCACATTCTGTTGATAATTTCAGTTCATTTTTGAATGTTTTCGACTAAATTTCTTACATGTTGTACCTTTAATCAACTTTTTTAAATATTTTTTTTTCTTTATTTTATTTTGATATAATTTAAGCCAGTGTAGAAACAGTACAACAACAATCCACAGAACATATTGATTACAGTCATCCATGCCTTTTATAGTTCCTGAACCCCCTCCCACTTTAAATCAACTTTCTTATTGTACTGAGTCTCAAAGGTAAGAAAATATACAGCACATATTCAGCATATTGCTTCACAACATAATCTAAAACATGCAAAATGCTTGATTTGAATATTTAAATGTATGGCTAATCACTGCAAAGCCTCCATCAAGGGATTTGAACAAACACTTAACTGAGAGCAGCTAGAGTAAATACATGAACACACACACACATGCACACACACACTCCCTCCCACACACATCCAAGTATGCGTGCATAGACGAACGCAGATGAATTCCAGGGACCCACACATTTTATCACCCAAGAATACGCAGTAAACAGTTCAGAGAGCCGGAACAGATACTCAGATATGGTGTTATCTACAAGAATCAAAAGAGAGGAAGGCAAAAGTTCCCTTATGCTGAGAAACCCTGTGGTGAGATTGATCACATATAATTTTCAAGGGTAATATGGCGAGAGTAAAACAAGACAGAAAAAATACATAAAAAGTCAGTATTAATGTCTTCCAGTTTAAATGCTTTTAAGAATTATGAAATTATAGGTCAGCCTGTATTGTGATGAATATAAAAACACTTTGGTCAGCCTCCGTTGTCTTAATGATGTCTGCGTTGGTTGTGCTTCACCAAAACAAGGTCACAGAGAGGGGTGTGTACCACGCTTCTTACTTATCTGGTCTCAACAACAGAATCCAGGCTCCATCCAGCACATCAAGTAAATTAGTCACCCCAAGGACTTCTGGTCTTTGTTGCTACACAATTTGAACCTCCTCACGTGTCAAAGAACACAACAAAGGCTTTCACCACGAATCCCGAGTTTACACAGACATTTCATCAATTGTCTGCCTACACCAATTATCTACATAACAGTCATGTGCATGCACTTCTCTTAGTCAGAGTATACAGTGTGCAGTTGCTTTGTTGCACTGTAATGCCAATCGAGTCTTGAGTTCTCATCTATTGTGTTCATTGCAACAGCGTTTATTTGAGTTTCTTTCAGAGAAAATCGAGTTACTCTGTCCAGAAAGAAAGAAAGAAAGAAAGAAAGAAAGAAAGAAAGAAAGACAGAAAGACAGAAAGAAAGAAAGAAAGACAGAAAGACAGAAAGAAAGAAAGAAAGAAAGAAAAAGTCAATCCCCAACCACAAATAGTGGAAATCAGGGTTTGGCTTGAATACCAGAAACTCGATCTGGCTATTACCAGGGAATTCTAGCACAGGCCGCATTCAGTCCGACAAGCATTTAAAAAAAAGTGGCCCCCTTGTTCATTTGAATTGAGCAAGTTCATCAGCACAGGGTGTCACTGAAGGAGGCTCTGACAAAAATATGTAGTAGAGTAGTAGTTGAAACTTTGATTTGATTACTTGGCCAGTTAAATACATGCAAACACATTTCTGCTAGATCACTTAAATAAACAAACAGGTGTATGTTGTTGTATTGTTGTATTGTTTACCTTCCAAGCTTCATAATGAAAGATAAAATAGTTGCCACCATGATACCTTTTTGGAGTTTTAAAATCCTGTCTTGGAGTACTACAAACTGTTATGCAGTGTTTTGGTGTTTGACATGCCTTTAACCGCATGAATCTGTTACTCAGACTAGACTTTTGGGATCATCTTTCATTGCCAACACCCACATCATTGCCAAGCTGGCACAGCGGCAAGACAGGACGGGGGTGCAACGTTTTGACAACCCCGCAAGCTGACGATTAAGAAGGCAGCTAGCAGCAGTTAGCAGCTAACTCAAAGAAAAAGAACAGCATCTGAAAACGTCTGCACACTGGGGAGACAACAAGCTCCCTCGAGCTCCTTACCCTCCGAGCAGAGGACAAAATCAACCGCCACATAACAGGCCGTGTAAATGATTGTTATTGCCATGTTACGCCATTGTTTAGAAAGCGCCACCAACGCTGGCTCGCTATCCAAAATCACACACTGGGGTGGCAGTACACGGCTGTTGTTTTGCTCAGTGTAAATAAACAATGGTGGCATACGTTATCATAGAAGTATATCTTTTTTGAAGATGACAATGGAGCTGACACAGATCGGGTTGTATGAGTGAATGGCAAGCAATTATGAATTATGATTGTCAATACAAAGTTGTGTCGCTTTATAAAGTGGATAATCCATGTTTTCAGTATGTGAAGGGGGGAATGAGAAGTGTTTTAGCAGGTGTGTTTATTGGTTGTCGGGATTTGTAAAAGTAAAATATTCTATAAAAAAAGGTGAGTTCAGGTTTGATGCAAACTTTATACCTCTGCTCACTGGTAGGTGCAGGAACTCGGTAGAGGCACCGGGCAAATCAGCAGGAGAGAAGAAAAAGTGTCTGGAAATCCATTCAGCCACCATAAAATACAACTTACACACACAGCTGTGCACAGTCAGACTGACACACTCTGGGGGCAGAGGAACTCACTGTCGGTCTGTCACAGAGCCCTGACCACAGTGGGGCTCACACACACACACACACACACACACACACACACACACACACTCCCACATATGCACAGCTTGACCACCCATCACTGCCCTCTGATTACCACCAGCTTCCACAGCCACCCTGACTCCTTCTCTCCATCCCTCCTACACACTCCAATGATTCTCCCTTCTTCTTCTGCTCCCCCACATTTATCCACTCCCCCACTCCCTCCATCCCTCCTTCATTCCTCCCCCGCCCAGCTTCCACCTTTTGTCGCCGCTGCATGCCTTCTCATTTCTTTTCACACCACATTCTTTCCTAACTTTCCTCTCGCACACATTAACATATAAAACGCCCCGGCTGCTTTCTAGGCTTAAGTGCTCTGTGGCTTAATCAGTCAGATGCATAGTCACTTACCTGCTCAGTCACTCACTTGATTAGTCGGCTGCTCGCTCACTCACTCATTTACCTGTTTACTCTCAGTCTCATTCATTTACTGGCTGGCTCACTCACTCTCTCACCCACTAACCTGCCTGTTCAGTTTGTTTATGTAAGTATTGTTTGCATCTGCTGCGCAATTGACTATTAGCTAGGCCAAACAGCTCAACCAAACAGTGATGTCCAATCATAGTTTGTAACTATGGCACAGATGATTTGCATCTAAAGAGTTTGGAGGCCGTCTTTTTTTTTTAGTCTTGGTAAAACTAAAAACACAAGAGCAGAAGTGTAAGAAATGGTTTAAACAGTGTGTTTGTCTGCTCTAAGCTGCAAATGTTAGCATGTTTGTCTAACGAGCTGCTATCTATTATTAGATACTGTAGATAGATAGATAACTTTATTAATCCCAGAGGGGAAATTAGGTTATCATAGCAGTGGGTACATTCAAGTACAAATACAATCAAAATACAAGGGCAAATATAGAAACTAAAGTACTATATACAATATACAAAAAACAATAAAGTACTATATACATTTAAATGCTTAAGTAGTTAAAAAATAAAATAAAATACTGAGGTAAATAAAATAAAATGCTGAGGTATTAGCACTAGCACTTTCAAGGCTTTGGAAGTGTTAGCTAAGTGGGCTAAGCAATAATATTTGTGTTAGTAGTATTCACTCTACAAAGTCGCTAACCTAGATGTTCATGAACAAATGATACCAAACACTCTCAGAATGAGGATTAGCGTCCTGTTGCCATGGAAAACGCTGGTTCTGGTTAAGTGACTGGACGTGCACCCATAATTTACGCAAGGTATCATGGGAGCTAGGAATAAGTCGGATTGGATTTGGGTAATTGTGTAGCCTACTTTTCCCTGCCAGTGTTACCCGAGGCTGTGTACGTTTGCCAAACGCAGCGTTAAAATTTAGAAGTGAAATCAACAATTTACAAACCAATCTCAGTTTTTGTTAACCACAATTCTAGAACTAAGGAGTAGCATTGTTCTTCGCCGTATGGAGCCTATATTTCTATGTCTTGACACGACATCATGTATATAGCCATAGAGTGCAAATTAAAGGGGTCTTTGTATAAAAACGCCTGACTTCTGGAAACGTTTAAAAGTAAGCAGGAGACAATGTTCGTCAACTCACAGGGCTAATAGCTTGAGAAGAAAGGAGAAGCCTTCTTGGGTCTACCACTGTTTGGATTTAAACACTTAATTCTATCAAAAAATATTAAGAATTTCAATTGATAAATCTGTCATTGCTATTATTGTAAACTTGTCTAAACGTGTACTGTAGCTAAAGGGGTGGGGCTCACAGTCACCTAGAATAGTTACTACGGTTGAATGATGGTGTGATTACACTCACAGTCATGGTTGTGTGAGTACATGAGCATGTGTGTTTCCTTGTGGGCTGTGAGACGAGCACCATGGTGTGTGTTTGTGTGTGGCCTGGTGTGTTCATCGATACATAAACAGAGACACACTCACGCTGAGATGTGAAAGGTTTTGCGTCCCTGGTGTTCTCTTTAGGGTGTGTGTATGTGTTTAAACACACATGCGTGTGTCTGAGTGTGTATCTGTGGTGTTTGTACTTTTTCATCTGCCCTTTTTCTACTGTGTACACACCTTAATTGCCCGGAGCGTTCTGACCCAAATTAAGATTCACTTTTAAAACCTCCCACTAATGCACTGTCACTCAGCACATGCAATATTGAACCAAGATACCCAGGTACGCTTATCTCACAAAAACAAAAATGACACACATACACACATCTTCACCTTCAGAGCATCCATCTCCCTCTGTGTGTAATTAATAACCAGGCAGTTGTTTTACTACCATTTCCACTCTTGCCTGTCCGTCAGCGTAGACTAAACTCAGCAGCGTTAAGCGGCTGTTCAACAACTCTCATGTTGTCCTCGCGAGAAGGAAAAACAAGAGAAGCTGAGAGGGGGGCAGATGGAGGAGGAGAGGCAAGTTGGAGGCTGATTCACCGACCAACATACTGAGAGAATGGATGATCAGTTAATGAATCTGTTTTGGGCAGAGAGTAAGCGTGTGATTGACAGAAAAACTGGCAGAGAAAACTAAACAAGTTATGGAAGAATTATCCTATCTTTATTCAAGAGCGTAGATTTTCAGTTTGAGAGCATGATTTCATTCCTTTTCAGTGACACAGCTCCTTCTCGCGCTCAGATTTATTCTCCTCACGCTCACATTTTGTGCTCGCACTGAGATGTTTGCTGCTTTCTTTCAAAATGTGTGCTTGAACTCAAAAATCACATGCTTGTGCTCACACATCTTCTTCTTGCACACAAAAATTTCACTCAGATTCAAATATGTCCTGTGCTCACTCAGATCTAAAGTCTGCACGCTCAAACCTAATGTGCACGCACTCAGAACAAGCACCTCCTCTCAGGTTGAGGAGTCTGCTCAGACTCAAGGCTGTCCCTCCCTGCGCTCAAAATATTGTGTTTCACCAGCCAATAGGGGACAGCTAGAGTGTGGACCAATCAAATGACGGATGCCGCCTTGGGTGCGTTCCTTCGCACTTTTTTTGAGTGCTCCGTAGGGGCGGGTATATGGTCTGTTTGTAAAACTGCTTCTCTCAAAATACACCAATTTACCATATTAGCCAGCTATTTGAATCGTCACCTATTTAAGACGCCAGCATATATATGTATAATTCATCTCAAGTAATCCTAAAAAGAGTTATCGTAGTTTAGAGCGGATATGTTATATAGTATAAACACTCACAACAGCGTAGCAGTGTTACGATAGTCGAGTGGTTAAGTACACTGCCAGATATTGCATTTTAAACCACACAGAGAAGCCGCATTATCGCTGCAGCGGAGGCTCGCCAATTCTCCGCCGTTGATTGTTCACACAGAGCTGAGCAGCTCCGGCGTAAAAGACGAACCAGAGTAATTCACACAGAAAGCAGGCGCCGGCGTGACGGTACACGTCATGAAGATGACGTGTGTGTTTTTTTCAACGGGTTCCCCGGTGTCCTCCTGTTAATCTAAACATGTACCCGCTGACTGTTTATAATCATATGGATGCTGTTATAATGTGTTGTGATTGAGATCCTGACCCACCAAACATCCTACGTTTTGCTCTGAGTTACATAATTACATAATCACCATCAGTAAACAGGAGACTGTCTGACTCTTTCACTGGCGGGAGGGAGGCTGTTTTCTGGGGGAAAGTTCACTGAAGTCTCGGTCGGGAGGGCTGACCGTCGTGGTGACATTCTCTATATTTTGTTGAGTGATGGACCTGTTCAGTTATCAGACAGTGAACAGCATCAGATCGACACATCCTCACACTGGTTCGGTTCGCCAATACTGCGCCTCTGATAGGCTACTACCTCTGATACTACCTCCGTATTCGGCGCAGCGAAATTTCACCCCTCGCCGCATCTGAAATTTTCACACAGAGGCGGATGCGGAGAATTGGCGCAAGATCTCCGCATGCAAACGGGAGTGTGAAAAGGGCTAGTGCGGCGGCCGGGATGCGAACCGGCGTCCCAGCTGGCTAATATGGTAAATTGGTGTATTTTGAGAGAAGCAGTTTTACAAACAAACCATATACCCGCCCCTACGGAGCACTCAAAAAAAGTGTGAAGGAACGCACCCAAGGCGGCATCCGTCATTTGATTGGTCCACACTCTAGCTGTCTCCCTATTGGCTGGTGAAACACAATATTTTGAGCGCAGGGAGGGACAGCCTTGAGTCTGAGCAGACTCCTCAACCTGAGAGGAGGTGCTTGTTCTGAGTGCGTGCACATTAGGTTTGAGCGCGCAGACTTTAGATCTGAGCGAGCACAGGACATATTTGAATGCGAGCGAAATTTTTGTGTGCAAGAAGAAGATGTGTGAGCACAAGCATGTGATTTTTGAGTTCAAGCACACATTTTGAAAGAAAGCAGCAAACATCTCAGTGCGAGCACAAAATGTGAGCGTGAGGACAATAAATCTGAGCACGAGAAGGAGCTGTGTCACTGAAAAGGAATGAAATCATGCTCTCAAACTGAAAATCTACGCTCTTGAATAAAGATAGGATAATTCTTCCATAACAAGTGAGCACACCGTACCGCAGTGAGTGTGGGGAGCAAGGGCAAAGCGTATGTGAGCAAATGAAAGTGTTTTGTGCATCAGCAAGTCAAGTAAAATTTATAGCTCCCATATATGTGAGCTTGTATAAATATATAAACAATGAAAGAGAGAATACAGGCCCATTCAATCCAACTCATTCATTTCAGCCACTTGTCCTTTCGAGGTTTGTGACTCTGAGGGGTGCTTGAGCCTCTTTCAGCATGCAGTGTGAGTGCATAAAAAGTACAACATTAACTCATCTTGAAGATACAATTTTAATGGTGGGTTGAGAATTGGTTTGAATCAAATTCACATGATATGATTATGGTTACATATTAATTCTCAAATCAATTTATTTCCACGTTTTTGAGCTTAATCAAGCATGAATTTGTGCATTTAGTGAGACGAGATGTGATAACACTTTACGGTGAAGGTCCGTGAATTATGAGGAGATTCATGCATGAAGCCATGAGGGCATCGTAGGCGTCAGGTTTTGCAAATGAAGAAGTAGGGGATAAAAAGGAAATATCTCTGGTTCTGCTGTATCGATTTTGATCATTTGTTCTTAAAACTGTCCAACAGTGTTATAGGAGACCAGTGGACTGCTTTTTCCAAACCTGCAACTCACATTACCCACAATGCAACATAGTGTGACATCATTGGAGGCAATTTATCAGATTAGATGCAGCTAGCTCTGGAGCCACAAAAGGCTTTACACTACCTTTTTTTCTTTTTACATATGCAGTGGTACTCCACAAGACCTGTAAACACACATTTTAATGCGTAAAATTGGTGGAGTTACCCTTTAAAGGACACATATTTTGCTCATTTTCAGGTTCATAGGCTTATTTTGGGTTACTACTAGAAAATGTGTACATGCTTATTTCTCATACTGTCCAGTTCTGCAGCACTGTATTCCACCTCTGACTCTGTGTTAGCTCCTGTCTCTTTAAGACCCCCCCTCCTGAATATCCAGGCTGCTCTGATTGGACAGTTTGCACATGCCTGAGCCAGCACTGCAAACAACAACAGAGTAGCTGTGCTAAATAAATTCTTAGGTGTTAAATAAGCAGCTAGGCATTCAATTATGCGACATGGTGATGTGGTGTGATGTCACAAAGTCACGGAATTAAAAGTAAAGGAGGTGTTTCAGGTGCAGTGTTTTCTGTGGGAGAGAGGAGCTTCTGTTTGTACTTTGGCCTTTTTAACTGTCAAGAGCTTATACATGCATATAAATCTATGTAATACACTGAACGAAAGGAAAAAAATGAAACAGCATATTAGGTCTCCTTTAAGCATGACTTTTTCATGACTTCATCATGGTTGTGGCCCTTCAGATAAGGAGGCACCCTAGTCTAGCCTTTAACACTGATAAATAACATATGATGGATCAATCGTTGCAATTATTAATTATTTAGTTAAGATAAGATGGGCATCACGGCGGCACAGCGGTTAGCGCTGTTGCTCCACAGCAAGAAGGTGAGTGGAGTTTGCACATTGGGAAAGAACCCACACAGACACAGGTTCTCTCCGGGTACTCCGGCTTCCTCCCACAATCCAAAGATATGCTAAAGTTAGGTTAATCGGTTACTAATGTGAGCATGAATGGTTGTTGTTATGTTGGCCCTGTGATGACCTGGCAACTTATCCAGGGTGTACCCCACCGAAATTTTGCTCTTCCACGCATCCATAAAAAATACAGATGGGAGACGATACAGTAGCAAGGGAATCATTAGAGCCCAATAAAAACATACGGTCAAAAAGAAAAAAACAACGTGCACTGTGCAGTATACCTAAGCATTGATGTTAAATAAATAAATAAATAAATAAATAAATAAATAAATAAAGGCACTAGAACTGGGAAAATAGTCAAGCATCTATAAATAAGTAAAAATAAAGCAATACCATCAATCAATTTCATCCTTATTTCATCTGCCACCATTTAAATTTTTTATTGAAGTGGGGATAAAAGATGTTACTCTTAGTACTCATGGGATGGAGCGGTTATTATGTTGTTGACTGTTCGTAGGTAGACTGCAGATCCACAAACATTGTTTTTTTGAGCCTTAATAAATAAACACCCCTGATAGATAGTACCTAGCCCACTTAATTGGCTTGTTTTGAGACTATGAGATAACCACACAAAAGAAGGGTTAACGCAGACGAGCCTCAATGACTCTCACCAACAGCAACACTGAAGCCAAAACAAGTGTTTCATTGCCCTTTCTGGTAAAAAGTTTCACACCTGTTTCACCTTCACCACATCTCCCTCCCTGGGTTACATATGCATACAGTGTACTATACAGCAAACACACATTTTACCCACAAAGCTTCAACTTTTCCTCCCTCCCTCCCTCATGTTTACCAACTGCTCCGTTCTGAATAAATAATCCAGCCATGAAAGTAAACAATGTCTTTGAGACATTCAGACTTACCATTCTGCCTTTGCTGTTGTCAGACCTGTTAGATACACCCTTCCATTGTAGCGTGGTTTGACCGTGTTGTGAACCAAGACACCCTGTAATGGTTTAAAAATATGTTCAAAATGAAAGTTGCACCGTCAGCAGCAGGCCTTCTGAATATAAGTTTTATGTATAGACTATGCATTCTGTAGTTTTGTACATCCCAAACTCTCTCCTTTGGAGCGCCAAAACTACATATTGGAAGGGCATTTTTTTCTTAAAAAATAAAAATGTAAAAAAGAAAAAAAACAGCATAAACAGAGATTTATATCATAATTATTTAAAGAGGTCATATTATGCTAATTTTCAGGTTCCTACTTTTATTTGGGGGTCCTAGTAGAATAGGTTTACAGAAAAACACATTATTTTTCTCATATGGTGAATTGCTGCAGCACCCCTTTTCACACTGTGTCTTGAACGCTCCGTTTTAACTACAGAGTGAAGTAAGGTGGGTCATGTCGAGCAAGGTAGTGTGATCTAAAATAATGCTGCTACAGCAGTAGCAACTGTGTGTCTGCTGACTGAGTGTATATATTTCATAATGAATATATAAAAATATATATTTATATAACGTTTGTTACATAGTGACACACATAAGTTACGGAAGTAAAGGCTCGACTCCAAACCAGGCGTTTCAGGCAGTGCAGGAGCAGTGTTTTCTGTGGACTTTGGCGTGGACTTTGACTTTTTCACTTTGCAGACCTTTTACATGCACAAAAATGCTACATAACACAATAAAGGAAAGGCAAAAACCCCAAAAGGCATAATATGACCTCTTTAAAGATGCAGTATGTAAGAATGAAGAAAGAATTCAAATTACAACAAATAGGGGGCAGCGTTTCAGCAGAGTTATCACTAAATGCTGCTAACTGTGGCTACCATAAGCGTGTAGTGCTTACACCGTTTGCATGGGAGCTTTGGGCCAGGGCAGGTCAGAGCTAGCTGGTTAGCATGCTAACTTCATCTGGTAAGCCGATTTTAACCTTATGGCAGGCCAACTTTGGCCCACGGGCTCTGCTTTGGACAGCCCTGCTCTAGATGAACAGCTTTTATACTGTATGTTCTAAAATGGTAATTCTGTCTGACTTTGACCTCTTTAAGAAGTTTAAACAACATGTAATGTTTTGAGATAATCTTAATAATCAACAAATAACATATACCCATCAAGCAAGAAAAGTGGGTCCGTCTCCACTCTCCATAAAACTACTTCTGTCACACCGAGTGTAACTAATGTATTTTAGAAGTGACTGTAAAACTGTCTGCTGTTATCCCCATTTGTATGATTCACTCTCTGTTACAGGTTTTCACCCTTCACCTTTCTGTGTATTCTCGACGAAAAAGGTATAAACACTTTTGCCTTTAGACATCTTTGGATGACACTTTGTACGATCTAGTTCCATCGAAGCATACTGAACCCTTAACGCTCTCACATATAAACAGTCCACCCACACTGGTGTTTGCACTCATGCTGCCTGATTAGACGTCTTCTCAGAAATTGTGGGCATGAACATACTGGGCTTCACTCACACCTCCCTCACTTTCTGATTTTAAGTGTTATTGGAACATCTTAGAGTTTACACTCTTATTTGGTTGGCATAATGCAACCTTTTTACATCACTTTATAGCGCATAAAGCTAAAATAATTAGCTGATCCTAGAGTTGATTGGGAGCCAGCGCAATTATTATAAATTTGGTTTGATATGATGTGTTCCTTGATCTTGTGATAAACCACACCGCTGAATAAATCAGGATTTTTGGATCAGTTGCAAACGAGAAATAATTGAATAAAACAGGAAGCAGAGATACTGCCCTCCACCGAAACACTTGCCAGATTCTTTGCATCAAATTAAGAGATGTATATTTATTGAGGGGATTTAAAGCACTGTCAACATAAAGGGCAGAAATGTAGTTTAGGTTTGGAACAGGCTTAATTTCTTTTACATGGTGATGAAATATTGACGACAAGGGGTCTTGTGATTTTTACCTGTGTGATTTTCAAACAGGGATTATCCATTCTGTGAACATTTTGTTGCAAGCCACAAATGTTATGTCTCCAGAGCAGTTAATGAAGATGTTCGTTGGATCCAGCTCCTGGCTGAGAAGGCCAAATAAACTATTACTCCTCTTTGCCTGAAGCAGTGGATGGTATGAATGATATGCTATGTGCTTGTCCAGACTTTGTGCTCTATAAAAAATAAGGGTGAGTTTTATCTGAACAGGACCAAGGATATACTTTTGTTCTATTGTACTGCTGGATTTCCTTCCTATTTCATACCTTATTGCAAGTACATTATGGTCTGTATAATCTCCAAGTTCAAAATGTTAAGCAGTTCTGAGAATACCTCCCTACACTTCATCTTAATGGGGTTTATTCTGCTTCTTTACTGCTGAAGACAGTTTCTTGGACAAGGGGTTGAGCGCAGTAATTCAGAGTTCAATGTTTTGTCATGAATACAATAGTAAATTGTCACCGTTTATTGAATCCTCAGTCGGCGCTGTGGTAGTTGAAAACTTTTTTCGCTGACTACAGGGCAGACCTTGTTGATGGAGCTGTGTGGGTGTGACATTTACACAACGACGATGTCGGCGATGTCAACAAACCCACAAACGCACTTAAACAATGTCAGATCCTGCCTTACACTCGGAGAGGTGAGAAAAAGCAGCAGATACAAGGAATACGGGTGGGGGTGTATGAAAAGAATACAAGGAGTGACAGGGTGTGGGGGACAGCGTAAACGAGACTGGCACAACGAGACAAGAAAACTGATGACAGCTGGTATTCAGACTGGTGTGTTAAACCTGACAGCTTCAAGTCTGCGCGTATCCGTGTGTGTGTGTTTCCTGAGTGCATGTGTGTGAATGAGCTTACGTGCATCATGGGAGTGGGCACAAGTGTAGCTCATTGCATTCCATACAGTGAATACAACCTGAACTCTGAAGCTGATAATGGTCCAATTGTTGAGATGTTCAACAAACAATGTTCAAGTGTTTATGGCTCTAGCATGAAACTATGTCTACTCATAACCCCTCATCAGCAGTTATGACCTGTGTGTGGGTATGGGCTGTTAGCAGTGCATTGTCAGGTAACACTTACTATAATAACCACAATAGCCAGCCTTAGTTAATTAAACTTTAGTTGATAGTTTTTTCACTGTTAATAAACAATGAAATGCTCTCATGAAGGCCTGTGAACATCAGTTGCAACAATAATGTTTGTAGACAAACTACACAGTATTTAATTTCCATTTAAAATTTAAAGTATTATAAACGTCAGTTGCCACTTAGTAACTATTATGTAAAATTTAATTAACTACAAATTTACCATTTATTAATGATGTTTTTTATTGCGTTACCCATTTTCCGTACTCAGATGGATACACTTGAAGGATTTTTATTGAAGTCTGCAATGGTGGAACCAAAGAACAAAGATTTCACAAGAAAGGTCAATTACAAAAAATCTGTAATTAGTCTCAAAATTTCCAAATGATTTCAAAGCAGTGTTTTCTGACAAGAGCTATGTGTTTAAGTTCTAATTACAGGAACAAAGAGAAAGAGTTCAGGGGTAAATTTCAGCCCAGTCACCAGAATTTAAAGTGTCTGCATTTAACATTTCTTTAAACCACTGATGTGGAAACATTTGTTTGTGTCATACGTACCATATTGACGTTTGTAGAATATGTGTCATATCACGTTAAAACTACATGACATTACATTGGGTGGAGGGTGGAGGTGGTGGAGTTACAGCTAGACGAGAACGCTGCAATTTCAACATTTGTAAGTGTGACACCACTGGATATTTCCAGCTGTGTTTGTGTCGATCATAACAGATGTTTTAAGCCAAAACATGATCTTCTCCTAACCAAGTGTATTTTGTGCCTTAACCTAACCAGAGCATAAGTATAGCGTTGTTGTTATTTGAAACTGAAAATTGAACCCAAAGAAATGTAGAGGTGCTTTACTTAAAGAAATGTAAAGTTTTTTATCATGTCTGTGGTTTGCAGGAACACGCATTGCCAACATTTAATGTGGAGATCTAGTTGGTAAATTTTCATTCAAATAATTTGAGTTAATTACTGGCACAGTAGGTCTGGATATGCAAAAATGTGAAATTTGTGTGCAGCAGAACCTATAATTGAAAATATTCAATGAACAATGAAGTTAATTCCCCAGGAAATGAACGACTGGTGCTAAACTCAACACAATTAAATGAAATAATAGAATGCTGTCTCTATTTTCCCCATAATTAAAACGACAATACACAGTTCTTCCCAAAGAAACTTCTTTGGCGAAAAAATAGGAAAGAATTAACCATTTTGGGGGGTTGTTTTTTTTTGTTTGCTCTTATAATTATACCCTTATAATTTTTTGACCACTCAGATTAATCTTGGGTCCCTTTGGGAGTCTATAATTTTTCACAATGTTGCTCGAGAAGAGCAGGTGTATTGTTTAAAAAGCAATGAAGATAACATTGTCAGATAAAACAAATTTAGATTAATATAAATTACCTACAGAATAAACAAATAAAAGAAGTAATAGAAAGAATAACACTTAAGGCATATATAATGTTGTCTGTATCACTTTTGTAAAGACATTGCAAAAGCCTTACAGAGAACGGCCTTAAACAAGACAAAAATAGATAAAATAGAGTATAAGCACACTATAACTGTCTGGCAGCTTTATCTCCTCGGGCAGGGCAACCCAGACTCAGCTGGTCTTCACAGCAAAAAAGCCTGGTTACAGTAAGTCCTCCTTGTGGACTGGGGAAAAGTCAATAGGGGTCTGCAAAGGGATCTCAGGCTGTGCACTGGCTGCTTTTGGGTCAAGAGCATTGACACATAGATTCTGTTTGTGCCAGATGTAGTAGTGTTTGTGAGGTCATACAATATTAAGCCAAACAGGTAGAAAAAAATAGACAAGCAGCTATTGCAGAGTTGCTCTATATAATGGCAGTTCCTCACCCTGACAGCAGAGCTACCTTGCCTATTCAGGACATAATAAATGCACAAATCACTGTTATTATTTTCTATAATTTAGCAGTAATTAAAACCTTCCTATGTGGGTAATAGAATAACAAATGTTTTTTCAATGTGATTATCAAACTTATTTATTCAAATCCAAAACCACTGGCAGCAGAATTTTCAGTCAGCTACGGTGGCCAGGTTAATGAGGTCATTGACCTTTACGGAAAATAGAGACAGGGGCGGTAAACAATGGTCAACAAGCATGGACAAACATAGAACAAAAGTGGCTTCAGAACTGAACCTTGTGGCACACCATTTGTAACTAGTCAGTCTGATAAAGCATAATAACCTGAGGCACAATGGGCGCCAAATAAAACACTAAACACCAATCTAAAGGTGTTCCACAAATGGCAGACCAGTGTATTAGAGTGTCACAGGGATGTCATGGTCAGTAGCTTGAATGCAGCTTTTAGGTCAAGCAGCACTAATGCAGTGCACTCAACAGATCTGAGGTCATTAATGATTCTGTGAAGTATAGTATGTGCAAAAGTGGCTTTTTGTCCTGGATACTAAAGCTGTGAACCTGTCGATTGCCCACTGAAAAGAAAGCTATTTTTCCAGGGAACCTCTCAGAACATTAGCGTGAGAGTCCTGACACAGGCTATGCTCTTCAAAATGTGTTGTTATCTCACATTAGTATAACAAGAGAATGACAAGAAAAACTAATTGGTTGGTCAATGGGTTCTGGAAGAAATAGGCCAGCAGAGAGAGATGTAAGCTGATTTCTTTAAGAACGAGGAATACAGAGTATCAGCGCCTACATTGTTCTTATCTGAAATGTGCTCGACTTTAAGGCTATATAGCTGCAAAACCAGGTCCTGTGATACAGTCATATCTTTTTGTAACTGACAGTCAATAACAGAGACAGTCAAAATATTGTGGTGTCATTTTCTGTATTGCAGTGCTGCACTAACTGAAAGCAAGTTAAACTTTGATTTGAAAAGCGGGGAGCCACCCTGATTGTTCACCTGGTAGAGTCAGTGGCCCATTTATGGAGGCTAGCGGGTGTAACACCAACTCAATATATCACACTGCACATCCTGCATGTGCAGTGTGATATATTGAGTTGGCACACACAAAGATACACTTCATGAACATGGAAGCTAGTGAGGAAAGACAAGAGGAAAGAGGGGAGGAACAAGCTGTTTTAAGAAGGAAAACTATAAAGGTGAGTTGAGGCAAGACCTCAAGGCAAAGTATTCAGGTTTGAACCCATTTTATATAGTTTTTTGATTTTTCAGCACCCCTGTAGCTCAGTCACATCTGATTATAGCTGTCAGCTAATTAAGCCGTTTCTAAACTTCTTGATCGGGTAAGGGTGAAGCACAACAGCTCTCTGCTGTTATCTATTTTCGGTCATACAATAATGTCATTAATTTATCAGAATGTACAACACAACCCTGCGGAAACACTGTTTTTTACATTATCACATTATATGTGGACTGAAACTGTAAAGGAGCAAAATAATATTTTACTAAAATGTAATTAAGAACAGAATTGTGAAGCCTGCCAGGCATTTACTTAATAGCTTCACTTTAAGGTTTGTTGTAATTATGTCTTTTTCATTAATTAGGTCTCAAAATTACTTAGGGATTTAGGAGTTTTAGGGTTTCACTTGATTGTTTATTCTGTGACATATCTGAATTTGTATTTTGTGTTTATTTCTAAAAAGTCATTTTATAATTTTGTGAAGTCTTTTGGTATAGAAAATCCGTAGTTTTAATTTTACAAAAGTAGCCTATCATGTATCATGAATACATGAATGGCATTTGTAAGACACCAAACCACCTTAAAATCAGTACAAAATTGCGGCTTCTTTGTGCCAATATGGCGGCAACGTTGATGCATTTCTCCAATAAATAGCAGTGAGCAACGTGGAGTATACATGCACTATATACTACACATCTATACTATACTACTACATACTATACATCTATGGTGCTTCACTACCTTAAAAAAAGGAGGGAGAAAGAAAGAAACGTACAAGCCAGCTAGTGCTTGCAGGGATATACAGGGGTGCTTGCTTCTACAGTGGGTGACACTAGAGAGGGGGAGAAAGGAGAAAGCCATTTTAAAACTGAAAGAGAAGAAGTGCAAGTCAGTTAGTACTACTGTTAGCCCTGATAATATTTTCTAGCTATATGGTTCAGTACCTGAAGACAAGTCAAATCTTGGTTTAAATAATAAAGTAGGGGAATATCAAATATTAAGATGGCCAGAAATGTACAAGTTAGATGACAGCAACATTGCAGCTAGACTAGAGCAGAGCAGGAAATAGCAGCGAAATACAAAAAGGTGAGATGAGGTAAAAGGAGCTCAAAGCACAGTGAAGTTAGAAGAAAACTCAAATAAATGAAGAAGAAAAAAAAAAGCTCAAAAGGTACTGTAGTTGGCTAAAAAAGAAACATAAGCTTTTCCACTAGCCACTTAGCACTGTGTGATAGACACAAGATTAGAGAGTAGCAAGGAGTTGAAATGTCAGGCTTGGTAAAAACGTGCTCAGATTGAGATTCACAGCCATTCCTTTAATCACTGAGTCATGCAATGCTGTGTGTAACGCTGCCAAGGTGTGTGCGTGCAAAGTGTGAGTGTGTATATCATGAAGCGAGGGGTACCTTTAATGGAACCGCACATCCATCTCATCGCCGCTCCAAATTTAAATGAGACATTTTCCCTTCTTGCCTTTTAGCGATGAGGCATATTAATAAGCTGAGAAAAGATGCTGAAAGGTTAGGCAACTTTTTTTTCCATACCGGGGGAGAAATTGTGTGTGTGTTGTCTAATGCGCTAGGAGGCTTTCGGTGTGTGGTGTGTGTGTGTGGAGGTGAAGCAGGAGGGCATCGGAGATTATACCTAGTTGTGTGGATCAAGGGGAGGAAGCTTAATCAAACACTAGTCTGAAGTCCATTTCAGTGGTTGACAGTTTCAGCAGTTGGATTCTCTTCCAAGTATATTTTACCTGCCTGAAAACAGTAAGAAAAAAAACACACTTGGCATCCAATCCCCTCCCGTCCTCCCTCCCTCCCCCCTTCAGTCTTTCTCACACCTACCTCCTCTCTTTTCATTACCTTGTTTCTCTTCCTTCCTTCTCTCTTTGTCTCCATCCCTCTGCTTCTCTCAGTCCTTATCAGGAGGTGACAGAATGGTTTCGCAGTACAGCTCGGAGTCACTCTGCAAAAGGCCACGAGCGACTCATTCCCTTTTTAGAGAGCGCTTGTCATTCCTTAATCTCTTTTAATTCTCTCATTCCCTCATTTGCAGGTGGAAGCAGTGGCGTTGGAAGGCGGCGGTATTCTCTGATGTTGTTGTCACTTTTACAACGGATCTCGTTATCACCGTGGCTCAGTGTAAAGGATGTCTTACCTGGCAACTTCTCACTGGCACGATTAAAGCTCCAGTGTGGAGTGTGCCGCTCTTTAACAATGATGATGCGATGGACTCATGTATGTGTCGATGTTTGTTTGCATGTGTGGGCAGAATAGTGTGAATATACGTGTATCTATATGAGTGCCTGCTCATTTATATTCATTACAGCCTTGATCATGAGGAGGTCCTGTCAAGCAGCTTTGCTCTAATCAGGCTGTTTAGGGCCAAAAGGGATCAGTGATCTATTTTTTTCTTGGCTGACTGACTTCTGATTGGTTTCAATTCTTAAACATTTTGAAGAGAACTCCTGCATAACAAAGATGGTTTGGCCAGTGAGGGCCACATAGGGTCCAGATCTGGTGCCCATAACAACAGCTTGTTTTCTGGGCCAGCTGCAGTCGTACAGGTAGCTGAACCCATGTCATGGGCACCCGTGTTCAGATCTGGATACCCTGCGGACCTTAATCCATTGCTTCATGTGAGCTGAGTGTATGTGGCTGTGTGGCCCATCACTTGGCCAGACCAACTTTGTTATGTAGGCTCCTGCGCATATATTTAACCTTTAATGTTACATCGCAGTATGTTTGTTGCTATTTGCTAACTTTATAGGATTGTTGTTTTGTGCTGGGAAGGTAGCGCACAGTGGTATTTCTGAGCTTTTTCAGAGTGCAGCTTGGTAATGTAATGTGAAACAAGGTGTACAAGAATAGTGAGAGTGAAACAAAACAGTAAAGTTGTAGGCTGTAAAACCAAAATAATGTGCTGGAAAACCCTAAAATGCTCCACAGAATGGAAGAGTCAATGTTCCTCATGTCTAAATGTCACCTGTTATTTTCCAAGTGGGAATAGTAATTTTATCTCTTTTCACTGCGATCATCAACTTTAAAATTTTGGACAAGTGTCCTCCCCTGCAGAATTCTGATCACAGACCAGGTGAAAGCAACAAATAATGAAGCATTCATTTTAAACACTTGCTCAGGTACTTTGTACAACTGCCAACCTGGAGATCAAATCACAGGTGCTGTTGTTATAAATCCATCTTCATTCCAACGGCAAGAGCCCAGAATTTGTTCCATCACCAATGTGACTGTGGTCTGGTGGCTTTGCAGTCAAGAAAATGTGTGGGGAAAAGAAGTTGCTCAGATCTGATTCTGGCACAAAACTCTGATACTGTAGGCCTACATGAAACAATACTGTAAAAAGTATGTGAATTATCACATTCCCCAGATTCTCCCCCCCTGTGTTTGCCAAGCACTAGCCTTCCCAAAGAGTCTACTGTGTCCTACTGTGGTCAAAAATGCAATCTAGTGTCCACGTGAGCCAAACAAGCATAAACCAGGATGAACTAGATGCTGAAAACACTGTTCCATACATACATACATATCCCCTAAATTCATCTCCTACACCCTCAGGTCATTGTTGTTGTCTTGCTGTTCTTCAATTCCCTTGTGTTTTCCTTCTCTTCCATTTTTCAGACAGTAACATAGAACATAATTAGTCCTTGTGCTAAGCTGACTGATGCTACCATGTTAGTCTCAACAAACAAACAGTCCTCCAATTAGCATCTTATTTTTAGCCTCCGCTCGTGAGCCGGCGGAGCACGAACTCTCAACGTGTCAACATGTTGCCAAGCGTGGTGTGTGGCCAACATGCACACATAATGTGATTCTTACGCATGTATATATCTCTCCAGCATTCATACAAGTCATAAGGCTTTTTTTGCCTGTGCAAGCAGAAAGGGTGTGAAAGCAAAAGTGATTGGAATTATTGTAATTATGCGCCTTTCGGTTGGAGAGCAAGGTGGTATTGGGGAACAAATGACAAGCTGTGAAGAAAGTGTGAAGCAGGGGGAAAAGAGAGAGGCATCAGACAGAGTCAGAGCACACTGCTAAGTGAAACTCCCATGCAAGAGACTTCTGTGAAGTCTGTGAAGGATGCGCCTCCGCTCTCTCGCTTTTCCATTTATTTCAAAACTGACACATTTGAGGGAGATTTCTAAATCATTTATTCCGCATGGCATTATGAATAATTTTCTCTTTCTACATGATTTGACGGAATATTGAATCTAAACACACTTCTGTGCTTTTGGTTGAGGAGACTTTAATGATGATCATCACTAATATTGATTTTCTCAGTTTGAAAAGTCGTTTTATGAAATCACGGGCAGTCTTTATATAGGGCCCGTCCTTTACTCAGTATAGACATAACCGTTTATCTGCGCTGCAGGATTTAGCTTAATTTCGTTTGACGTGCACACACACACACACACACACACACACACACACAGGCGCAGTGGTGTAGGGTTTGGGCAGAATTTGGCGGAAGTGCTGCGATAAAGCTTTGATGTGATCCTCAGGAGATAACATGACAGAGATGTAACTGCAAAGCCAATGAAAATGAAGACAGACGGAGAAAGAGAGGGAGAAGGAGTGAAGGCAGAGAGAAAGGTTAAATGTACATCGAGACGGATGCAGCCCCAAGTACAGCTGTAACTGGACGTTGCATGATATGTATTATTGCTAACTTGACTGCGGACGCTGCACATGCAAACCTGACGCTTGTGGGGTAGGTAGACCATCATCCTAGTGTTGTAGTACTCGAGATCAGCCTTTTTGAGGGTCCCGTCTTGGAATCGACCACATTTTACTCGTCTCGTCTTGGTCTCATACAAAGACCACTCTAGAATTTAAGACCCATCAAGACCACAGCTGCAGGGATATCACCGTATTCAATCATTGTTTGCTACATACTCTACTTGGTTTCTATGGGAAGACAAGAGTCATCCAGAAATCCTGATTTGTGCACAAAAAATGCAAGAATCTTGTGTCAGGTTGATGGAAAAACATGGAAAAGGAGTGACTTGGTCTCAACCCTCAAGTCTTGGTCTCTTGATACACTCTGGTCCTGGTCAGGACTTGGTCTCTGTCAGTGTGCAAAATACCCGTCAATATTCGGGGGGTCCCCATCTCCGATTGTTGCGCAATACCGATCTAAATTTTCTCAATATGCAGTAGGCCTATAACATTACAGTATTTCATGGATGCAGGCCAAGACAATCAGTCTATAGCCTACATGACAACACACACGCACACACTTAACAATTTTTGATAATCCGATATGCTATAGTTTTTGTAAAGCAACACTGACATAGGAGGTTGCATTGGCTAAAGTTGTTTGAATGCACGTTGTTTTATAACAAGGAGAGGCAAAGTTGTGCATTACAATGCAGACACGACAATAATTGGCACCAATCTGGCGCACTTACAAGAGCAATCAACTGAATGAATGTCAGGTATAGCCTATAGGAGACTGGCACGCAATCAGTGCACTTGCAAATGAGAGCAGTATGACCGATCGTGTGACATTATTTAACCATCCATCTACAGCAAATACGATCAGACAGATGTATCATTGAACACATACACAAAGCACATTAACCGTGCAAACAGGCCATCTCTCAAACTGAAAAAAGCACCACGGAGGGTGCTGACAGACAGACAGCCTACAGCAAGCCAAACAGCACCACGGCCACAACCAACCACAAGGCCTACATAACCATGCAGTATGCCGAAGCCGGAAAGGACACACGCACAGTCGCACACACTCATCTTATACACAACAATCACTTCTATCATCACAATTCAGTCACTGCAAAGATTGAAAAAATAGCCTCTTACCTTAAGTTAGAAGAGACCAAAGATGCCTTGCCTCGACTTCTTGTGGTTGCCGTCCTGGTTTCCAGGAGGAAGAGAGGCGATGTCCTGCTTTAATCCAGCTAAAAACTTCTTCTGCGACGTGTAAACCCGGTCCCTTTACTGAGAGTAGCAACGTTTTTGCTTTTCTACACACTAAACACCAATGTTCCTGCCTTAATGTCAAGCCAAGGGTTGCGGTCTTTCCATTCGCCCACCTGCTTCGTTGTCCAACCAGCCGGCAGGTCACCTGTGCTAGCAGCAGTAGCAGCTAACGCTACCTCAGCACCTGCTGCGTCTTCGGAGCACTCGGCCTCAACTTCACGTTGTTCTTCTGGGGAGTCGCTGGGTGGGAGAGGACCCTCTGTTCTGGTAGCGAGTGGGCCCACTGTGCTGGCTGCACCGGCATCGTCTTTCGGTGCCTCTTCATCTCTGAGTGCCGCCTTTTTGGATGTGAACCCAAAGTGTGTGAGTGATACACTCTGGTTTAGCTTTAGCTTGCTAGCCATTTTCAGTAAGACTTCTCAATGTTACGTCTTTCTTCTGTTTGGCGCACATGGCTAATTTGCATACGTGCGCAGGACCGGTTGGCTCCGCTTGGCAACAAATACAACATATTTGTGAATAAATGTTTTGAATTCTGAATACTGGACATGGTGAGCTTAAAAACATTTTAGTGACCATTAGTGACAATAAAATATTTTATTTTTTTGACAAAATTTGAGACCCCCTTCAAATTTTGCTTTTGAGGGTTTTTTTTACTTTGTTCTCATGGGTTAATCGGGGGTGTCGAGCTCCCCCGGACCCCCCCGTATTTCCCACACAGGGTTCAGGTGGTCCTGACTATAACACTGCGTCATGGTTTGGAGGCCACCGACCATGCTGCTGTATTATAGGAGCTGTGAGTGAGGATGTCTTTGGCAGATTTTGTGAACTTGTCTCGAGATAAGACACACGGAAAGAGACGGGAGATGTGTGATGTGAGCGTGGAGAGACTGACCCCGAGGGAAACTGACAAAGAGAGACTGATCCCAATGAAGAGGATTTAATCACAGTCCCAGCAGTTAACCAATAACATCATCATCCTTTCACTCTCCCTCCGTCTCGCTCTCTCCATCCCGCGCTGCGGTTTTTCCCCTGACACAGGCCGTTGATTCCAGGCAGCTTCCCCTCCCTCGCAGCCTCCCCCTTAATGGAAAACTAAAGGTGTTCCGGCTCATTCCACGTTCACCTGAGTCTGACGCAATAACTCTCCAAACGGAGCTTGTTATTCCATTATCACCGGTGTGTGTGTCAGTGTGTGTGTGTGTGTGATTCCTTAAGAAGTCCCAGCAGAGCTTTATATTTGAGAACAGAGCCATCAGGTGTCACAGCGTGAGGTTTTTTTACCGTCTGAGTCACAAAGGATGAGTCAGTCGCGGCAGGAGAGCTGATTGGAGAGACACGTGTCAGACAGCAGCTCTCCTGACCGAGTCAGTCTCACACACACAGACCCTCAGGCAACCCCCTAAGTACACTGGGATAAACTTAAAAGATCACCATCCACTTTAAAAGAATCCTCACTGCTGCGGCGGAGGACTTGGTTAAATACACTTCACTTGTGTCTACATAGGCTGAAAGAACATTAAAAATAGAGACATAAGTGACACATAGGTAGAAAAACATCATCCTTAACTCTTTCCCACTGCAGTTTCTTTAGAAATACGCGTCAGCAGCTTGTGACAGAACGAGAATGAGGCAGCTCGCACCTGATTCTTGCACATTCTTCTGGCGAGTTCATTTGCATTTGAAAAAAAACAACGTGAAATAATCTCACCTCACTTCCAGATCTGTTTTAACTTGTTAACATTTGAAGACTGAACAATGGGCGTAGTGGAGAGACTTTGCCAGGTACCTGCAGAAGAGCAATACAAATTAGTAAACAGTCGAACGTTAATTAGAAGGAGTTAAGGGGGGTAAAGGCATCTCTCTGGAGGTTGATTAAAGTTCAGGAACATTTACAGGGCTGATTGAACAAACGCTAGAAAAGAGGAGGCACTTCTGAGACTGAGGCTTTTGTTTTCTTTTGCTTGACAGGCAGAGTAATGAGAATCAAGGGAAACAGGTAAGACCAGACATGGTGTGGATCAAGGCCCCATTTACACACAGGACATTGTGATTATATGGTGTGTTTGTTCAGGAAAATACATCCTTCACATTCCAGGAGAAATATTTGAAATAACTGTTGGACTTGTTTGTATACTGTGATTCCTATGATTATTTGAAAGCAGCACAGTAATGCTTTTAAACATACGTACTGTCCTCTATGTGCGTCTGTGAATAGGGAAAAATGTCTTATCTCATGCCTTGCACGCATTACTTAGCTTTTATTGTAACAAATGCAACCCTACATGTCTTCAGTAATCAGTAACATTCAGCACAAAAGCTGCTTGAATTACTTTCTTCTATACCTCCACAACCAAGTCGTGTGGATCTATCATGTGAAATTGTCATAAAACAAAAATATTTCTTATGGCAGAGTGCTGAGGATAATATGAGGAGCCTCACAGCCTGAGGTAAGAAGCTGCCCTGTAGTCTGGTGGGACGGCACAAAAACAAAGTTTACTTTGCTTCACCATCGTCATATTGCAGTTATTAATATAGCACAGCCACAAATAAATACATTACCTCATCGGCATGCATCCTGCAAACTGCTGTGTTTAAAAAAAGATTATAAAGAGAGGTGTGTCTGCGCTTCCAGAACAAATGTACACGCTAGCTACCAGATCAAGATCTGTAGACACAGGGAGGTGGTGCTCATACCGCTTGTGTCCACAGGGGCCGCCAGAATCAATAAAAAATGATAGTTCCATGCAGCCGCTTATAAGATAAATAAAATAAATATCTTTCCATTTCACAGAGACTTTTATCTACAGCCCAGACATTACAACGTGAGTCATTTGAAATGGTAAATGACTGCGAGATGAAATAATGCTACAGTGAAGCAAAGTATGCGGTGTCAAAATAAAGTGGTAACAATTTTGTATTTATGAGGGACTTGTGAATTTATTATAGAGTGATGACATAGCCTTAATAGGGCTAATGGAAAAACAATTTTGTAATTATGAGGTATTTAAGAATTACTCATGGGGTACATTAACATACTAAAGTGGGGCAAAGCAAATGTTGCATGCAAAAAAATGTGTAATAATAACCCAATATTGCAGAGGCTCATTTACATATTAAGTTAGCCACCATTATGCATGTGCTCTGAATTGCTCGCAGGGTAGTTAAAGTTGCCAAACCCCCTCAGACATGGTAGGCTAATTGCTGTATATTCCCTGTAGATCTGGAGCAAGAAAAGGTATCCAAGGAGTACAATGATCCACTTGTTCACATCACACTACAGTCTGAATATAAGGTTCATACATCTGTATGATAAGGGAGATACACCATAATATGTTGTGAGGATTACACATCAATACAATCCAAACTCTATTGCATAAACTTGTGTTTTTATTGCTTTCACACTATACTTAACCTGCTCATTGTGCAATCTAGTTTAACTTCAAGTACTACTCCTGGAAGCGCCCACCAGCAACACAGCTAGAATGTGTTGTCTCAGCATTTTCTGTCATCAGTTGTTGGTTAGAGACAAGCTTTATTGTACTGGTCTGGGAAAGAGAGGGCTTGGATTTATCCGGGCACCAGCACTTGATTATTGTGTTACCTTCTGCAGGTCTGAGCCTGTCCATTTACAAGCTCATTCCCACATTTCAGGAATTGGCAATTTTTTATTTATTTTTATTTATTTATTTTTTTTGCTTAAATGATGCCCAGAACAAAGAGTCAATAAATAATAGGCTATATTTAACGAATGAACTGGGACCTTTAAACCCCTGCAGCTACTAACACATAAGGTTGTCTCACCTGAGTTGGTTTTGTTTTTGTTAAAAGAGAAAAAAATAAAATGAAATAAACAGCTCATCATCAGCTGTAATCAGAGACCAAAGCATGCTGTTGTTATGCTTCTTAGTAACATGCATCTCTATTCACTCTAATGAAGTTATTATTAATAAATTGTTCAGAATATAATAACATATGACATAAAGTTTTACATCCATATCCATTGGCTTTATTATCATTGTTCTTATTGATTATTCAACATACCATATATATGTATGTATATTCTGATCAAGGATATATTCATTTATATCAACATTAACATTAATTCCTATTAAAACAGGAAACAGGAATTGTATTAAATAGATTGATAATAAGTCATAAAATAAAACCATTTTTGATATTTGAGTGTGGAGGATGGGTTAAGGGGTCATGCAGCCTGAGGACATAAGCTGCTCCATAGTCTGGTGGTATGGCAGCGGATGTCTCTTTATCGCTTGCCAGACAGCAGCAGGGTGAACAGGCTTTTGCGGGGTCGGATGTTGTCTTTCAGTATCCTTTGGTCTCTGTGCACACACATCGTGGTGAACAATATATTCAGAGAAACATGAGCTTTTCTGCTAAGTTCAAATCGAGTTCAGTTCAATTTTTAATTGCCCCAAATGAGGCATTTTGTATCTGCAGTGGCACGGCAAAAATCAGACGGAATTGTAATAAACGTTGAGTCAACAGTTGAGCCAGTTCAGTTAGCCTGCAGTTTTACATATTTGATCGGTTTCACAGTAAGTATGTTACTTTAATTTATAAGTAAGCTATGATGCCCTTCTTGAGCGGCTTGTGCTGTTTCCGAAAAAACAATACTACTGTTCCTCTATATGTATCCCCTAATTAAAAATTAACCAGACCAATATACATGTTTCCCTTTTATTCCCAAACCTCCAGCTTGGTCGCTCTGGTAATACACGCCATAATTACTTTATAAGTGGATCATGATTGCGGAATAATCACACTGTGATTTGCAGACAACTTTCAAAACCACAAACATCAAACAATCCTAACAACCAGGTTTTTCAAACACTATTGCTTTTTGGTTTTCTTATTTTTTTTCCTTTCGTTTTTTTTTCAGTTCACAGCTTGTGCACACAAAACATGTTTTTTTGTCTGCATGGTTGGTGGATTCAAGGCCAATGTATGAGCCTGAGGTGAATTTGACGCTTTAAAACGTTTGTTGTTCTCAATAGTCCATTGTGTAAATGCTGGAATAAAGTCTTGATTTCTCCAATTCAGTATTAATATGCGTTTGGAGCGTTTGGGGTGAAACAAATCCCTTTACCAGTCAGCCAAAACACATTGAATTATCTCCTCTTACAAGGGAGAGTTTATATAATATTCCCACTGCTTGGTACAGCTGAATTTATGGACTAAGAGAAACTGTGTTCCTCTGTGTTCCGCTCCTCTTTTCTTCTGTCCTCTTCCACAAGCAGAGTCTGTTCATCTGGAGGAAGATGAAAGGATGACTTTTGCTCATTGATATAAATAAATGGAGAGAGAGAGAGGGATGAGGCGAGGCCGTGTAGGAGGGAAGATATCCTTGGGGCAAAAGAAGGAGTAGGAGAGAGGGATGAGCCGACCACAGGGAGGAGAGGAGGTGGAGGGTGAGGGCGAGAGGGAGGTGGAGAATGAAGAGCGGAGATATGCATGGAGAGGAGCTAGAAGAAAGGAAGGGAAAGAGAGGAGCGGAGGGAGGGAGGGAGGAGGAAAGCACCGATGAAAGAGGAGAGAGTGGAGACAGAAGTAAGAGGAGAAAAGTGACGGTGAGGGAAAAAACTCACTTTATGAAAATGAGATTTTCCACCACACATGATTACAACTATCATCAAAGGGTGCAAGTAATTGAGTGTGTATATACCGTGCAGACACGCGTGTGTGTTCAAACATGTGCAAATTTTGTTGCAGCCTACGCGCTGGCATATATGTTTGCGTGCACATCTGTGTGTGTGTGTGTGTGTCTGGAATTGTCCGTTAGCGTTTCTTGGTTTTTATGTGCTCATCTGTCTATTTTACCTACAAGCCTACCTGCCTTTATGTGCGTATGGCTGCTCACACTATGTGTGTGTGTGTGTGTGTGTGTGTGTGTGTGTGTGCACAGAGTCTTAATCTCCCCCACTTGTGCTTGTTGAAGTACATTTATATGAAGCGCCAGTTAACCTTTCTTTCCTGTCTAAAGCCATGGCGTGGTGACATTTTATTAACTGTGGCAGGTGATATATTACCACACTTCCCGTGATAAGATTACATTACCCCTCTGCTTTCCCCCCTTATTCCTCTTCCCAAGCACTCCTCCTCAATTCTCCTCCTTCTCCCGCCTCATTGTCCTTCTCCTCTTCAATATAGCCCCTCTCTTCCCCTACCTGCCTGTATCCGCCACAGTAATTACACTAAAGAGAACTGGGGGGCAGCGGAGGAAAAAGGAAGGAACAAAAAGGGCAGGAAGATCTCAATGTCAGCTACTTTTTGAGAGAGACACATGGAGAAGGAGAAGAGACTTCCAAAGAGAGACAGGGAATTGAGAGTGACAGAGGAAAAGAGTAGCAGGGAGACAGGGAAGGGGTGTGGTGGGGTTGGGGAGGACTGTAAAGCTCTTTAGCTTGACGTAGAGCGCTCCTTACCAAGCAGGCAATCGCATCTGGCAGCAGCGATGGCGGTGTCGCCACAGTCTCCAAGATACATGGAGGACTTTGATAATGGCAGGAGGGGGGAGCACTTAGGTGAGGGGCTGTGTGGGGGACATAATAACAGAGTGAGGAAAAGGGTGAAATGGAAAGATGTACAAGTACAGTTAGATGCACTTACTGTTGTGCAGGTTTGGTACGGTGCTCAGTGTTCAGCAGCATCATTACCTCAACGAGGGTACTGTGAGTGATGAGGTTGGAGGTGGTGATGACTTCGACACCCGCTGCTGTACGAAGATGTATGAAGGGACAGATGATGGCTCAGTGGAAAGGATGGACAGACGGGCAGATGAGTGGAAAAGAGAAATGATGTTGAATGATGTGTTAATTTTTTTGTGTACCTGAAAAAGAAAGTCTTTTTTTTCCATCAGATACAGATGAGGTGTGTGTGTGGGTATAAAACCTAATCACATAATAGTATGGCTAATTATCTACCTGGCTCATGAGTGACAGTTGTGGCCTTCATTCAAACCAGCACACAAAAGGCACAACACTCTATCAAGGCCAGGAAGGAATATTTACATAAAAAAAACAAAGGAATTAATCATTTCAGTTGTAAAGAAAAGAAAAATGAAGGTTGCAAGATTGACACTTCATGCCTTAGTCGGAACAGCCTTGACGGAGTGTCAGTGTCGAAGTCTTTCTTCTATTACAACTCCCCCAAAACTCAACATGTCACGCGGTGGATTTCATTTTGGACTAGGCTACTTTCTAGTGAGCAACCTTGGACCTTGGCAAAATATCATCTCATTTACAGCCTGATAGATTGAATTGCTGTTTTATTCATGTAATGTGCCCAATAACTGAGCAGGAGCAAGGGATGTTTCCGTTCCAACATGAAATGGCTCCTAAGAGCAGCTAATCTGAAGTTGTTCACAAAAATACACAGATCTCAGAATTGCTATTTCTAACCTTCCGACTTATTAATACTGGGTGTTTAATTCTGCCTTTCTATAGCACTAAGGTTGCTGTTCACAGGTCAAATTGGGACTCTTTTTTAGTTTCGACAGTAGCCAGGCTGCTAGCCGTAGTAGTTGCTAATGCTATCTTTGCGTCAGCAGCGAGGGAAAGTTGAAAAGTTATCTGTTTCCACTCAAAGGTAGACTTTTTGTCCAACAACTTGTACACGTCCGACAATTTCATTCACTTGGTGCCTTTTTTTAAAAACATTTTTTCTCACCCAACAAGCTCGGTAGATAGCTAGCTATGAAAGAAATGTATATCACCATTCTTAAACCTAGCTACAAAAATGTGATCGGTCAACTGGATCGTCAACCAGTTTAAAACAGCCGTCAGCAGGATCATTGAAGTGTCATATTTAGTCCAATTTGTAAAACTGTTTTTTTTGAGATTTTTGAGTCTCTTCATTACCAACTCAGCAAATACTGACGCTTCGGGAGTCAGGTTGGCCGCCATCCTTAAGCATCAGTTTTTTTGTAGTTGGGAATGAGACTCAAAAATCAACTTTCTTACAAATAGGACGTTTTAAAATACTTGAATTTTACACCAGTGTTGTTGTTGTTGGATTATTTTGTCACTGACATATATAGCCTAACCAGCCAAAGAAACTATCCAAAGTTGCCATTTGATACGTACCAGAATTAGCTTACAGTTTAAAGTGTAAAAAATTTACACAGCTAAATTCTTCCAATATTAGCTACCATTAGCCACCATGTTGGTCATACCAGACCAAGTAAGGCTCTATCAGCACAGTACCGGTTTGTATTAGATTGAGCAAGGGTGCATACATTTGCTTATGATTTCACCTTTTTATTTTTAAGGTGAAGATTGTGTCATCTCTCACTTTAAAATGAGCTAATCTCAGGGTGCATTTTACCTTACAGGACAAATGTAAAGTCATGCAGATGAGCAGATGACTTGCGTCAACAAGGAGAGCAGCAGAGGGCATGTAAGGCCGTTGAAACTACAGCGTAATTAATGGCTGGCAGGTTGCTTGCCCAGCCTAACTGTTGGGAGGGGCCTACCTATCACACTAATTTGACAGGCAGGTTTTGGATGGGATCTGGTCCACTGAGAGTGGGCCGCTCACCAGTCCAGTCAGTCACCTTCATAGAGTCTGACACCAGACTGCTTTCCTCTAATTCAAACTTCACATCCAATCACTTTTCATTTTCTCATAAATCCTGTTAGATCCCGCCTCCCTCCCTGTACTCCTATTAGGTGATTGTGTTTTAATTTGCAGCAGCGAATGAGCTATTAGCTGTCGCTGACACGCTACCCATGTAATGCTGGAAAGGAGCAGAGCAGCTGTGACAGTTTATCCTCATTCACTCACTCACCACTCACTCACTCACCACTCACTCACTCACTGAGTCACGGGGGGCGCACACACTCTCTACCAAAATGAAACGCACCTACTTTTGGAGCCGATATCAGCCGGGCTGCCCTAGTCTGACTCGTCACAGAAACACTGAGAGACACGACACAGAGCAGATGAGTGAAACTGGCTCATCCCGCTTCTGTGCTGTTAGGTTCACAAGTTCCACGTGCGCCAACACTCTGATCACATATTCACAAGGTGGCTTAGAGCGAGAAGAAAAGGACAGGGGAGAAAATGCAGACTGAATTCTTTTTTTTTTCTTCTTCCGAGGGGGCGACACAGATCTTTAGTTAATTGCGGTTGCAGGAGTTGTCAGAGCATTATCAGTGTCTGCTTGGCTTCGGAGTTGACTGGCAGCTAGATAGAAACCTTATCAGCGAGATAAAAAAGTGAGAAGAGGATGCAGAAATGGGAAGAGGAGAATGAGAGAGAGAGAGAGCTCAGAGAGAAGTGAAAAAGAGGGGGCAGGAAAGAGCGCAAAAGGAGATGGGGAAAAGAGATGGAGAAAGGAAAAAGAAGCATGAAGAGGGTAAAATAAAAGATATTCTAATTCTGTCTTATCTGCAGCGAGTGGAGAAGTTTTATCTGCGTCACTCATCACCTTGCTGCCTCTGATCACCAGAGCAGTTTGACTGGTTGCCAGCCAGAAAACATCAGCAATGATTAAAAAATAATAAAATTAATGAAATAAAACCTCTCATTTGCCCTCTGTTCTGTCCGTTTAGTTCCATTTTGCAACCCCCTCCCCTCTCCTGCGCATTCCCAGCAGAATCCCAGTTTTACTTTTTGCGGTTATATCCTCTCTTCCACTCTTTCTCTTTAAGCTTGCCCTCTATTTCCCTCTCCCGCGCAATTTCTTTCTTAGACGAGTTTCTGTGTTGCTTTCATCTGTTTCCCATTTTTTTCCCTCTCCGTGCTGTTTATGCTTTCTCCCCTTCCTCTCTTTCAACTCTCTTACTTTATATTATTCTGTACCACCTCTTTGTATATCCTCTCTCCCTTTGCTACACTTACACTGCTTGTACTACTCCAATCAAATTCTGATCACATCTTTTTATCAAAGATGCCAACCCTCCAGGAGGCACTACTTTCATGTGATGAAACTTGCTTATAATCCTTTCAAAGCTGTAAAGCCAAGGCTGAATATTAACACTCTACATTATTGACCTTCTACTTACACAACACGTCTTTGTCAGTTTTCCGAGTCGGAAAGTACTTGCTGTTCTGTGTGCCAACCACAAGTGGAGAGAAAAAAGCATTAAAATTAACATGTCTACACGAGGTCAACAGTGGCATTTGTTTATGTTCAAAGGGGATGATGTCAGCAGGATGAATGTGCTGCATGTCCACAGTTTGATACACTTAACACATTGCACTGTGCAATATCTATAGCATATCCTTCTCTTGGCTGGCTCAATGACCCAGTTTAAAAGGAATCAAGTTTAACTTTTTTTCTATCACTGTCAAACACAATAGAAGGAGGTTATATTGGTGAGCAAGCCTTTCTGAGTTGTTTCTATTCATCTTAAGACCGTTTCACAGCTTTTAATTCCTTACTAAGGCTTTGTGATGCTGCATGAAGTAGTTATTCTAGTTATCAAGGTTGTATTTCAAGAATACTAGAGCCCTCAGCTAAACTGTCCATGATTCTTGAAGACAGTGTAACGCAAAATAGTGGTGTCAGACAAAGGCCAAGGTAGGATGACCTACCCTGCCCTGTGCGTAAGTGCTCTGATTGGATTGCCCCTCTCATATTCCCTGAAGTGCACCTCAAACCCCAAGAGAGAAAAGAGGACAATGCTGTGGCCATGACACCAAAGATGCTCGATTACAAAGGAAATAACTCCTCAATGTTTAATAAGTATGCAAAAGATCGCTTCACACCAGGTAATGTATTTCCTGAAACATGTCATATAGTAGTAGTTACATAGCAGTAGTTACATACCTACATCGGTACTTAACTTCTGTCAATAATGCACCCAATTTAACCAAAGCCATGATCTTTTCCTAAACTTATAGCCTCCGAAAGCCCAAACTGTTCTGCTCACAACGTTGACTACATAACGTAATACACCAGAATCTACTGAATATAAAAAATATGCATGTGACTTTGGGACAAACTATATATCTACTTTATATCTACAATATATGGCCAGTATACTGTGTGTACATAGTAGTACCACAATTCATAGGTGCCATCAAAAAGGTGGGTGATCCCTTTTCTTCAACACTACCAACTTGAATGCGCAATAGAACGCCTTACTGGTATACATCATATTTGGAGCCCTCTCTAATCCCACTTTATGCCAGCGATACATTGCATCAGCTCTCGGCATGGGATTCATCATCAATCTTCCCATTTATGCAGCTTTGTGGCGGTCATCTTCACAAATCCTAGCCAGCATCAAGGCCCTTCACAACACAAAGTGGTAACACTAAATTCATGTGTGTGTTTGTGAAATATACCAATTCTGTAGGGACTGCTCGCAGGGCAAGTTGGTGAACTTCTGGAGCTGGCATGGTAACACCCACGCTAACATGTTAGCCACTGGTCGGTCACAATAGCTCTCCGAGCTTCTTGCTATTTTCTCTGTACTGGACCATTTAATCACTCCTGGTATTTTGTTCTTGAGGTGGTGCATCATTTTGTTCAATAAAAACTTTGATTGAACAGGTGAAAAAAAGCTCTTTGAACCAACAAGCTGTCCTTTAGCAATGTTGTTAGTTTGATCACTAAAGAGACAATCAAATTTCCCACAATTTCTAGGAGGTTAAATAAAAATGGATGTTGCAACACAGCTAATAGGCCTAAGCTCTGATAGCTTTTTGTCTTTTGTACTGTCCACAATGTAACTCTTGTAATACTTTTGGCCAAAGCCAGGCCAGCTGTTTTTCCAGTTTCCAGTTTCTAAGCTAAGCTAAGCTAAGCTAAGCTAAGCTAAGGTAACCAGCTTCTGACAGTATCTTTACAGTACATGTCGATGTATTGATCTTTACATTGAACTGTCAACGAAAAAAGAGAGATTACCCAAAAACCATATTATATTTTGGTTTATATCGCACCAACTGGATGGATATAGCAAAATATCATGTAACTGAGTGGCATGGATAGGTACCCGACAGCAAACTTTTGCCCCCTGACATGATTAATGCAGCCTTGTCTTCAAGGCGAGCTGAACAGTTTCATATTCAAGAATTTGTGAGGGGAAAACTACTTAAGAGAAAGAAGCATACATTCATTGACTAGCGGACAGTGTCAGACACAGACTTGTTCATATACACACACAACATTTGTCAGGGTTTGGGGTTTTAAGTGTAGTTATGTCCTGTTTTCTTTTGAAGGTTCTCTCTTCTCCTGCTTTGCACTTCCTGTCTTTGTCTTTTCCCCACCTCTTTTCCTGTTCACCTGTTTCTCAATTGTTAAATAGTCCCTGTTTTATGTGTTTTTTCTTGTCTCTTTGTTGGTTCGTCTGCGTTTCCTTTGTCTGCGTTTGCTTCTCGCATGTCTTCTGTGTTCCAGCTTTTGTTCCCTGTGGCATTGTGGTTTGTTTTCTTGGTATTGTCTCCTTAGTTTTTTCTCAGATTCTCTTTAGCCTGGCTTTTGTTGACAGCCTTTTTGTCGCCTGCCTTTTTATTGTCTGCATCTTGATTTTTGGATTCCAGCTTTGTCAATAAAACTTGCCGTTTGTTTTTTAACCTGCCTGTCTCTGTGTCATTTGGGTCCTTTTGTAACACATACCAACATTATGTATTTCTGAATGCTTAGCCCCTGGTGATGATTTTCCAAGATCACAAAGGTTCAAAATAAATTATCAAAAATAAGTCTGATGGTTGGCTCGCTTGTCGGTTGTGCTCACGTAATGAATACTGTTTTGAAACAAGCCTGTAGAATTATCCTGACATCAAGATTCATCATGTTTTGCCTATCAAACATTATTTCAGATTATATGAGTAATATTAAGTCATTTATCGTCGTAATAATTAAGTCACAACAGTCTTAGCCCAGCCCTTTTCCCCTGAATTACACATGTATACATACATACATGCCCACTCGTGCCCACCTGCACATGTGCACCACATAGAATAATTTCCTTAGAGACTGATTAAGCCATTAAAGTAGACGAGACAGGTTGAGAGAAAATGAACTGTACATCCCATCACATTATGTCACAATTTTGTGCAGCCTTATGGGCTTTTCATTTCTAAGACTTTCCCTACCACTTTGCAACGTACCGAGCCTCTACCACCTCAGCTTGTTTTAGAACTGGCTGCTCCCCTCGCTGTTAAAATCATCAGTCAACATTTTCTGTCTTTTTTAGTCTTGCAGGAGATCAATTCTCTGCCCTGATGTAGCGCTGGCATATCTCCATTGCATGTCAAAGTTCAGCAGCACATGTGAGTACAAATTTGTATCTCATAACCCTGGTATGTTACTATGGAAGAGAGCTGGCTGTTTATGGTCATCAGAGCAACATGAGGTAATTTCTAAAATTAATGCTATTTTCCTGTAATAAGGGGCAATTAGTGCATCTTAGTAAATCTGTCACTTGGAAATGTGCTCTTTTGCGTTGATTGATCTGCTTAATGATAGTGGTAGAATTAATTGAGTTAGTGGGGATGAATGGCTGTGCACTGATCATCCAGTGACTTTCAAACCATTGATTTGTCTCTTATCCTGGCTAATAAGAAGCTGTTACTGGAGAACAGGGTTGCAGTGGTTGTTCTGATCTAAGCCAATTAGTATTACCTGTTCCTTTGCCTGCAGCTAATTAAACCAATAACAGTTTAATTATCAAACACAATTAACATTAGGCTAGTTTGTTAGTAGAAGTATTAATGGCAGCACACTTGGAGCCAAAATTGTATGTATACTTTAGTATTATGTTGCCGTATACATACCAGCACTGGTCTTTTTTCAAAGTAATATAAGTCTGTATTCATATTGGTTGATTTCCTCTTAATTAGGGCCCGAGCACCAAATGGTGCAAGGGTCCTCTTGAAATGCAAGGAGCTGTTATCTCAAATTAATGGCTTTTTCAAGGGCTTTAGCATGCTCAACAACTCATGAATCTTCACCCATTTTATGGGTGGGTCAAAATGGCTTGCTGGCGCCCCTAAAATGAAGTCCGCAGACTACTTTCACCTACTTGTATAAAATTTGGTCAACATGTGAAGCACACTGAGACTTACTAAAAAGTGTCTTGTCACCATGACCTAAACTCAACAGGAAGTTGGCCATTTTGAATTTAGTGCTCATTTTTGGCTATTTGCACTATTTTGTGATGCACTGGGGCCCAAAAATACTTTTCCCCATAAGCTAACATGGTGAATGAAGCGTCTGTAACGGTGGATACATTTTTTGGAGCGTCACAACCCCTGCAGAATGACTCGTTTCACTGTCAGAATCTAGAGGAAAAAAGAGCCTAGAAGAGCCGCTTGATTCAATTATTTTATCCCCATGCAAGTTAGCCGGGCGCTAAACTGGTCAAGTTAGCCAGCTCAGTCGGCAGAAGTCACTAGTGCGCACGCTCTCTGGGCCCCACAATGCAGAAGCTATGTGGAAGACAGAGTCATTTTGGCTTCATGCGCCACTGAGCAGCTTTGATTGAAATGAATGGGACTTTGCCTCCATGGCTGTGTCCAGGTATAATTAATAGGCCTGTGGACTAAACACATTTACTTGCAAATTAGGAGGCATTGTCATTGTGCCACCTACTGGCAACAGGACGCAAGCCTTTTGTGGCAATCATCATTGAATTACATGGAATTTTCATGGTGTGCTCTGATATACCTGAACCTAACGTGTAATGAAAATTCAGATGTGTGTCTTACGGTCAAAGTCTGGCAACTAGGCCGCACGCTCTGACGCATGCGGGGGTGCGAGGGAGCTCGTTCATCACTGCTTGCAGTTTTAATTTATACTATTCTCAGTACAGAGCTATATTCTACTGAAATGAATTCCTATAACCACCATAAGGCCACCACAGCCTACATTCTGCATTTGAAGACATACTTGAATTGCACACTTAATCTCTTTCCTGTACAGTCTGCTCCCTTTAAACATCGAGGTGCAGGTGTTGAATTGATGGAATGCATTGAAAGACATTTCAGCCTTTTATCGGTTCATAATGCAGCATAGGCAGCCATGACACCTAACCCAGATAAATACTATAATTATCGCCGCTGCCTCTCACAGCTCACCCGTCTGTCGATCGTCTGTCGTATCCATCATGTCTACGCAAACACACACACACACACACACACACATACATACACACACACGCTGTTTTGATCCGTCAACTCTGTATCTATCATAGCAAGTCAAAGTGAGATTTAGTGCAGCGCCATGGCGGGGTAACCACACTGTGGGCGAGTCCATATTAAATTGTCTGCTGAAGTGGGCCAGATTGTGTTAGCCCAGTCTATCCATTCATCTAGGCTAATGCCCTTTCTGCCTCCATCCATTTCATGAGCTGAAGGAGACTGAAGAGCAGAGAACCAGGCCCTGGAGAAGAAGGGAGGGGAAGAGGACTTGGAAAGTGAGAAAGGAAAATATTTTAAACGTGGAAATAGAAATAATAGTAGTGCAAAAGTAGATAAAGGATCCCAAATATGGACTAAGTGGAAGTTGTACATGTGTAGACTGTGACACCTAATGCCATAATTATTTTGTTGGGTCACGATACACGATTAACTACATTGTTATTTTAACATTTGTTAGGGTTTTTAATGGGCAAGCCTGCAGCTCCTCCAGTAAGAACAACAGGACAAAACAAGAGCTAATGGAATGAAACGGCATGCCATGTACAGTACATAGCCGCAGCTATACAAACAAGGCTCTATGGTAATGAGCTGGAGGGGGAAAAAACACATATGAGTGGACACACACACACACACACACCACTCCGATGTGCTGAGACGCTATCAGCATGCTCTCGTTTTGCCATTACCACTTTTAAGTGTTGGTTGCCACAGCAACGGTGTGATTTATTTCCCAATTAAGAGTTAGTGAACTTGCTCACTTACAACCAGTAATATCGCGCTGCACATAAATTACCTTCAAGCGTAATGCGCTCCATTTGCTATTGAAAACAAAGAGATCTCACCATCTCGTTTCTCCCAAACAAGCAAACTTCTGTATCAAGAGTTCACTTCTTTTGTGGGTTTACTGTGCAAGAACAAATATTCTCTAATAATATTTGCGCGCCACGTCTACTTGGCAATTAATGTGCTCGCTAAAAAGGGTGCAATTCAGCGGGCTTCACATCCAATAACAACCCTTTTCATCCATCTAGCCTAAAATGAAGATAAACAATACACGGATGGATGAGAGAGTCGGCAGGCAGGTGGGAATGTAATGGAATCAATTAGGCAAACACTCATGATTTATATTCTGTTTTGATAGCAAAGAAAGCTTAATTTACTTTTCTTTTCCGCCTCTTACTGATATCATTTGTTTCTAATGTTTATGCACTGATAACATATGAATCTCATTCCCTCTTGTGACATATAAATCGAGCAGCAGTGCCTGTCTTTATATTCCTCTGTGTGTGTGTGCAGTGCGTATGTGAGCATATAAAGCAGAAGTAATTGTTAATTATTAACTCTAACTAAAATGTTAATGCAATAGCCCTGATTCACAAACATGAAGGCGAGTCTGGCTGGAGTAGATTATACTTTCCGTTTGCATGCGTGTTTCTGTGTGCAATTTGTCTTCATGTTGACATGAGAAATGTTTGCATATCCATGGATGTGTGAGGGGAAAAACAAAGACCCTCGCTTTGCCTAAGTTTGCAAATGGTTGTCTGACATTCTTCTGTAATGAAACCCCTCTGTCCCTCTTTTCTCTTCTCTATTCCCCTCATTCTCTGCCTCTCTCTCCCCTCTCTCTCTTTCACTGCAGTGTTATTGAGAAGTAGAAACTCGTCTGGCCCTCATTAATGTCCCTGGCATTCGCTTGGCTCTGCATCTCTCCTTTGCTCTCCCCAGCCTCTTACAGCTTCATCCCGCATTCTACCCATGCCACCCTTGTACGCGCAACACTAGCAGGCTTCAACTGCAATTAGCACCTGTGTTATCATGGGTTCACACACACACACACACACACACACACACACACACACACACACACACACACTGCAGAAGCATTTAGGTCCACATCTCTTTTTTGTGCCCAGCACCACTCTTCAAATCCTTCACCCCTAGCAGCCCTCTCAATAATGATGGACTTGTTGGACAATAATTAGACAGAGTTAATAAGCATTCAGTTGGTCCAGGGAAACACTTGGGATGCCATGTTCGCCTCCATTAGGGCTTTATTATATGCCTATTCACTTTAACCCTAGTGGATGCTCTGTTGGTGTGTTATCATATTTTATGTATAGTTTAGTTTTGTGAAGAATAAACTGGGGATAAGGTTGGCTACAGTTTAGGCTTAAATGGCACTTTGGTGATTAGGCAAAGATAGAGTCCCTCATGAGCACTGACCAAACTTAACTTCTGTTTATGCGATACTGGAAGCCAGCCACACTTGGATTGTGTACTGCACCGTGTTGATAAGTCTTATCACTGGGTACAATCTGATACTGTTTTTGGCACTAGCCTGCAAAGGCTACGAATTGTCCCGGTATCTTATTAGCTGCAGTATGAATCTTTCATTTGGGTCTCTATCACAGAACCCCTAAAACTAGGCAAAGTCATTACCGTTTTCGCTTTTTCAATCTCTCGCTCTTTTCATGTTCCAAGATCACTCCTTTATCCCTCGCGTTCTATTTTTCATCACAACTTTATCCTTATTCATACCCTCAAACACTCTTTAAACTTGAGGAAATGAGACCCACGTCTCTTGTAAAAAAAAAAAAAAAATTGAAAAAGGCAAAAGGAACTAGGTCTGGGGTGATCACCAGAAAGTTTCTGACATGCAGAATCACCCTTAAGCTGGTGCTGAATGTTTTAGAGCAGGCTGGTCGCCTTTTTTTTCCAAGGGGGATGGGACGGCTCTTGTGTCTGCTCGTCTGCCGGGGCTTTGGCGGTAGAGAAGAGGCAGCTACCTGTTCTGCTCTCCTCTCTCATCTCTTCACACTAATTAGAGAGAGCTGGGTTTAAGTCTTAGTGGGGACACACATCCTCTGCCTGCGCACAGCTGTGTGTGCGTGGTCGTGTGCATTCATCAAAGTGTTTCATGAAGATCCTGTTTTGGTCCTAATGTGTCCAGAAACATATTTTGTGGTCAACATTTTATTAGACATGCTGGTGGACTACAGTGTGCCAAATCCGTGTGTGTGTGTTTGCGCATGTGAATAGTGTGCAGTGAGGTGGCAAGGCACCGCAGGCGATGATAAGGAGGGGGCTTAAGCAGTGGGCTCTCCAGGCCTAATCACTGCACACATTTCAAAGGCGAGGACGCCAATTAAAACTGATAGGGCTCAATATGGGCTTTTGGGTTGCCACAGCGAAGAGCAACACATCCAACATGAAAATCAATCACCCCCCCGTCTCCTGGTCAGGAGAAGCGGTTTGCCAGCCGGTGATCGGAGTGGAGCCTCTGATAAATACATGGGCTCTACAAAGGGCTGTGGCAGGGGCAAGGTGGGAAGTCTCGTGGGGTCATGCAAGGAAGACAGAGATTTGTGTGTCCCCCAATCATCGTGTGTGTGTGCTGGTGTATGTTGGGGATCAGAGGGCCTGTGATCTCAACTCCTAAAAAGTAGGTGGAAAAGTAAGTGAGGGGGACTTTGATGTATATGTGAGGGGGATGAACTGCAGTGTCAGGATGAGTCATTCAATAGCCCGAAAAGCTTTCAACCTACTTTATTTGTCAATCATTTGGCATAGCGAGAGGACATACTGTAGATTCCACATCAGTCAAGTTAAAGGTCCCATAGTATTCTCATTTTCAGGTTCATACTTTTATTTTGAGCGTTTACTGGAAAATTTCCATATTTTAATGTTAAAAAACACATTATTTTTCTCATACTGTGCATTGCTTCAGTGCCTCTATTCTCTGTCTGAACGTTTGTTTTAGTGCCTGTCTCTTTAAGGCCCACCTCCTGAGAAGCCCATTCTGGTCAGCTCTAATTCGTCAGCTCTCACAGGCCTGAGCTGGCACTGCCCACCGCGTTTCCGCATCAGCTCTGCTAGTGTTTTTGCAAACAAGGCTATGCGGGGGGCGTGGATCACAACCTCACAGAAGTCCTGATGGCTCATTGAAAGGTCACATGGATAACATTTTTTTGGAGACAATTCATAAAAAAAAAATACCCAAACATCTACAGAGCTTGTACGAAGGTGCAGAATAGTATATGTTTTCTTTAAAAACATTATTATGATTGTAAATGAATATTTTTGAAATGTTTGTGAGCTAATAGTATAGTGCTGTTGGTATCATGTGATATTAGGTCAGTGGAGTTAGGGGGAGATGGAATGCCTCATTTAGTGGCTGAATAACACCTTTAAAGGCACAGTGTTTGTGTGGATTAAGCATTTTGATACGTGAACAGTATTTATATAGCATCTACACCCACTTTACAATCAAAAAAGACACAAAATCTCACTTTCTAGAATATAGGACCTTTAACAGAATAGTTCTACACTTTGGGAAAATGGTTTATTCACTTATTCGTGAAAAGATTGATACCTCTCATGTCTGCATGCTAACTGTGGAGATAGAGCCAGAAGTTTGTCAGCTTATCTTAGCACAAAGATTACAAACAGGAGGAAGGAGCTAGCCAGGATCAGTCAAAAGCTAACAAAATCAGCGTACCAGCACCAATAGAGCTAAAATGTTAATTTCTCGAAATGATGAACCATTACATTGATAAATGGCCATGACACTGAAACACTATCACACACATCAGAAATACAATGAAAGTGACATTTTTCAAACAATCACAGAGAAAAAAAATGACAACATGCTTCATCAGCAATATGTAATCAATATGTAAACATATTTAGCTGTTGAAAGAGGTCCATAAAGGAAGTGGAATGTTGGCAAAGGAACTAATTATAGTACAGCAGTGATTCAAAAGCTCTGGCCTGTATCTCTGAAAACCAGATTTTTCACTTCAGTGGCGTGTGATTGTTTGTGTCTCTTAACAGTCAGGGCAAAGAATCAAAAGAACCTGCTGCGGTTCACCTCACTGAAGGGAAACTCACAGGCTACACCGGAGCTGAATGTCAAAGTGAGCATTCCTCGCCACCATCCACAGTATAACTGCTGCAGGTCACACTCTGCCAAGGCCGTTTAGGGTGACGTCCGGCGCCTTGTGATGTGTGTGTGACTGCGTGCTCGTACAGATGTGTGTGAAGGCTAATACGCTCTGACAAGCTGATAACATATTTCTTGTCATATCGTTTGGCATCATTAACTAATAAAGATTGATTGCCCTTTGTTCCCCGTCAATGAGTGTTTGTACCATTGCCCTGCCGCTGTGGTGTGTGTGTGTGTGTCTGTGCGAGAGAGAGAGAGAGAGAGAGAGAGAGAGAGAGAGAGAGAGAGAAATTAGAGTATTTTTGAACTGCTCAGGGCTTTCCTATCCACAGATCAGACCCTGGCTGGACCCAACCTTCTCCCATGATGCTTTGCAGGCGGAAATCTTTGAAATACTCCAGGCGGTGGCTAAGAGACAGAGAGAGAACATCATAAATGAAGTGCAAAAACTCTCAGATATACATATAAATGTAATTACTGAGCCAGGTGTTTGCTAGCAGCTTGCTAATATATATAAGTGCAAGTTGGCGTTTAGTCTGTAAAGACTTCAAGTCAATTACGCCTGTGTTGCAGATTCTAATTTACAAGTCTGGCTGCAAAAAATAAAAAAATGAAGGTGCACTCCACCATTTTCACACACAATGATCAGTTTACACATCACCAGTAGTACAAAACATTTGCAAAATGGTCTCTGTGACTCTGGAGGAAAGTCTCTTGAGTAAAGTAAATAACTGATGTCATCAAAATAATCCTCATGATGTCATTAGGGTCATCCTGGCAGGGGCTTGACATTTGCAACACAAAGCTACGTTACATACGGAGGTGTGGAGTTTGAAAGATGTAGATATTTAGCAGTAAGGGGAGGTTGAATGAAAGAAGCCATAGTGTTGCATTGTGTGAAATGTAGGACACAGTGTTTTTGGAGCTTGACCCAGACTAAGGACGTCAAGGTCAAAAGATTAACTACCTATTGAATTCATATATAAAATAAACACGGCGCTGCACATCACCAGAGTAACCGCTATCTGCAGCTGGCGTTAGCAAGTTAGCTCAGTTAGCCGTGCATCTAGTGGTCGGGACTGGGAGCTCGGAGCAAACAATGTTGGCGTTCACACCGCCAGCACAGGAGGCTTGAAGCTGGACTTGCCTGGGGTTAGCTGGTTAGCATGCTAACTTCAGTAGATAACTTTGCAACACAATATATAGACCTGGCAACATCAAAACTGTTGTTTCTGTTTCTGACTGAAATTCCTACATACTGTGCATTTAAAGTCAGGGTTGTTTGACCTCTTCTGCTGCTTTGAGCCTTTCACAGGTCACAACTTATTAAATTGATGGAGTGCCTATATGGTCTGTTGACCTACATGACCTCGAACAACTGTACTCTAAGGGGTCTGCATACTCACAAGTTGGGACTCTGGCCTTCCACCAGCTCCTCCTTGGGGATGGGGTAGAGAGCCTCATATGTACGCTTCTCTCCTGATCCATGGATGGCGTAGGAGTTCATCTTGTTGATATTGGGAGGGAAGTACGACCAGGGGAGGAGAGCCTCACCCATCCACCTGTCCCCTTTGATCGTGGCATTAAACACCATGGGGAGTTGTTGCTGGGGAGAAGATTCAAAGACAAAAATAAGAAATAATAATAACTAAATGCCCCCTTCAATAACTCCCTTGATGTCTACCTACCAGGAATGCTTGGCCAACTCCTGACAGCAATAATATCAGGTGCTGTCCGTGTCTGAAATGAAAACACAATTTGCATGATGGTATTAAGATTGTCTACGAATATACATTCACAGAGATGAATGTTACAACGGCTTAGTTCTGTACTTACGGACAAAACTCCACCTCGAGGTAATTTGTTGTAGTACTGTCGAGGAAAAAGGATTCCACAACTGAAGAGGAGAAGACAAATCATTTAATCAAGATAAAACCTTTTGTCTTGCATTAATAAACTGCTTAAAAGGGTGTTATTAACCTCCTCAGCACCTATTCAAGAGAGAAAAGAAATTAATTCAATAATTTAAGCCGTTTATTTGAAGTTACAGCTGAACAACATTACGTGAAATACCTTAAAATACATAAACTTTGAAATGAGATATGAAGACCAGCACACCCGCTAACCTAGCCGCATGCTCATTATCTACATAGATTATAATGGGGTTGCTTTCCATTCTAATAAGTAACATTAATGAGGCCAAATATGTGGGGCTCATTAACCGGAAATCGAACTTACTTAAGGTCAATTAGATAGGATTGTTATTACTCAACCTCATCACTGGGTTTAATTGCTGTGTCACCATAATAATGATAATGCAATTACTATTATGGCCTCATAAACAGAGCTAGTCCCTCATCTCTCAAACCTCATTGGACTACATTCATAATTTTATCTTGGCTTTTAGAGTGGTCTAAAATTGCATCATAGAGAAATCATGACTGGAATAACAAGGATTTATTCAGTACAACTATTGAGGGTTGGGCACCATAAAAGCAAGACCTGTACAATACAATGCAATCTATTACAACCCGCCATAAATGTGACCTTTGTGAAGTTAATATAGTTCAGTTTGAATCGGCACAATGGAGTCTGGAGTGTGTCACTGGAATAATTACATGCTGTAGTTGGTTGATTAAAATCAGTCAGAGGAATAGTAAGAGTTTGATGAGAAAATCAATAGCACTTTTGTATCTGTCCGCTCAATATGAAGCTGAAGACCGGACCTACTCTGTGTCTGACTGGCCAACCCTGATATTCTTATCACAGCTCCCACCAATCTCACTCCTTATGCCTAAACCAAAGCTACCCAACCTACAAAGGCAACTAATCAGAGGCAGAGGAGGGCAGATGTTAGAGAGAAAATCAGTGGGATCCAGCGGAAACCACAAACTTGTCATTTTTACACTTCCGTTGTTAAACAAACAAATGATATACAGAATAATGTGTAAGTGGAGTTGGCTCCAAAGCTCACTGCTGGCTGCAATTTCATAATGAATGGACATAAGGTATATGAGAGTCATATAAATCTTCCCATCTAACTTGACAAGAAAGCGCATATGCATGTTCCCCAAATTGTTGAACTAATCCTTTAATTAGCTATGCATTCAAAAAACAAGTTATAAGGTTTTTTTGGTTAAAGCAACGTTATGTAGAAAGTGCGATTTGGCGACCCATTACAAAATAATTTTGTCTCATTTAGCATTACTTTTGCATTGACTTTACTCTTCACAGATGCATCATGGATTTGCCATTCAAACCCTGGATGTTCTTGCTACATGTCTAGAGAACCCCTGTGGTGCAGCACCATACAGCATCGCCTCAGCTCCTAAATTCTCACCCACCTTCATAATCCCAGAGTCCAGGGAAGGCCTGACTCGGGGGCCCCGGAGGAGCCGCTGGGTCATTGAAGAAGGGGCCAAACATCTCTATCTTCAGCCCTCCTTGGCCAGGAGAGAAAACGATCCTGATGGGGTCATGATCTACTGGATTGCTGTCCCAGGTGTTCTGGATCAAATACTGCATTTGGGTAAGAGGACTGAAAGAAAAATGAAATCAAAATTACAATCTGCCATGTTAGAGACACAGGACTGCACTAGTCTAAACTGTAAACTTACAGAGATTCACAGCATAGCAGAATGTGGATAAGTGTCATTAACTGTATTCCTCGAGGTGCCCCCATGTTGTCAAAACTCACAGGTGAAAATACTCTCAACTGTGCCCAAGCTGTACTTTCCGTTCTTAAAATACCACGTTCTGTCTTTTCAGCAGTTTGTAATCAAATTAGGTTAACGTCAAATGCAGTTCTGTTACTCAATAACTTATAAAGATAGTCAAATTGACTTCCTGATATGGGAAACTTGGAACTATTACCTATCAGCTGAACTTACTTGGTGTCCAGGCTGTGGTTTCAGATAAGACCTGATTTCAAAATCTGGGAAACTAGCCAGATGAGATGATTTTCCAGCAGAATTTTTCTGCTAAGTAAGAATAACCAATCTCTTATTTTGGTAAGTTAGCAGATCATATGACCAGTTCGACCAGCTATCCAGCATTTTTATACCTACACTCACTGACGGACCAGAGCAGCTCGTCGGGCTAAAAACAAACTATTTCCACCAGAAGTATGTCACATATAATATTCAAACTGATACTTAAAGACTGGATTTCTTGAATTGACAAATCCTTCAAAATATATCCGACTGAAGCCTCCTGACATAAAGCGGAACCCTTTTCATTTCCGCGTTGTGAAGACGGAACAACTTCTGTGGTGCATATCTTCATTGCCATTGGTTGTTGTTTGTTTGCTTCAAAACTGACGGCGGAACCGAAGATTAAAGTAAACACTCCGCACTTGTATTGTTGTATTTCCGAATATTACGTGTCAAGCAATACAGTCACCTTTCTCTTAAATCAATTATGTTGCGAGTTGGACATTTGTCTATCAGGTTAAAAGATTTAGTTAGCTAGGTTCGCTAATCTCAGCTGAGATTGTTTAGCTGCCCGTGTTAGCTAACGCTAGCATCACTGGGCAACAAGATGTGCTAGCTAACTGATCTTAAGCAGCTTTCTAAGGTCGTTAGCTGAATGCCTGTAATTTTCAGAGATACTTTCTAAACTCTCGCAGCGAGACGTTACCTCGAAAGCAGTTGACATGACTGAGTTAGTGGTTTAATCGTCACATACCTGCTTTTGTTTTAACGACCGTTAATGTTGAGCTGTGGACGTTTTTAATGTGACAGCGCACACTGTTTTGCTTTTAACAGGACTGCACCTTCATCATGGAAGCAGAAGTTGAGTTTTTACGAGATCAAGGTAAGTTCAGGACAAACTCAGGGAGGACACACTAACAGCAAGTTGACCAGTTCAAAACCTGCTCCAGCCTTCAAATGCTGAGTAGTTGCATCCAGGCTGTAAATTTATAATGAGCCATTGTGATCGTATGGCATCAATGAGGCAGCACCAAACGTAGCTACATGAGACCATCACGTCTCCATCATCACGTTATAATGGCCACTTAAACGCACACTATATTACAAACCATGTCTTCTACTTTAGTAAAATAAATCAAATGAATACCACATTTGATCCGAGCCATTAGTCATCAAGAATCTCACTGGGACTTTTAGGAGACTGTCCTACAGTTGTAAATATATTCTGAAAATTAGAGGATTTTGGGTAGCCAAATGTTAATTAGGGTCAATAGTATATATTCTGTAAGCTAAAAAAAAGTCTCTTAATGACATACACATAAATGGTACCCAGTCCAAGCAGCACAAGAAGTGACGTAATGCTTAAGCAACACTTCCTTTCCATTGTCGAGATGCTTATGTGTTCCTGGGCTAGTTTGCCACCACAGTATGCATCCAGGACTAATTGCTGATACTGCTTATCCAAGATATTCATGTTAAGGGTTGCACAATATGGTAAAAAACAAGTAAAAAATCATACTGTTATCTGGGACAGATAATCGGTTGTGATATGATTCATGATTGCTGGGAATGATCATTATTGCATCACATTTTATCTTTATCAAAAAATTGTAGCTTCTTGTGATGTGGATACTGCACTGTTATTTCGATTAATTGTGCAGCTCTATTCATGATGGTGAGAAATCCAAGAACACCACCACAAACTATATGGAACCTTTTGATGAAATGCCTTAAAGTGGGACTAAATGTTCACACTCACATGTTTGGGTTGTTTAGGACTGATTTCCTACTCTGAAAGACTTGATGATAACATACTTGGTCTCTCTCATGATTATGATGACTTTGCAGCTTTTTCATCTTTGCTGCCTTTTTATATAGGTGTCCCTGACTTCCTCTGACTAACTCTGAACTGTAACTAACTTCTAGCCCAAGTTTTTCACTGCTCTCAGCAAAACTGCTATAACTTGACTCATGGCTGCCCTGTACAGTGTACCTGCCAACAAACACAGCCAACCATTGCTAGATCTGTCCTTGAATGGCCAGATACTTTATGCTTTAAGTATTTGGTGGGTGGTACTATTTTAAACTAGGACCTCATTTGTGAAAATTTGCAAAAACCTGGCAAACTCTGAATAGTGGAGCTACAGGAGTATGTGTGCTTGACTGCATATGTGTGTGTTTATTTTCAGTCCACAGGTTAAACTCGGCTCTCAGCCAGTATCAGTATGGGCACCACAGTCAATCCACATCATCTCAGGTACAAAGACATCTGGGGAAAAAAAGCTTTAAACTGTGGAAGATGAAATTCAATATTTGGTATCTTTATTAAGTAACCGTTTTTTATCCATTTGACTCGGAAATAATTCAACAAGATGCACCGTACTTACATTGTTTTTGTTAAATAAGAGTATTGAGTAAAGTTACCTATAACTGGACACCCCATAATGCCAACCCTCACCGCTGTATCTCTTACTTTCATCAGGTTGAAGAGGCAAGACGGGCAGAGTCTCCTGCACCGTGGATCTCTGACAGAAGGTCAGGCGCAATGAAATTCTCCCTTGTATGACAGTCAACACAGTATGGGATAAACAAACTTCTGCTGATTCGTGTACCCTGAGAGTCAATATTTTTACATTCTAAGTAACATCATTGTTTATCTGTGTTACAGTATAATGGCTCCTCTGATAGCAGAGTATGATCGGCACATGGATGAAATGACCGAGCAGCTGCAGAGATACCAGGTGAAAAAGATATGAATTCAGTTTGTACAGTGAAATGAAATACTCAAAAAAATATTAAATATCTTGACTTCATCTATGGTAGAATATTATATGTACTGTAGATATAAAGTTAAGTAATGGGATGTATAAATTTAAGCTCTTGAAATATGCCAAAGTGAGGCTTAGAGCGGAGAGATCTCTTGATCTGGGTTTCTTTTGATGAGTATCATATTGTTGATGACTTTCTTCAAAGGATACTGATCTTTTAGCATTTTTTAGTCGGGTTTCTTTTTGAATATACAAGTCCGGACTTAGATTTTATTGCAGTCTGATGTCGTGACTAATTAACAACACACAGTTTTGATCTACTTGTTAAATCAACAGGCGCAGATGACAGACGTCAAAGTGAAGTTGGAGAGGGTTGTCAAGGAGAACGAAAGGTAGGAAAAATCCACCAGTGTCATGTCGAATTGATTGATTGATTGATTATACATTGAGTGACTTAGATTATAGCTGCATGTTTTACCAAATATAAGGTGAGTAGTAGTAGTAGAGAAGTATATGTTATTTTAAGTTTTCATTATAGAGGCCTCTTGAGCTTTTACTCTACAGTGAATAAAGTGTGCTTTCATCACTGTAATTTAGCTTGTGGTATTTCATTTAAAATCAAAAACTATCTGCAATTTATCATTTTCATAAGTTACCCCTTCAATATCAACCCCCGCCTTTGCCAGGTTGCATGCAGAGCTGAGGGAGTCTGTTGAGAAGCAGCTTCATGCCCTGCCTGTGCCTTCAGGAGGGGAGGGCAGCACAGTGGAGGAGGAAGCATTCACCAAAAACCTCCAAGAACAGGTCCAGCTGTCTGAACAGGTCTGTATAATGTTTATAAGTCCACATTTACATTTAAGTGTTTATGCTATACATATAATGTGTTGTTCTGTGACCTTATATTGTCTAAACTAAAGGAATTTTCCAGTGGGAAATGCACTTGTTTGCTGTTTTCTTGGGAGTAAGATGATCTTTCAGTCAACTGAACAGAACCTCCTTGATTTCTGTGGTGACGCACATAAGACAATTTGGGATTGCAGCTGCTGTCCACACAGCTCGTGGCTGTTCTACACTAGGTCAGGCATGTTCAAGGTCTGACCCATGACTACCCAGTAACACATCTTTGAACTCTGCTTCCAATTTGATCTCAACTACAAACCTGTAAAGCTTTGTGACTGCATCTTACACAATTGTGACGCTGTTGTGCTGACTAAATCTGTCCACAGACAGAGACACAACTGTAATCACCTGGTAAAAACTTGTTTCTCTGTTAGTTCTTGCTACAGTAGGTGTCTCCAGGACCACATTTTGCCATAATGATACACACACCACAGACTCACAAAGTAAAAAAGCCACTGTCTCAGCAGGTAATAAATACATCGTAATTTGCATGAACGCATGTGTGTATTATAATGTGTATTTGCTTAGGAGCGGGCGCAGGCCATGGAGCTGTGGCAGACAGCAGCCCAGGAGCTGGACCGCCTCCAGCAGGCCTACCAGAAGACCATCTCTGATGGACAGATCCACAATGCACAGAGACAGCAGCTCAAGGTTCACTTCAGTATTCCCACATTAATATGCAGAGTCAGTAGGTTTTTAGCCCATTAATAGCACATCAGCCTCTCACCACAAGATGGAGCCAGCATGATGGAACTGAGGTCAATTAGAGCATTTTGGCCTCAGTTAATGCTTATTATAAGCGTGAGGTAATTACAAGCAGTTAACGTTTTATTGAATGCCTCTCTTTTTTTTGTTTTTCCAATCACAGGATCAGCTTGTTCAGTTCCAGCAGCACACACACAAACTTCAAGTGGCCAATCAGAAACTGGAATCGGTAAGTGACGCTTAATTAAAAGCGCGTTAAATTATTGCCTCCTAATTAGCCATGGGATCGAAATGCTGTGCAATTCTCCGGAATTAACCCTGCTCTAATAATTAATCTTGTAACTAAGTGAATCGGTTTCTAAATCACTCTGGTAGTCAGCCACAACTGTGGGGGTTGTATTATAGTGTGTCAGCTCGCTTGGTAATCCTCTTACTACCTTAGCATTTTCTTTTTTCAGAACACCCAGTCAGTTTAGACTCCATTTGGACAGTAATCTGACTAAGGCTCTACCTCACTTTGAGATTAAGGCGTTCAGTGTATTGTGCGTCTATTTATTCGCATACAAACCCATGCACTCAAACATACACATGCGCGCCTAGTGTTTACTTGGGACACACTACATTGTGTGAGGAGAGAGTAATACTATATCCATCTGATGCATTTTTAATGAGAGGGCAAGCCTTGGGCTTTCCCCTCTCTGACTTATAATACAAACAGCCTTTTTCATTCACTGTAAGTGAGACGATGGTCTTTGTAGCCATGAGTGACTGACAGGGACTCGCAAATTTGTTCTAAAAGGACACAAAAGTTTTGAGAGAAAAGTTGATTTCTGGGTCAAGTTTGTGGTGTGTGTGTTTGGAGTCATGCCACATAAATGGAAGTCTTGTCTCTCTTGCCACACACAGACGAACCAGCAGTTCCTGAAGACAATGACAGAGCAGAGCACGGAGATGGAGGAGCTACACTGCCAGCTCAGGTGACTAAATACCTTGGAGATACACAGTTGCTGCTGCCAGAGGTCTTGCTCTGTAAACTTTCTCTGAACCCTACTATAGCCCTTTTCACACAGAGACCCTGCATTATCGCCGCGACAAAAGGCCCACCTTTACGCCGTTTTTTTTGTTCACACTGAACCAAGCAGCACTGGTTTAAGGCTGCTCCAGTGTGTCATTTCTTACAACACGCTTATATGTCTCCCCCGGTTTCCACCTGTTAATCTAAACATGTATCCGCCGACTGTTTATAATCATATAGATGCAGTTATAATGTGTTGTGACTGAGATCCTGACCAACCATGCATTGTGGAAAGTGACAAAGTTACGTTTTTTGCTCTAAATTACATAATTACATAATCGGCATCAGTAAACAGTGGACTCTGACTCAGGGGGGGAGGCTGTTTTCTGGGGGGAAAGTTCACTGAAGTCTCGGTCAAGAGGGCGGTGATTATTTTCAATACAAGTTGCCAGAGACAGTATCTACAACAACACAATAGTGGAAGGAGACAAAGACATGATGAGTTAAAGTTTTTTGCTCTGAATCGCGTCACATAATCACCGCCATTCAACTGCCGGAGCCGCCTGGCTCTGCTGCCGGGGACAGGCGCTGTTTTCCGGGCAGAAATGTGCCGAAGAGACGGTAGGACAGACAGGACGACAAAGGCTTTTCCGCACTGAAAGGGCAGTGTGAATGGGGCTAATGATACACGGGTCATCACATTACATAAAATGTAGATGCAGGATGCACAATTAGTTTATTGTGACCAAGTTCAATCCCATGTTGAAAGGTGAAATGTGTGTCTAAAATACATTTGTAAAAACATAAATTGTGGTTAGCTTCTACCTCTAATCTAACTTTTGCATCCAAGTTGGAGGAATAGTTCCACATTTGGGGAAATAATGTTTATTCTGTGTCTTGCTGAGAGTTAGTGGAGGTTGAGAATGAGAAGATCAATACCACTCTGTACAGTAACTACAGCGGCTAAAAACAGCTAGCCTGGCTCTTTATAACAGTAACAAAATCCATGTGTGAACACCCAAAACTCACAAGTTAACTGAAGTGTAGAAGTGATCTTTAGGTGTGCTGGTAGATGGATTTTGGTCTTTTTGACAAAGCCAGGGTAGCTGCTGCTGCCTGTTTTATAGTCTTTATGCTACGCTAAGCTAGCCAGCATCTAGTGCTAGCTTCATATTTACTATATGTAGATCAGAGTGATATCAATGTTCTCATCTAACACTCTGCAGGAAAGCGAATAATTGTATTACCAAAACTGTCAAATTATTTTTTTTTAAGTGAACTATGTTGTTTTGGGGAAGAAATTTTAATCAGAAGAGAAAGATCTTCATTTGCAGATTTTCTTTTCATGCCTAAATAAACAAACTCTTTGTTTTCTTGACTTAATAATGAATAAAAAAACTGACCTTCAAGGACAACACAATTTCATACTTTTTTACTTTGTTTGTATATGGCGGACCCTGAGAGCAACTTGTTTATTCAGTAATGGAAAAAAGAAATATTTCTGAGTTTGTACTATTACCTCATTCATTTTTTAAGTATCACAATTCTGTTTGAATTCTTTCTCCAAAACTACATAGTGCTCTTTTAATCTCATAATTAAAGATGGCAGTCATGTCTCTATGCTGTTACAGTATGTACTCTCACTATTGTTTTCTCTGTCTTCCTGCTGTAGGCAGGCCAAGGCTGAGTTGAGGACAGCCACAGCCAAAGTAGATGAGATGACCAAACTGCTGCAGAATGTCCAGGACCAAATGCAGAGACGGGTGAGAGAAGATAAAAAATGCGTCATATAAAAATTATATTGCAGAAAAAAAATGGTTTTCCATCTACTGTGAGTGGGGAAGGCAGTAGAGAACTTGTGTCTTATGTCTGTTTGGCTGTAGTAGTCTCATTTTGTCATTGTTTTGGACTCTTTAGAAATCAAATGAGCCAAAACCAATTAATTAAGATTGAAAGCAACGTGTGTTTGTGTGTTAAGGAGGAGGATGTGGCAGAGGCTCAGGGCCGAGAGGATGCAGCAGACAGACGGCTCCAACAGCTTCAGGCGGCCTTGAGCCAGCTAGAGACGAGGTGAACACGCCTTCACCTTTTCACTCTTTTAACGTTTCAGTCATTTGAGAGATGTATGCAGCATCGTGGAACTTTTACCACGTTTTAAAAATGTGTCTCTAGACATGATCATACCACATTCTGATTTTCAAAATGACATTAAATAAGTAGCCCAGCAACATTAACCAATATTCAGACAAAACAGTAGTTGAGCAGTGGAATGTTTGACTCTTTTGGGAAGTCATAGAATTATACATCAGAATTACAGAGAGCCAAGCAGCAGTTCCCTGTCTTTCCCCCTCCTGGTACTCACTCTTTTTTTCTCCTTTGCCAGACTAAAAGCTGCATCTCAGGAGGCAGAGGCAGTTCGTAGAGAGCAAACTGTGTGGGAGAGAAAAGTGGGGGAACTCCAGTCGCGTTGCACCACTCTAGAAGAGGAGAAGTATGAGGCCCTGGCTAAAGTGAGAGAGAGTGTTCAGGTGGCCGAGGAGGCTGCACTGCAGAAAGATAAGGTGACCTTGTCTTCCTTTATTTCTCTGTCCCGTTTTTTTAATTTATTTTTTCTTCTCACTGGCGGAGCTTTCTCCTCAATCTGTTGAGCTGCACTATCCTCCTGACAAGTGTCCCTTCATCCCTCTGCCCACTGAAATGCGTGCCTGTCCGTACCCTCTCCCTTCAGGCCCTGTTAAGAGAGAAACAGAAGGCAGAAGAGCTGGAGAAGACAAAGGAGGCCATCAAACAGTTAATCCAGGATGCCGCAGTCCGCACAAGAAAAGAGGTGAATGGCTCACTGAGCAGGAACTGCTGGGCAGTTTCTGCAGAAATTGGTACAGCACTGAAACTCTACAAAATGTCTACAAAATATCTTAGCATCACAGCTTATTCTACTAAATGCCCTCCATGTAATTTGCTCCGTGTGTGACTAAAATCTGCTTTTAAGTTACTGAATGTATCACACCATTACTTAAAGCACTGGATGCTGTCCAGATAATTGGTGCCAGCTCTGTATACTTAAATTCTCAAAGAAATTAATATCTGTAAAAAAACTAAGGAAACCACAGAATTTCTAGGTTTATAATTAGCCTTACATGGCAGGGCAACCTCCAACTTTACTGATGTACTTAGCCAAAAGCAAAGCACTGCTCTTTCCCCCGCCTAACCTCAGTCGGGCACATGGTGATTAATGCTCAATTAATGGGTCGTCTTCATCAAGTCCTTCAACTGTTTAATCCCGTTAATGATGCTAAGTATGACCGCACTGCTGGCTGTCATCTTAGTCTCTGGCTGGCCTTCAACAAATGATGGTATTTTACAGAGTAACTGTTGATTTGTTAGACTTTCTGTAAATTATGGGCCTCTGCCTTTGACTTTTTCCCTTCCAGGTAATTTTCTCATGGATGTCAGAGGTGTAGGTTAAACACTGCAGCCAAAGTGAAGCAGTTTTTTCACTCTAATCTTCTCTCTCTCTCTCTCTCTCTCTCTCTCTCTCCTTCTCTCTCTCCTTCTCTCTCTCTCTCTGTCTCTCTCGCTCTCTCATCTTCACTTAAAGCCATTCAGTGTTGAGATAAGTATGTGTAATGAAGAATTAATCCCAAAACTGCTTACATTGGCAATCAGACCTCAGACTTACCTCAGGACTTAAAGGATACGTTCTCCCAAAAATGAAAATTGAGTCATTATCTCCTCACCCCCATGCTGATGGAAAGTCGGGTGAAGTTTCGTAGTCCACAAAATATTTCTGGAGCTTCAAAGCAAAACAAACGCAGAGTGCTGGCAAGCGAACATGTATGCTAACGGTGAAGGTTTAATATTCTTCCAGTCGGCTCTGCAAATGTTTTATGAGGATGGAAACGCGTGTGCATGAGAACAAACAAAATGAGGCCCACTCTTAACAACACTGCACCATAGCACTACTAGTGGTCAAAAACTCCTGGCCAAGCAGGGTACTTTCAAAAGCCTTAAAATAATTAATGTCATTACTGTACTACCCAGATCCCAGTAGTCATTGCCCATTTTGGAACTGTGTGACTTCATTTTCCCACAGGTGGATAATGTGCGCAAGCAGTGCAACGTTCAAATCCACCGCATGGCCGAAGAGCTGTCTGCACTGCAGCTGGTAAGAACCTGGCCCATTAAGGAAAAAAAAAACACGTTACACTAAATCCTTTCTTTTTTCAGTCTCTGTCTACTTGTATGTTTTCTGTCTTTCTGACACTGTTCTCTCCTGCCACCTCTCTCCAGGAGTGTGCAGATAAAGAGTCTCAGATTGAAAGGTCTCGGCGGGAGAGAAAAGCTGTAGAGGAGGAGCTGGAGAAGGTATCTGTGAAAGGATCAGTGAAACTGCAAGGAAGGAGCTGCTAAAGCTAGCTCCAGAGTTCTGATAGTGTTTGATTACATGGTTGTATAAATGAGCTCAGGCAATGATTGTTTCAATGCTGCCTGTGGTGTTTTTGTTTCAGGTGTATAAGGAGGGCAGGGCAGAGCCGGAGTTTAGGAAGATTGATGCTCTTCACCAGAGGTGTCTGGATGCAGAGAGAATGAAGGACGACATGAGCCTCACTTTGCAAAGTACCCAGAACAAACTTAAAAAGATGGAGATGGAGTAAGTGTAATTTAGCATTGTAGGTTTACTCTTTGGCAGGAAATTGAGCTCTCCACTTTTATTCCATTCCTTCTCCCATCATGTTCATTTACTGCCAATAAATCATGGTTGTATAAAAATAACAATTTGTCCTTTTCTTCGACTCTCTTACCCCTTCCTTTCCATGTATAGCTACAGTGAGGAGCTGTCACGGTGCCAGGAGGAAGTGCGGCGGCTGCAGAGCTCTCTGGCTTCAGCCCGGGACGACTGTGTCAGCGTCAGTGACGAGCGGCTCCAGCTGCAGCAGGAGAACCTGCAGCTCCGCAGGGAGATGGATGAGCTGCGCAAAGCTACACTGCTGGCCCAAAAGAATGCCAAACAACAGGTAACTGAATGATCAACAGAAAAGGAAGGACATGAGGGAATAGGTGCTCTCTATAAGAACTGCCAGAAAAGGCATGTGGCTCTGTAGGGCAGGAAGTTAAACTGTTTAAGAGTGCAGGCCCATTAGATTATTAGCTAGGATGGAAGAAAAGGGAAGACGGCAGAAGGGGAGTAGAAGAAAGCGATTTAGTATAGTTCTTTCATAATGTTGGGCCTATTGAGAAACCATAAAAGTCAGTTTAGTGTCTTTGCATGCTTACATTTGCTAATTAGCACTAAAACAGCTGAGCTTACTGATACGTCATTAGGTTTGCAGATATTTGATCATAATCCATAGGACAAATTAAAATTTTGACTAGAACAAAAGTCAGGATCACCAAAGTCATAACAAATCACCCTGGGCGGAACATCAGTGTGTGCGCCAAAGTTCATGGCAATCCATCCAAGATATGTAGAGACCACAAATGGCAACCTCAAGATGGTGGTAGAGGAAAAGTCAGGGCATCACTGCAGCCACCGGGCTTCAGTCAGCCAATGAAGATCTTTCTCCTCTGATGAACATTTCTTCACCAAAACTAGCAGTTGTAAACAGGAAGGGGATCGTATACTCTGTGGTTGGTTGCTTAGTTGCAGAAAATACTGTGAGCAATTTTTACTTTAACTTTGTCTTTATGTCCTGACTTTTACTTGTAGATTCTGTTCTATGCTACAGGTACTAGGGCTGGTACCAAGGCAGAATCCTCCTGGATAATGCTGTATTTTATTAAAACAGCAGCTACTTTTGTATCTCTTTCCCATTACTGTATTGTACTGTACAGTTTGTTTGTGTCTGTCTAAATAAAGACAAACACCAATTCCATCAATGTACAAACTCAAATACTCCAGTATACTCCAATATTTCCCCCTTGAAGGTTTTCTCCAAATGTAGAATTGAATGTGCATCGGAAAAGCTATGTTTTAAGAAATACCCGTGAACGTGTGGGCAGGGCCTAGAAAGCTCACTTTTAAAGCCACAGGTGACATTGTGCTAAAGTCCCCCCCCCCCCCCCCCCCGGCTCAGTTGTAGTGCTCACGATGAGTAAATTAACCTTCATGTGTAAAATCTGTGGAGTGCCTCCTTATGAAGCGTGGGAGAAAACATGAAAGCATTGGGGACAGAAAAAATAAACAAATTTACTTAGCCCGCTGATCTGAAGTGTTTGCCAAACAACCACTTGGATTAACACTTGGAAAGCTTTCACTGAGAGAATTTTTATAAACTTGTATAGAAGGTGATGGGATAGTTGGCAGAAGTAAAAAACAAAGACGGAGAATAAAAGACATGCTTATCTTGCTTTCTATAAAGTGAAAAAAATATTAAATTATGACATTTTTTGCATTCATTTTAGTGAGTTTAGTGACAAGATAGGGCATGGAAATCTTCATCTATTGAAATTAATTTAAGACCAGCAGGCGACCTCATGTACCCAACCCCTCCCTCCACTATCTCTACCCCCCCAGGTGTCACAGATGGAGCAGGAGTACAGCCTGAAGGAGCAGGGACTGAACGCACAGGTGCGGGAGCTGGAGGAATGCATGAGAAGCTCCAGTGCTGAAATGACGAGCCTCGTTACAGCGCAGCAGAAAAGAACCCAGCGCTGGAAAGAAGAGGCCAAGAATCTGATTCAGTCCTTCGAGACTAAAATCACAGGCATAAAGTAAGAACTGGCTGAGGTAGATTTAAAAATTACTGAAGAAAGGAAAAAAGGAAATATGCTCCGAGAAATGTGCCTCGGGATCAAAAGTTTGCCATTTTAAAAAATGGTAGGAGACATAAATATAAAATTTGCCTACTTTAACAACATCTGCCACTGTGACTTTACTGGATATTTTCCTTGTGTAGATAAATGTGAAGTAATGTGGTGCTCAGAAGAGCAAGCAGACTGAGCAAACACTTTCTGTAACTGACAGACTGCTAAAACAACACTGTTCTGATCCCAGTGTGGTCCACTTTAAAATAAGATGAGATACATCAGTTAATATTTAATACCATTCTCTTAAGTCCAATACAAACAGCGTTTTTATGAAATAAAAAAAACTCCTCCATGTGATACTTCTGATACTGCCCAAGGACTGATGTTTTTATTGCATCAGTTTTATCACAAACACTGGATTTAAGATGAAGCAACAGCAAAAGTGCAGCGCCAAAGATTTCGATAACATTTGAGACAAAAATTGACTTGCCACTTTAAGTTGTTGCCCTCAGCGACAGCTGTACTACGCTGAGATGTGTTGGAAATATTGAACACGAAGCACTTGAAGATGGGGCTTTCTAAATGTTTTTGTCTGTATGAGGAATGCTTTAGTTCTTTATTTTTATGTCTGTTTCAGAGCAGAGCTGAATCGGCAGAAGCAGCGTTCACACGAGCTAGAGATGCGGCTTGAAACTGACCATAATACTGTTGCCGAGGTTTGCACGAACACACACACAAACACACACACAACCCTGCAGCTTGATTTCCAGTACAAAAGAGTTAAAGGGATATGACACAGAGCAATTCTTAAACAATTCTGGAGATGTTTGTCTTGCACTGTAAGACACTGTTTTCTACCTGAGTGAAAGAGCTGCCCTTTGCTGTTCAGGCCTGATCAGCTGCTGTTAGCCTCTGCAAATGTCAAGCCTCCTTTGTACAAGTATGACCAGACAAGCAGCTACAAACAGACAAGAAGCAGGAGGCATTTGAAGAGATACCTGCAACATCAGCAACAAGCAGTGTGACAAAGACAGCTGGGAAAAGTATAACTTAATGTAGTCCATCCTGTCGACTTCAACAGAATATGCTTAGCTTACATTTACAGCATAAATGTGAGATAAGCATAATTTAGCTGCATAAACAGTGAAATAACAGGGATGCGAATGATGGCCGCAGTTTTAGGTTAGAAGAATGTGGAATGAAATGAAACGAGCTGTGTTTGTTCTGTCGCAAAGGAGACAATTCGCTCACGATTTTTACATACTTATATGTGCAGAGCTCATGTCTCATAACAACAGTCAGAAAAAAAGTATGTACGTGGTATAGCATAGTGATAATTGCCCACATCGAGGTGACTTTTCTTTTTTGACTCCATGTAACAAATTGACATGTTTATGTGTATTTGTGCAGTACGAGAGGCAGCTAGCAGAGTATCAAGAGAAGACGAGTCGTCTCCAGAGACGACTGACACAAGCTGAACAAAGGGCAACCACTGCTACGCAACAGGTATGCGTGATTACATTATGTGTTCTCTGTGTGGCGACCTTCACATGGTGTGAGTGATTTATCTTGAATACAGTGAAATAATAGGGATGCGAATGAATACTTGAATACTTTTATTTATCTGTTTGTGCTCTGTTTTTTCTTTTCTTTGCTTACAGCTGACTATGTTGACATCACAGCGAAGGAAAACAGCCTTGGTTGATCAAGCGACTGCATAACTGTCCCTGTGCTGTAGGAAAAATAATGTAGCGTGTGTAATGAGTGTGACAAACATGTCACTCTGGGCCAAAATATTGATAATAACAATTTCAGTGCTTTGGTGATTCATTGAAAAACATGTTCCAGTTTTCTACACTATTGTACCAAATGTTTTCTGTTGAATTGTATTTATAAGGATTTAATGAGATATTTTGTGCAGAATTATACATAAACTTTGTTATATTACTACACAATAAACATCTTCAAATGAGATCCTGGTCTTTATTGTGTGTATATAAATAAAAATAGGTTACATATTCTATAGAAATGTATTGGGAATCCAAGGTTTTGGGTCTTGAATGTGTGTTTGTGAACTGTCAGGGTCATACAGCTGTGGGTGAAACACAAAACCAGCAACGTGCCGTTGTTTGGCTGCGTTGCATGCTGGGAGACAACTTTGTTGCTAGGAAACCGTAAACCTCAGCGCTCTGTCAGTAACCTAACAATACATCGGCTTAAAACAGTTTTATACAGCAAAATAGCGAAGGTATATGAGAAATATTTCAGACGGGAATATTTGATACGGTAGGCATGTATGAATAACGTTACCTATTGAAGACCACGCCTTATCTTCACAGAACTAAAGCTAGCTGTTGGTTGAAAAAGTTTGCTAATTGAACCCGTTTGAAACCCGTTAGCTAACTTTAACTTATAACGTTAATGCTCGCTAACTTAAAGAGCAAATGTTTACCTCTTCCAGTATTGCTTTTCGCTTAATATTCGGAACTGTAGTGGTGTAGCTAAGTTATATGTGTACATATCTAAGTTCTCTAATGTTTTCCTAATTTGTCCGAATAACTTAGTCCGAATGGGATAAACGTGAACCGCACATATGGGTCCCAAGTGGGTTTGTCCGCCAAGGACGTTAGTTGTCCGCGGGTTTCATGGTGGCACCATCAGGGTTTGCCCATCGAGCCCACACATGCCACATACTCAGGTGAGGCCACCATGCACAAACCCAGCTGGGACCCATACAGGTATGTGCCGCGCACATTTAGCCCATATGTTGGCCGGGTGCTAGCTAACTGTTTCTGTCACTGCCCCAGAGCCTGCGAAGCGAGCCTGCCATGGCCTGTGCACCCCCGGGGGACTCCCTGCCGAGTCACTCTGGACAAAGCTTGGAAACAGAGTCCAGAGGTAGGCATAGCTAAAACAGGGTCCTATAGGTATCATGGAGAAGTGCTAGTTACTTCATACAAACCCTAACAGGGGGACTGGATTTGGGCACCCTGGTGCAAAGACTACATTGGTCCATTTAAAAAAGAGAAAGAGAAATACGATAATTAAAATGATGGGAGTAAGATGACAAAAAAGTAAGATTGCATACCTTATCAGACAGAAATATACAAATACACAAAGAACAGCTTTCTTTGATTGTGCAGGTGCTTAATTTAAAATATGAGGTGGCAAAGCATCCCATATCACTGAACCTCTTTAAACCAAGCTGCAGTTGAGATGCTCAACAGATAGGAAGCCTGAGTTTATCGTTATTTCGAGTGGTATAATAATGAAATTGGCGAAAGTAGAAATACTGTAAATGAAAGAATGGAGGAAGGATCCTGTTTGAAGAGCTGTATACAAATGATTTGGTGTGAACAGTGATGATGCCTGATCTTAAAAAACAAAGGTTGAGATGAATGAGTTAAGTACACAGTAGATGATGCTTATTGCTCATTTCTGAAGACAAAACATAAGAACAAGTTTAGTGGGATGAGTGCAAAAGAGCTTTGAGTAGTAGACTTTTATAATTGAATGTCACTATTCCACTTGCCATACTGTCCCAGAGCGTCAGCCCACAGCCCCTGAAGTACAGAGCTCCACCATCTCACCAAGACCTCCAATTAATGTGCTGGACCCACTGGTGAGACTTTGCACACTGAGACAATATGACATACAATCTACTGTACAATCTAGTACGTTCCATTATATTTATATATATTATACTTGACTCAGTCATAAACTAATTACAATTATGTTGATACAGTGGTGGTCGACCTCATTAATGTTTTTTGTGACAAAGTATTATGTGTGCCATTCATTCCATCACAGAAAAATGAGAGTTGTAGAAATCATTGGAACTCAAGACTGCCATGATATACTGTACACGTTCTTTACAAGTGTATGTAAACTTTTGACCACAACTGTGACAACTGACAGCTTCTTCCCTTTAACCTAGGCTGTTTTCAAGAGACAAGTATTACGGAAGGAACCCAGTCTCAACCACTTAAAAACCCGTGAGCGGCTTTATTTTCCTGGCTGGTACACTCATTCGCCTCCATCTCACCACGAAGAGCAGCCATGCAGGCTTCTTCAGCAGTTGCCTGTCACCTTACCTCGTATGCAATCCACGACCGAGGTCAGTGCCAGACATGTTTGAGAAAAAGATAAGCATTGCGTAAAAGTTGTCTTTAATCTTAATTAATCTTTGCTTGTGTCTCCTCATCACTTCTCAGTTGTCACAGAATGTGATGTCAACACCTAGTCTCCCCAGATGGCCAGTTTCAATTAAGAGTGGTGGACACCTGGACAAAGTTGAAGTATATGAGTACAGTAAGGATGACTATTTGATAATCAGTGATGGATGAGTGATTTCACTGTTTAAGAACAGTGATTCAGTGTTTGTTAGAAAACTAAGGTTGAGATGAATGAGTGAAGTACACAGTAGATGTATCTTATTGCTCGTTCTGAAGACAAAAAATAGGAAGAAGTTAAGTGGGATAAGTGCAAATCCTATTAGCTTTGGTTAGTCGACTCTTATTTAAATGTTACTATTCCACTTGCCATACTGTCCCAGAGCATCAGCCTACGGCCCCCGAAGTACAGAGCTCCACCATCTTACCGAGACCCCCAGTCCATGTGCGGGACCCACAGGTGAGACTTTGCAAACTGAGATCAAACTGAGACAATATGAAATGTTATGTACTGTTCACCCAATCTAGTACTTTCCATAACACTTATATTAGTTATCCTTGGGTCAGTCTTAAAGTAATTACAGTTATATAGATATGGGACTTTTGTAGATGTCAGATTCTTTCCCTAATCTAGGCTGGACTCAAGAGACGAGTAATATGGAAACAACCTAGTGTCAACCACTTAAAAGCCCATGAGAAGACTCAGTCGCCTCCATCTCAACACACAGAGCAGCCACACAGACGTTGTCAAAAGTTGCCTGTCAGCCTACCTCCTCTGCAATCCACGAACGAGGTCAGTGGCAGACATGTTTTCGGAAAAGATGTCTACAGTGCATGACGGACGATGTCCCTACGATGAAATTATTTTGTAAATGCTAAAACTGGAGAGCACCAGTAAGGCTCTGGCAAATGTGTCAAGCTACCAGGCTACCTATTCCTTTGTCAGTCTAAACAACTGGTGTTGACAGATCCTCTATTAAAGCACCAATTCATTGTTTACTGACTTTAAATGAGCAACTTGTAGGAGAAAATTCTTCTTTGCTTGTGTCTCCTCATCACTTCTCAGTCATTCAAGAATGTGGTGACGACACATAGTCTCCCCAGACAGCCCTTTTTCCTTGAGAGTGGGGAAGAGGAGAACAACTACCACTGCAAGCTGATTCGCATCCCCTTCTTTGCCCGCTTCAAGATGTGGAAACCCTTCTACGTCTGGCGCAAAAAAGTTTGCGCCAAGAAGATTCATCTAGCCAGGGAGTCGCTCCGAATCCATTTATTTATCGCCAATCAGGTTTGTGACTGTGTGTATAAATTGAGGTCTGGAATTTCTCTCAATCTGTCTGAAGAATGTCTTAATGAATACCATACACTATAAATCCACTCACTGACCAGAACAATCTTTAACAGTTATGATTAACATTTGTATATGTCATACAGTCCCTAAGTCCTGCACTGATGGACATCAGGAAAATGTGTGACCAAATCAGTGACAGAGTCTTGGGTCACATTGAGAAAAATCACACATACACACTGCAGGAATTCCAGGACATACAGCTCAAACAACTACAAGAGGTACAATTGTGCACAAAATTTGCTTCTCATGTTTAAAGTGTATATACATACATTGTGTACATATGTGCTCATTGCCGTATTTTGTTCATTATGTCAGGTCGTGACTGACTTGGAGAAGTTTCGAGAGCTGGTAAAGGAAGTGACACTTTGTGCCTGTCGCAACTACTGGTCAGACGAAACCAAATCTGATAACCCAAGTGCGTACACACTGACCATATAGAGACACCGGAATGTACATACATAGACCACAATGTTAAAGGCCCTATCTGCCCTGTCTGTTTGTCACAGATGATCAAAAGAACAGGAAAATGCTTGCGGAGATCAAGGGGACCTTTCTCTCTAACCGCCTCACCTGGTGGGTAATTTTAGTGCATATGTTTCCCTTTAAAGCTAGGGTTGGTAAAGTAGGATTATATCCTATAATGGGTATACTAGTTCATCTGGCTGGCATTACCCAATACCCACTCCTGTTGAACACATATACACACTGCCTCACGACACTGACTGATCAATAGCTCTTGCCGGTCAGCTGGGAGATGTGTGTGAGTGTAGAGTTCCCGATGTTCCAAAATCTTTTTTTAGTCTAATTAACAGCTTAATAAACAATTCTGTTAAGTGTCGGTCATGTAAGCAATGAGTGCACAGACTGCATTTGATGTTTAAGAGATTTGTCTTGAAATGTGCCCCAGACATACCCGCTGTTTTTCTTTTTTACATCTCACAGTCAGAAAACACAGGTGTGAGTAATTAAATTAATGATGGCTGAATTCCACTTAGCTGTCATGACTCCCTGTAACACATGTATACAACAGAGGCATCATTAATGTTATTAGTAACACCTGTTCTTCTCCTACAGTAATCTGACAAGGTAGAATGTCTGCTGTGAAAAAGGCCTATGACATCATTAATCTGGCACATCTGTCACATGAACCAAGTCCAACCCTTCTCTGTCTCTCACCTCCCCAGCTTCATCTGTCTTGTTGATTATTTAGTCGTGAACACCTTGCACATCTTGGTTGTGAATGCAGTGGCCAAACTGCTGGCTGTGCTCCAGGAGCAGGTACGTCAAACGCCCAGCCATGCCATTATTCAGAGCTGGAGCCAGCACTCTGAGGCTGAGATGGATACGAAGGTATGCTATTGTTTCAGTGTTATTAACAATGAAACCACAGTCATTACTGTATCAACAAAATGTGAGATTTGCAAGTGGACACTGACCAGTGTTGAATTTTGGTTGGTGTGTGTGTGTCTTTACTAGTCTGTCAGGTCAGATACTCCCCGTGTCCAACCTATGTTTGTGACTGAGCTGATGCTGGACACAAATGCTTTAACTTACCAACCCTCTGAGGAGAACTTTCAGGTGCGTTTTCAGTATTGATATGAACTGTTTCATGTTAGGTTTTTCACCCCTTTAGTACCAATCTACAGTATATTCCTTGTGAATTTCTGCAGGAGACCATTGCGGAGATCATTGGGCTGTTTGAGAAGACAGTGATGTCGGTTAATACACTTACTGCAGATCCTGATTTTGGTTCACTGACAGAGCCCAAAAAGGACAAGGTAATACAAACAAAATCACCACCTCGACCTGACAGGCCTGTTGTGCATAATCAGGGTAACATGTTAATGCTGTTGATATGATACAAATAATGAGATACTGATTTACCTGGTAACTGATCTGTGATATAGTCTGTGTGTGTATGCGTGTGTGTGTTTGTGTGTGTGTGTGTTTAACTTTTAGAAATTGGAAATTCAATATAAGGAAGGCCCCTGTTTGGAATCCATTATAGACAATGATGGCCACCTTCAAAGTCTCACCCAAGAGATCAAGGTCAGATTTTACTCTGCGTAGGTTTCTGTCTCTGAAGGTTGTACAGTACTGCATATGTATGTGTCTTACATTTTATTTCCTCGTAGGAATCACTCCAGTTTGCCTTTGATGCAGCGAAAGTGTACTCACACATGTTTGAGCGTTTTCTGCTGTTCTATAAAGAGAACGAGAGTCTGGATCTGGATTTGATGTGGCAACAAGATCATGGTGATGTACCATACATCAGCGTTACATATCGCCCACTCATAATGCAAAGAGCACTTCAGTTGAGCATAGTGCTCTGCAGTTGTGGCACACAAACTATTTGCATACCTGTCCATCTCCTACAAGAGAAAAAAACTTAAGAGAAATTAAAACCTGAAAGACATTCAGTGAGCAAACATACACAAGTTTAAGTTCAGGAGTAAAGCATGCAAAATAACATGGTTCTTGCAGACTGATGTCTGAATGTTGACTTCTTCGTCCCACAGATGTGTCCTTTTTTGGAAAAGCGCTGGAGTTATACCAAAGCGAGCATAAGGAGGCCTTAGCCATCCAACAGAAGAGACATCTGGGCTTACTGCTTGTGGACAAAACACAGCTTAAAAAGAATCTTGCATCTTCTCCTCTCCGCTGTCAGGAGGTGAGGACTAGCTACAGTATATACATACACACACTCTATTACTGCTATTACACAACTCTTCTTGGTGACAAAGTGCTTTAAACAAGAGGGCAGTAAGGCCACTCTGTGTCAATTAAACACCACTGATATGAAAATACAAGCAATGTCCAGGGCCTCAGTGTGTGATATACTGTATATTTGGTAGAAATATTTTCTAATACAACCAAATATTGAATTAACACTACAGCAAAAATGTTAAAGATATGTAGGAATCATTGTTCCACTTTGACTCTCTGCCCCAGTTCATCAACGAGATGCTCATTAAGCTGGCGAAGAGGAAGCTTGATGCTGTCACTGCTGAGGTTTTTGAAGCCCGGTTTGAACTAGAGTCCAGTCCCTCCACGACAGTCGGGTTAGCCAACTTCTTCTCATCCCTGGATGAGGCACGGGAGCAGGTAAAGACATACACACTAATACAGCAAAGTAATTTTTTAAAGTATTAAGTCATCAACCCAGTCTCCTCTCTACCTCTTCCTGTCTGACGCTGTTCTTCCACACTGTATTCTACCTCTTTCTTTTCCTCCTCTCACCAGATGAGGGGGATCGAGAAGCAACAGGAGATAGTTTCTCAGATGTACAATCTGATTAACACATACTCAGGCCCCACGCCACTTGAAGAGCTCTATGTTATTGGCGCCTTGGAACTCTCCATTAAGTCGTTGTATAATCTCATTGATGAGGCGGCATACCAGAGCAGATCCCTCATGGACAAGTTCTGCAGCTCCCTGCACAAAGACATAAAGGAGCTAAACTGTGAGGTCTGGAAAGTGAGGGTGAAGGTACGTGGAGAGGTTGTATCAACTAATGCAAGTAAATCAACATTAAAAGGATCTGAGATTTGGATAAAATATGTAGTTTGGCAGTTTTTTTTATGCTCAAGGTGTTTCTTTGTATACTTCTTTGCTCCATTTGTACTTGTTTGCCTTCTGTGTTTTCATGTGTAGGGTACACAAATCCTAGACATCAATGCAGATCCCTCCAAAGTGCGTCTGCTGCTGGGGGAGATCCAGATTTCTGTAGATGAGCTTCTAGCCCAGGCCTCCACCTACACATCCTACCAGAAGAAATTCGAGGTGCTGTAATTCTTAACATCATTTCAATCAATTATAAAATGAGTCTAGCAAAAAGCATGTCGCAGTCAAGTCAAAATTTTGTGTGGGAGATCTGGGTCTAAAGAAGAAAGTTGGCAACCCAACCCAAATTAGTTTCCCCCTTCTTCCTGATAAATAAAGATGGAGGTGACCGAGTTTTCCACCCTGGTGGATTTGACTGCACAGTGTAGGCTGACGCAGCTGCTGTGGGACTCTCTGGAGGAATGGGACTCTTTACAAGATGGATGGAGGCAGGTGAGGTTGCCCTAATGTATTGCATCAGTATCATGTACAGACACATGTAAACAGATTTCCCTCTCTGCTAAGCTTGACTGTGTCCTTCCACGTTTGCCCCATCCCCAGAGCACACTCGAGCAACTGGACCTAGAGCAGTTGAGCTCACAGGTCATTAAATACGGCGAATACGTCAACCAGCTGGAGAAAGGCTTGCCTCGTAATAATGTACTACCAAGTCTTAAGGAAAAGGTGGAGGTCACAAAGCAGAGGGTGGGTGTGTGTAGCATATGGCATTAATAACAAAATTATCACAAATGTCTATATGAAATGCAAGTGATTTAGCGAGCTGGTTCCTGACGACTGCTATGTGGCTCTATCTAAATCATATTCATGTCTTTTCCTCCAGCTACCTGTGATTACTGATCTGCGTAACCCATGTATGAAACCAGAGCACTGGCAGACTCTGGAGTCTGTTGTGGGGACCTCCCTGAATGTGGAGGAGCTGACTATGGCTGTTTTGGAGGAGATCAACGTCTTCTGCTATGGAATGGAGATACAGGAGGTAACACATACTGTAGATAATGTACTGTTACATAATGAGCTACAAAATGAGCTTCTCTTGCTAGACTTGTGACACCTCACTTAGTGATAACTATTAAGCCGGTAAAAGGGTAAGTTTGTATAACATCTAAACTAATCTTTGTTACACAAAATACAAGAAGACTATAAAAGTACACATGCTGCTTATACTTAATATCTTTACATCCGACCTGGATAAATGGGACTAACCTAATTCTTGACTTTTAGGTGTCACGACAGGCTTCAGGAGAGGCATCACAAGAGACCATTATTACAAAGGTGCGTTGAAAGGGAACTGTCTGTGAATACATGTACATGATATTTCTATCTATATCTACTGGAGAAACTGCAGTCAAAGTGTACAATCTTCCTGCCTGTTGATTATTAATTGCTTTATCCGTGCCATTTTGTGCCCGCATAGGCCAATTTGTGGACTCATACTGTGCGACTGAATAATTACACATACAGAGATGTCGGCTATTTTCTACACTTGTTAAGATGCTTCCTATTATCATGTCAAGCTGAATCCCTATTTTTGTGCAAAGTGCAGTGGGTGTGGTGTGTTAACTTTTAGTGTTATATGAGATGCACTGATGGTTGCAGCATGGTTGGACTGGAGTGATACATTATTAGCTGATATAATTGAGGCTGGCATTAATTATCGCCAGTTAAACTCAGTGCCTCTGATCCACTGTAAAAAGCAATGGCCTCCCTGACATAGCAGACTGACAGTTTTCTAATGAAGAGGAGAGCCCAGACAGGCTTCTCTCTGGAGGAAGCTAATGTTTTTTCCCAGGAGGAGAGCTACAAAGAGTGAACGGATATATGGCACCACAAATAAGCTGCCAGAGATCAATGAGTATATGTTTTGTCCTTAAAAGAATAGTATGACTTTTTTTGAAACATGCTTATTGCTTTCTGGTCAATAGTCAGATAAGAAGACTGATACGAATCTCATGTTTGTCTGTTAAATATGAAGCTACAACTGGGAGACGGTTAGCTTAGCATAAAGGCTACAGAATAAACAAACATGAGATATCATGTTAATGAGTGAGCTTTAGAGGTGCCAATAGGTGTCCAGCCATTGCCAGGCTGTCTATGTTATGCTCTGCTAAGTCAATCGTCCCCTGTCTGTATATGCGGTACAATGTACTGTATGTCTTCATATTTACTGCACAGGCATGACAGTGATATTGATCTTCTCATCTAACTAACAAGAAAGGGAATAAGCATTCATTTCTCCATGCCCAGGGTTCAATTAACTTTTTTGTCCAAATCAGTACAAAACCTCAGGATATTCAATTAACTGTCATATATACTGTATATACATTTGAGAATCAGAAACCTGAAAATCTGAAAGACGACGCACACAAACAATTTTACTGGAATAGTGTTTAACCTCTGCCCTCTCAATGAGCCCTGCAGGTGGAGGATGTGTGGAAGACCACAGAGTTCACTGTGCTGTCTCACGGTGACTCCAAAGACGTCTTCATCTTAGGAGGCACAGATGACATCCAGGTGGCAACACGCAGTACACCTGTCTCGCATGCTGTCTGTTGTCACACACTAGTTGTGTTTGAGTATATGTGACTGTGTGCTTTTCCATATTTGAAGGTACTCCTGGATGACAGCATTATCGATGTTGGCATGGTGGCATCTTCTCGCTACGTAGCTCCCATCAAGTTCAGGGTAGACAAATTGCTGAGCCAGCTGACCCTCTTCAACCAAACACTGGTAAAGCTAAGAGAATGATAGGATAGAGTGATCTTTCATCATGATCTTTTCATGCTAAATGCAGATTTGGACTTTGGATTAGGCCTCAAATGTTACACAGTAGCTCTCCCTAGTGGCTGCAAACAAGAATCTAGATTACTTGCATAAAGAAATTATGGTTTATAATGTTTCTTGACTTCTGTATTTTGGCTAATGTCAGGAAAGACTAATTATCCATTCCCTTAAAGTCTCCTGCCACTCACATTGTCTCTACTGTCCTCCCTCCCTCTCCTCTATTTCTTTCTTCTCTCTCTTCTCTCTCTACCCTCTTCTGCAGGACGAGTGGCTCACCTGCCAAAGAAACTGGCTATATCTAGAGGGTATCTTCTTGGCCCCAGACATCAAGAGGCTGCTGCCTGCTGAGTCCAAGATGTTTCTTAAGGTGGACAAGTCCTGGAAGGAGATTATGGCAATGGTCAAAAAGATGTCCAATGCCCTTAAAGCAGCCACACAGCCTGGTAGGTAGTCATACAGCATTGATTGAATTGAAAAATAGATGAGAAGACATACATATATGCAGAGACAGGCAGACAGATACACACATGCACTCACTCAGGTGAACACATTTTATCCTGCACAGTTCTGTTGGAGACTTTTCAGCAGAACAACACTCTTTTGGATGAGATACAGAAGAGACTGGAAACCTACCTTGAGTCCAAGAGAGTCATCTTCCCCAGGTATACACCTACGTATGTTTGTTACATATTGATAATTCATCTTCTTTTTTATCATCCCAAACTTTTTGCTTTTTTTCACATTTCCTTCCTCGGTTGGTGTTTTTTCTGAGCACGATCTAGTCTTAAAATATCAGATATACATATTTTACTGCTCTGCATTTTCCCCCTTGACAGGTTGTTAGTTGTCACTCTAAACATCTCTTTCCTGTGAGCACTGAGTGACAAACTGTGATGTAGATGCCGATTTTGAAGTTTTAAGATGAACATATTCGTCCTTGATCCATCCCTCGCAGGTTCTACTTCTTATCCAATGATGAGCTGCTAAAGATCCTGGGCCAGACAAGAAACCCCCAGGCTGTGCAACCCCACCTCAGGAAGTGCTTTGACGCAATTACATGGCTGGAGTTTGCTTTGAGGCCCAAACAGTCTTCAGGGCAGGATGCTGGAGAACAGGAGGCGATCTACAGCAAAGACATCCTGAGCATGGTTTCTCCTGAGGGAGAGAAGGTCAGGTTGGAGTGACCTTCGGTCATCATGCTCGCCGTTTTATTTATACCTGTTGTTCTCTTGTTTAAAACCTTGCTAAGAACGAGAGAGAGAGAGTGAGTGAGTAGGTAAAAGAATACACTCACATGCTACCATGCTTACTATATAAAGTATACAAACATCTTCTCTTACTTATCGACTGTAAATTAGAATTAGAATAAAGCAGGTTCTGAAGTTATGCAGAAAAAAATATTTTGATTTGATTAGATTTGATTTGAGCATCATATAAGGAAAAAAAATTGGACATGCCAAAAATCTGATTTGTATTTTTGTTTTTTTTAAACTTTGATAACAGCTACTTGAGAAATGATTGGTGTCGTCCTCTGTTTGTGGCTGCTTCCTGGTCTGTATCTAGTCTCTCCTCAAATTGTAAATTGTACCATAGCAATCATTGTGGTGTAATTGGTTTTGGGATCTCAAATTTTGCGACAAGGATGATGAAAACTTTTTGAAAGCAGTGGCAACCTTGCTGGCAGGGATTGCTCAGTCATCCACTGTATCGGACAAAGGGCTTGTCAGCAATGACTGTAAGGAGTCGCTGATTATCACTTTGATCATAAAAAGAAAAAAAAGAAGAAAAAAAAGGCTGTGAGAATTGACACAGAGGATTCATACGAACCCTTAATGACGACATGTATAATGATGTCCTTACCTATAACTGATCTTGTCCTTCTGTGTGTAAATGCAGGTGGGTTTCACTAAAGGTCTGAAGGCACAAGGCAATGTGGAGGATTGGCTTTGCAAGGTGGAGGAGGCGATGTTCTCCTCACTGCGACACCTCAGCAAGGCCGCCATCGCAGACTACCAGGTGAAGCCGAGAGAGGAGTGGGTGGTGGCTGGACATCCATCGCAGGTATACATACACGCACACACATGTACATCAAAGGGACCAGTGTTCTTCCGATTTTTTTGATACCTTACCTGTGTGTTTTTGTTTGTTTTGGGTCACACACTTTGGCTTTGCACAGGAAAATGGCAAGATATCATCATCAAGTCTTTTTTATTTTCATACAGGGACTTAACTTCAGTTTGTGTGTTTGTCCACCAGGTGGTGCTGACCATCTCTCAGATGATGTGGTGCAGGGACATGGAAGCCTGCCTGGAGGGAGACCACGATCACTTTGCTGCCCTGCAGGAATTTGAACAAACTAACTTTGATGTAAATCACACTAATTACTAATTGTCTGGTTAGAAATTAGATTTGAAATCAAATCTACACTTGTGCTTGCCCAAGTATTTTAAATTTTTTATTTTAACTTTTGACTTTATAACCCAATTATGTTTGTGTGGTTATGTGTGTTTGTGCTTGTGTGTGTGTATTCCAGAGGCTGAATGCTCTGGCAGCATTGGTACGAGGACAGCTGCCTACTTTACACCGTAATATCATCACTTCTCTCATCACCGTAGATGTCCATGCTAGAGACATTGTCACAGATCTAGTCAGCCAGAAGGTATACACAATAGTGCAGTGTGTGCAATAGTATGAACACGCACAAACACCATCAAGCAGTTTATATCTTTGTTTGTTCTTGGCTTGGTACGATTGTTCCAGGTATTGATTGGGGACTTTCAGGTGATCCAAAAAGTAACTTCAGCCCTCTTTTCCAGGTGGACACCAGGTCTAACTTTGAGTGGCAGAAACAGCTCCGCTACTACTGGGACCTGGACCTGGACAACTGTGTCGCCACAATGGCTCTGTCTACTTACATTTATGGCTGTGAATACCTGGGAGCCTGTCCTAGACTGGTTATCACACCACTCACGGTAACACATTAACACACATTGATAGACGACATACATTTATGTCTGATTAATGCCAACTCCTGTGAAACACAGAAACCTTTTTATGCTTTATGTTGAACGCAACTACAGAGGAATCAAAGTGGGAACACATGTTGTACCCTTATTTAGATGAGCTTCCACCAGCGGCAGTGCTTCGTTGATATTACGTTTCTCTTACAGACAACTTGCAAATGCACAGACCACCAAAACTAAAGCTACCATATCACTATAATGAGCTAATAATGTAGCCCATAGAATCCATGTCCTGTAGTAGCTAGGAGCAAAAAAAGTTAACCTTACCTCTTATCGTCATTCAAACAGTCACAGTTGTATCTTTCACCCCCTCCTGATCTGCAGGACCGTTGCTATCTATGTCTGATGGGGGCTCTCCAGTTAGACCTAGGAGGAGCTCCAACTGGGCCAACAGGGACGGGCAAAACAGAGACCATCAAGGACTTGGCTAAGGCCCTTGCCATACAGTGTGTGGTCTTCAACTGCTCTGATGGACTTGACTACAAGGTCAGCCATGACAAACTGTATTTATCTAATCATCCCACATTTTAACTGCAGTGTGCTTCTCTATTACAGATGTTGTTACTTTTTCCTGTTTGTTGCTTCTGCCTGTTTGTTTGAACTTCTTTTCTCATGGAAACCTCTATACATACATGTGAGTCAGGACTCATTCTGAAAAACTTTCACTCCCACTGCATCTGTTCATTCCAAATGAATTAGCTCTAGAAGGCACTGTCTCACTCTGACTGTACCTACTAAGTGTCTCCATTAGATGGCACTATTGCTAAAGGAGTCAAGCCATCTGTCCTGTGCCAGTTAAAGCACACAGACACAGTACCGAACCTTTTTTACAGTAGTTGTGTGCTACCAAGATATTGTCTTAAGCCAGATTTGATCCTTTATCCAATTTTTCATTAAGTCTTTCCTGCCCCATAGCTGTTTTATGTTAGTATGATAATAGGTATCATCTGGCTGATAATGACCTGAAATGTGTTATTTTAGTGTGTTTTTTATTGTATTACAAATCTAGCCAAATGCCCTGTTTGTTATCCAAATATAAATAAAAGGGATGACTCATCGGAATTCAAAACACAGAGTTTGAACCCTGATGTTGAGGAACAGGTCTTATCATATCATTTATTAATTGTTTCTATTAGTTTATACTTTATACTCAATTATTTAGTTTTCGTTCATTTTTTTCAGGTGACAAACAAACACAATGCTGTTATTTCAGTAATAAGTTATAACCAATATTTTATGTATATAAGAAAATATATGTATTTTCTAAGCCTCCAAACTTCAGATTGGGCCTTTAACCTTGAGACAAACTCCACATTTCAATTAAATGTTAAACAGTATTTTGTGCTGCAGTGCAGCGGTGTTGGAGTCAGTACAGCTTAAAGCACAAACTGACAGACAGCAGGAAAGCCATTTTCTCCATGTCTGCTGTAGTTAGTTATTGGAAGCAGACACCTGTGTATTAGAGTTAGACAGGGCTTTGATTTAGCCAGGCTAGACTCACAGTACTCTGTGCGTTTTATGTGTTAACGCTTTGTTCAGCTCTCCTCCACTGTGGCTGAGCAACATTTAACTGTACTATTTAATCGTCCATGAGATACTAATAACTTTAAACAGTGTTTTTTGTGTTACCCACAGAAGTGGTGCAAGTAACACCACATAATTAAATTAGCTGATACTCCCTGCAGCTTTAAAGATGTACATCGTCTTCACTGGTAAACATGGATGGAAGCGCGGCATATTGGGGGTCTGTTTTGGTCTGCCAATATGATGCCTTGGAGGGTACACTTTTTGCTGCCTCCATTGCTATGTAAATCCAAGGCGTCGATGTGCCGGCAATTGCGTGACATGGGCGGAGGTGTCGATGACGTGTGCACTGTTGTGCGACCCAAAGCCAGGAGTTTTAAAAGCAGGAAACAGCTGATCACAGCAGTCAGTTCATCACTTCATCCGCGGACATCAAGATGAGCAACTGGAAAGTCGCTGAGATCCGCGAGATGCTAACCATCACAGCCGAGAGAATCATTAACAACCAGATCACGGGGACTGTGAAAGATGGTATTTTGTACGAAAAGGTCCGCGAGGAGCTTAGCCGACGTGGCTTTCGCCGGGAGAAAAAGCAGTTGTTTTACGTCACTGTTCACGCCCAACTTCGTGCTTCACGTCACGTCACATGTTTACGCCAGTGGCGGCTTTTTTGCAAAGGAGGAATATTACACCTCCATTTCACATAAACAAGGCGGCAGATTGTAGCCTTTACCTGGCTGCAAATGTGGCGCATTTTCTATCTAAAAGGGGCTAGTGACAGTCTCCCGTGGCCTCAGTGTTCCCACTTTATGAAACAATACTTAAAAATAGAAATGACAACCCAAACCTTTATATATTATACACAAATGTCAGTCTTTTGTTTAATCAGTCATACTTCTCTCCTCTAGATAATGGGGCGCTTCTTTAGTGGGCTTGCTCAGTCGGGTGCTTGGTGTTGTTTCGACAACTTTAACCACATCGACATTGAAGTGTTGTCTGTCATCGCTCAGCAGCTCATCACCATACGCAACGCCAAAGCTGCTAAGGTACACTCGCACACATTGCTGTACTAATTCCACTGGACCAATGTGATGTCTGCTATCAGACTTTGTCACTGTAAAATTATTTTCTTGCTTCTCATCTGTTTTATATACATGTTTAGTAATGTATTGAGGAAACTCTTAAGCTCTATATGTTCTCTGTGAGTTTTACAAAAACACCTGTAATTTGCTTTACATAGATAATTGGCCTTGAATTCCATAGGAAATCACACAATACATAAACGCTCATGTTGCATGTTGCAGACACATGATGCACATATCTTTGACCAAATGTAATACACTTCAAGTTCAACTGAATACCAGCCACTAAACTATTGTCACATTACTGTATTTTCCATAGAGGAGATACAGAGAGACCATCAGGCTAGGAGCCAGAACAGAATACATACATTAGAAACGAATTAGGTCCATAAGTCCGGCTACACACATACATGAAGAGCATGACTCCACTTTGTGTTATGCAGCTGTCAAGATTTCGATTTGAAGGCCAGGAGATCAAGCTGGTGATGACATGTGCTGCGTTCATCACCATGAACCCCGTCTATGCTGGAAGAACGGAGCTACCCGACAACCTTAAAGCTCTCTTTAGACCCATAGCCATGATGGTGCCAAACTATGAACTCATTGCTGAGGTAACAGACTGTCTGCATGTGTGTTGATATATGTGCTTGCTTGTTTTCTCTACATAAGGACTTATTATTCTCGTGTTTGTCTCCCTCCCCCCAGGTGATTTTGTACTCAGAGGGATTCGAGTCCAGTCAGACCTTAGCAAGGAAAATTACCCAGATGTACAAGCTGTGCTCGGAGCAGCTGTCCCAGCAGGACCACTATGATTTTGGCATGAGAGCCGTCAAGTCTGTCCTGGTCATGGCTGGGTCAGAGCAACACACACGTCTGTTCAGTTATAGAATTGTGACTTGCTACATACATGCATGAATAACCTCAGTGCATTTAGCATCCATGTACAAAAAGTGCTGTGAGAGATTGTTAATGTCTCATACAAACATGGTATCACTTATCACTCAGGTTAAGGATAAGAGGAGGATAAGAGCCTATGGTTGATAAAAGAAAATTGGCTCTTCTTTACTTAAAGGTCTAGTATTTAGAATTTAGTGGCATCAAGCACTGTGGTTGCAGATTAAGACCAACAAACCCCTTGTCTTATCCTCCCATACAATGGCTGTTAAAAACACAAAAAATGTGAAAGGGCCTCTCTAGAGCAGGTGTTTGGTTTGTCCGTTCTGGGCTACTGTAGAAATAGTGCAACGTGGCGGAATCTGTGGAAGAGGACCCGCTCCCTCTGTAGATATAAAAGGCTCATTCCAAGGTAAAGAAAACACAATGATTTTTATTTTCAGGTAATTATACATTAAATATTAATGTTATATTCATTTCTGCCATAGAACCCCCTAAGTCCTACACACTGGACCTTTAAACACGAGTTTCACTGTGTCACCTGTATGCAGTTCCTTCACTCAGTCAAATGGATATCAAACCTCAAATGAATGAGCACTGGGACACATGGAAAGATGAGTAACAACATTAGGTAGACTAAAGAGAGATTTGGAGACAAAACACAGTTGTTCCTGGTCTACAGGGGTGCATAAACAGATTTGAATAGATGATTTGAGACCAGATATAGTGAAAGTCATGTTTTGGCCTGTTGGTTATTAGCCGAAGCTCTGGGAACTGTTGTAATTGGCTTGTGATTCATTGTCTGTCTTTGCCGAGATATTACTCCTCTGAGTCTGCTCGTTCCACACGAAGCACACATTCATTATCTCCTACTCTAATGTCTCTAATGTTTTTTACTTTGTTTTTTTATAATCGAGTGGAGCCAGCCCATTGTGGAGATCAGGTTGTGTAATATTGAATTATCAGCTAATTTTGGCTGCTTATTATCCTTATTACATCTGTATTTGTAATGAGTCCAATTTGCACAAATTAATTTGCTCATTATAACATTACTCTTCCCTTATTGTTAATATTTATATCAAGGAATGCACCAACTTTTTCAGACAAGAGGCCTCTGGTGTAACTTTTGAAGTAATTGAATTTAAGTTTCAAATTAAGTAAATAATCAAGGCATTTGATAACAACAGGTAAACTGTTAACCAAAGATTACTGTGCAGTCCTGTATCATTGCTACCAATTAAATATAGCCTTTCATATTGTGTAGGTCATTGCATAATGTATTAAATAAGTATTTAAACATGCACTGGTTGTTAAGTTTGGCAATGAGGACCCAAATGCAAGAACACCAATGCAGGCAGGCAAAGAAACAAAAAGCTAGCTTTAATAAAGTAAGCTGTAATCCAAAGAACATAACTAGCAGACAGAAAAAACAGAAGAAGCAAGCAGGGGAAAATTTGAGAACTAATGAAGTACAAAAAACCTAATAAAGTATAAACCATAGAAGCACTGGGATTAAAGGCAGGAACACGTAGCACAAAACAACGACTTGCGAACAGAGAATGCAGAAGATGCATGATTGACGTTGGGAAACTGAATGAAAACAGATGAACAGACAAAGGGTGAGGCTAAAATACAGGCATAAATACACAGGAATGATTAACAATTAAAACACAGGTGGACAGGCAGGAAAGAGACAAAGACAGGAACTTGAAAGTCACAACAAGACATGGACAGGATTTAACTACAAAATAAAACTTTATACTGGCTCTTTGACAGATAACCTGCTTTGAAGAAAATGCTTGATGAATAACAAGGTTTTCAAGAACTACATATAATTTGTAAGCAATGATTGAGTTTGAGTTTTTTTTTGTGTTTTTAGGTCTCTGAAGAGAGCTCACCCATACCTCAGTGAGGATGTGGTTCTTATCAGAGCCTTGAGAGACTCCAACCTGCCAAAGTTCCTCGTTGATGATGCTGTGCTGTTTGGGTAAGCCTAGATAGAGAAGCATCTTACTTACGGTGCTTCCAAATGCACACAGGCTGGAAAAAACATGAAATTATTACATCACACTACTAAGACAAGATACAATGAAAAAAAGTTGTTTTTTTTATGTTGTTACATGTAAAAACAATTATTTCCATTCTGTGTTTATGTGTTTACTGTATGTGTGTATGCATTTTACCGACGTCCTCCAGTGGTATCCTATCAGATCTCTTCCCCGGTGTGTGTTTCCCCGAGCATGACTACGGTGTGCTGCACTCCACCATCGTGAAGTCTCTGGTTAAGAGAAACCTGCAGCCTCTGGCTAGCATGACCAAGAAGGTACAAGGGGGAAAAGTGATGTTTCCTTATTATTGTGAATTTATTGAATTATTCCATTCTTAATATTTTACCTATGTAAAACACTTTGCATGCACTTTGAAGACAAGGCTAGCATTACTATTTATCTTTCTTCACTTTAACAAATTCCATGAAAGGACAAAACCAACAATGTGTTAGCCCATCCCTCAGTACTTTTTGACTTCCCTGCCCTGGCTGTGGCACTCACCCCCCAAGTCCATTCACTCCTGCTGAAGATGTAAATCTTCATATTTAAAAAACAAATTAATTTCCTAAAACATCTGGGCACTGTCAAAAAGAGTTATTTGGGTAAAACAAATTCACTTCATAAAACATCTGGGCACTGTAGACAGGAGTTATTAGGGTAAAACAATTAGATTTTTTATAACATCTGGGCACTGTAGACAAAAGTTATAAGAGTATACTTTGCGTCAGTGGGGAACAGTTTTCAGCTATGAAATAATACACATTTGGTGCTTTTGTGCACATATTAATTTATAACTGTCTGCAACAGTGTATGTGAGACTAACTCAAAATAAACTCTTGCGATTATGTAATCACAATGTCATAAAATACATTACATACATTACATGTTAGCAGGTAGAACAGATTGTCCACTAATCATAGGGTTGGCGGTTCGTTCTCCTGTTTCTTCAGTCTACATGTTGAAAAATCCTAGGGTGAGACACTTAACCCAATAGCTCATAAGGAGTGTGTGTAAATGGATAAATGAGATGCTAATTGTAAAGCACTATTGATAAAAGTGCTTTACTGCATAAATGTGGTTGATTAACCATGTCATTAATGTTCTATAATGGTTTTTGGACATTGGAGGTCGATGGCACAGGGGAATTAGCTACATCATGCTATGACTATGCAGGCAATACTTTTTTAATAGGATCAATTCATTGTTGTTTGTAGTTTCATCATATTCTTTGACAATAATAGAGATTGTAGAGTATTGCTAGCCTTGCTTTTTAAAGGGTTGGTCCACCCAACTTATAAAAATGCATCTCTAGTGGTATCTACCCCACAGACAGTTTAGTTGTTCTTGCTTTGAGGTTTCTTTAAAATTCTACAGTCAACACAGTATAATGGAGGTGAATAAAATGAGGATGCTTTGTGTTTGTCTTACTATGATATTGTACCTAACTTGTAACTTCCTCTCTTTTCCACTTCTTTTTATACATTCAGGTGATCCAGCTGTATGAGACCATGCTAGTGCGTCATGGTGTCATGTTGGTAGGGCCTACAGGTGGGGGTAAGACCACTATTTACACCATCCTAGCAGACACACTGGAGACCCTCCATCGCACAGAGCACAAAGAAAACAACTCCTTCTTTCAACCTGTCAAGACCTATGTTCTCAACCCAAAGTCTGTCACAGTGGGAGAGCTCTACGGAGAGGTACTGTACACAAGAGAAGGAACAGTTTCTTCGCTTCTCTCTCTACATTGATTTATTTTATTTACCTCAACTGCTCAGGTTAACACATTGACACTGGAGTGGCGTGATGGACTGATGGCGCTGAGTGTCCGTCATGCAGTCAGCGACACCAGTGAAGACCACAAGTGGGTGATCTGCGACGGGCCAGTTGATGCCCTGTGGATTGAGAACATGAACACAGTGCTGGACGACAATAAGATGCTCTGTCTGGCTAACAGCGAGAGGATCAAACTTACGCCATCCATACATATGATGTTTGAGGTAAGAGCTGAACACAGAGAAACTTTAATATTTGTCTAGAATAAGGGTGATGCTCTCTTCTTTAGTGTTTTATAACATGGTTCTATAGTATTTTGAGCTCTGAGTTCAGCTCATTTGTTCTCATTCATTAACTGTTTTTTTCAGGTCCAGGATTTGGCTGTAGCATCTCCAGCCACAGTCAGTCGCTGTGGGATGGTATATATTGACCCAGATGAGCTCAAGTGGATGCCCTATGTCCAGACATGGATCAACGGTCTAGGAGACAAGGTTGTACAAACTTTATCTGTGTCATTCACAGATCTCTTAGAACAATATTTGGAATTGTAAAACCATTTGAAAGTGGCTGAAAGCATGCTCATGTAACAGAGGATTTGCGCTTAGTATTGAGTGCTTGTAAAGTAGTATTACGTTTGCGTAAGTACATTTTCATCTGACAGGTCAGTGTTAGTACATACAGAAATATATAAGGTACATTAAGTTTATCAGGTATTTACTCAGGTCATAGCTCTGCAACCGTGATCACAGCCCAAGCTGTGGCTATCATCTAAACATGAAATACTCTTTATACTTTTCTGTTATATCACTGAGTACTAATGTTTCATCCTTCACCTGCCATCGTTGCTCTTGTATTCTCTGTCTGTGAAGCTGTGACTGTGTGTTCCTGACTGTTTGTGCACTGGTACACGATAGGTAATGTGCCCTTTTCAGGCATTACAAGCAGGAGAACTTCAGCATCAGCAAAAACGTTGATGACAGCACATCACATCAAAGGTTATAGCTTGCAACATTAGCCCTGAGCTGCTTAGGGTGACATAACACAGCAGTGAGAGTGGGTCATCTCTCCCCTCAACTTTTAGAACTCTCTCTCTCCCTCTCTTGTTGTGTATTTCTCACAGAGTCTAAATGTCTGAGGCTAATCTGTTTGCTAACAGTGCATTTGTTTGTTGCTTTTCTTGTTACTCCCTTCTCCTGTTTTCTCTGCACATTCATCCCCCGTATTTGAGTATTTCAACCTCTCCTTTAAGCTAACCAAGTCCATTTTTTAACAGACCATCCAGAAGGGACTTTCTTTTCTTAGTTTAATTGTTGCATTCTGCTTGTTTGAGGTAACTTTGATTACACTTTCAGAACAATTGTGTAGTTGTTAGAGTGTATAATTAATTTTGTATTGATTCCCACTGAGCTATTTTAACTGAGGGAGTCCGTCTCTCTGTATCTTTTGGGGACAGGGAGAACATTGCCCACACTAATTCTCTGTCTAACACTCTCCTTGTTCAAGGAATAGTTTAACATTCTGGGAAATAAGCTTATTCCATTTCTGTCTTCAAGCTAGATAAGAAGATTTGATACCACCCTCACGTCTCTCCATTAGATATGAAGCTACAGCCAGACAGATAGCTTAGCTTAGCATAAAGACCGGAAACGAGTAGCAAAGTAAGTTTGCTTTTTAGTGGTATTATTCTTCTCATCCACCTCCAGGCAAGGAAGTGAATAAATGTTTTTCCCAAAATGTCAACTAACAAGGTTGCTTCAGTGATTCGGATACATGTCTCTTAAAGATCACTTTATAACATCACCCTCCACTGCCCACATTGATCTCTCTGTGACACTCTTTCTTCCATCGCTCCATGTTTTGTCTCAAGCTCCCAGATGCCGTGCGATCATACCTGCTGGAGCTGTTTGAGCAGTATGTGGAGAAGGGTCTTCAGTTTGTGTTGAAGCATGGCACCCAGGCAATTCCTCAGGTGGACATCAGTAAAGTCACCACACTTTGCTCCCTGCTAGAGGCACTGCTGCTGGGCGAAGAAGGGCCAGACCTCAAGATGGTATAATAATCACAAGATTTAACTGTCACTTTAGTAGAGGTAGAGTTCTGTTAATGGTGTCACACAGACTGATCTATTAGTGCGCATGATGAGGTTTTACACAATTACTCAGCACTTAATTCTAAAAGTTGTAGGCGACAAATTGCTGAGGCACATTCTGTGCTTAAGGGTCTATATATGACATTTGGACCATTAATGGAGCAACAAATAACCGTTTACGTCCTGAGAAGAGACTAAAGTCACACTCCCTCTATGTGTGTTGTGAAGGCCACCCTTTCATATTATTGATTGACCATCCCTGCATTTATATAGAAACTAAGAGATTGTCCTCCCACACAGTATTGTGAAAGAGTGCAGTTGGAAGCATTTAGCTGAAGGTGACCTTCCAGAATTTCCTCCACTAGAAAGAAACCATAATTTCTAGTGGAGGACTATTTGTTTTAGATGACTAGTTTTGGACAGCTAGCTCAAAGAAAGAAGATCAAAGAAACAGACCCTTAGCAGGCTGAATATGTTAAAAATGTTACAAATTGACAAGAGCACATTGTAGGTCACGTGTGTGTTTGATTTTGAACTACAGTTTATCCTGGCATTATTTAATCTATCTCTTGTGTTTGTGTGTGTGTTGGTGTCAGGATTCTAAGCATCTCAACAGTGTATTATGTCAGACCTTCATATTTTGCTACCTGTGGGCGGTAGGCGGCAACTTGACCAGTTCTCACTGGGATGCTTTTGACACCTTCATTAGGGAGCAGTTTGAAGACAACGGGGATGCAAAGGTATATACTACATATGCACACACACAGATACATACAGAGATAGAAGGACAGGATAGAGGTTTTTTATTTCACTCGGCTGTATGTGCATAACAGATTGACATACAGTCACTACCCTGATCTGTATTCCTCAGAGTCAAATCCATTTACCAAAGCACTTGCTGTTATTGGAATGGAATATGTGAAAAGGCCTGAAGATGAGCTCATATTATATACAGTATAACATCAAAATACTCTTGGCACTGGATATATCTTGCTGTAGCACAGCTAATCTGAAACAGGGTTCTTCTCTGTAATATCAGTAACTCGTGTGCAATAAAGACATAAAGAAAGTGTATCCATATTGTACATTTTACTAATTCCTTCAGTGGGTTTACAAGGAACATAAGGTAAATCAGATTGCAAGAATCAGCTTTGCACAAAAAGGTTATGTAAGCCCATTGCATACCATTATTATAACATGCCACCCTTGCAGGATTAACAATTGGACATTATAGAATGGAGGGAATAATTTTTATTTGTAAAGAGTGAATAAGAGATGCAGAGAAAAAGATAATGGAAGGTGGATGCTGCTATTATGAATCCCTCAGTCTTTCAGCCTCACAGGAAATGGAAAGTTAATTGTTTGAGAGGTTTGTCCTGGCTGGCAGTAGTGGCTGATGATTGAGGGGATGTCTTACTGACAGAGACAGAACACACTAGGGCAGGAGAGTGATTCACTCACCTGACGGTGGAGTTAGCATGTAAGTAAAATATTCTTGACGGCTGCAGAGCATCATCTGGAACATCCCACATCCACATCTGTTCATCTGTCTGTGGAGCTGAACTTGAATTTTAATGTTTTTTATATCAGATAACTGTTTGTGTAGGTTTGTGTGTGCTTACCCTGAGATGACGCCAGCACCCAGCTGTGAAGCTTGAGGGAATAAACTGCACACATACTAGTGGTGTAACTAGTGTGTGTATGTGTGTGCCTGGTTTCCACACATGTGAACCATAGAATTTGGTTGAACAGTCTGTTCATTGTGACCAGAGGGTATTTTGATGTTAATAATTTATATAAATTGAGCTGACCTACCTTCTACTAATGAACTCTATAAACAGCAGACAGTAATATAGAAAGTGGGGCTGAAACTGACCTGTTTTCTACTTCTCTCGGCTTGTGGTAAAAGGTCACATAAAAAGCAAACAGCTATCAAAATAGAGACAATGGCTCAGCTTCGCCACAGAGATGTCATTAGTTTACGGCAACGTCCAATGGACACATGACCAAAACAGCAAAATAAAGTGTCTTTGCGAAGAAATAGTGGCATGTCAGAAGTATATTACCTGGAGATTCAATAAGGTAGTTGAAGAATATGAGTACTCAACTTTTTTCGTTTAAGACCATGGGCAAAAGTTCCCTGCTTTATGTGTTTCTACAGAATAAATGAAAAGCAAAATTAAATTTGTCTCCCTGCCAAGTGTAGCAGAGAAAAATGCACATGCCACAGGGAAACATCCAAAGTACGACATAACAGACACTATAATCAGCAACAGTAATGGACAACAGAGTAGTCATAGTTTCTTTAATGCGTTATCTCTAGGGAGGTTTTATAGCTAATGACATACGTACAGTTTAATATAGACACAATATAGGCATTTTTGTGAATGTGTTACACTATATTTATCCAGTTCTGTGTGTATTGTCATACATGTCGATTAATGTGCATTCATCTGGGCCTTTTAGCTCCCGAAGTATGAAAACCTGTGGAATGTGTACATTAACTTTAACGACAAGTCCCTGGAGCCATGGGAGAAGAAAATACCTTTCTTCACATACAACAGGGAGCAGCCCTTTTTTGAGATGCTGGTCCACACCACAGACACTGTCCGTTATGGCTATCTAATGGAGAAACTGCTATCTGTGCGACGTTCAGTACTCTTCACTGGCGGCACTGGAGTGGGAAAGGTAAGGAAACAGTAGCAACACTGTGACATATTGTATGTGTAAGAAGACACTAAAGGGGCATCTTGGTTGTATAGAGGAAAATCACAAATGGTGTTTCAGTGAATACTGACAGTACCACTGTAAGAGCAAGTTCCTTTCATTGCTTTTTGCACTGGTTAGCCAGGACCCGCTGCTTGTGTTAAGATTGAGACATGCTTCTTTGTCTTTGAGTTTGGAAACATTTTGTGGATGCTAGATGTGCACCGGTTGCAATTTTCTTGTCCGATTACGATTTTGTTTGTAAAAGTCTGACCTGCCAATTCTGATTTTCTTTCTAATTGACAGAATACACATACATTTGTATGTTCATGATAAAACATTGACGATTAAATAGGCCTAACTCTTACATTTTCACCAAAACAGCATCAGGTTACTAGACCTTCTCTCACCTCTACTCTAACAAGCTTTGAAATAAAGTGCTCTGTTACTGGACAGAGCTTTTGTGTACAAATAACATCCAACTGAAAATGAATTGCAGTATATCCCACTTTATCTAACATTATAAACTATTTTCTTCAGTGGCTTGTTAGTGAAAAGTTAAGTTGTTAAGTGTTAGATTTAACAGCAAATAATGTACAGAAAACAAAGAAATCATAGAACAAACCTCAATGGAAACCCTGAAATATAAACTTCTTAAATCAATTTGACAGGGAAAATACATTAAATAAAATATTTGTGCCTCAGTTTCATTCAGTGCTACTGGAAATCTTTCCCACAGATGAGACTATACAAAAAAAAATCATCAATACATCTAATCATATATGATTACAGCACCTACTCACATAAACTAAACTAAAATATATGACATACATTGGTTGTTGAGATAATTGCCAAATCCATTAGAAATACCCCAATAATGAATCACAGTTTAACTTTGGTGCTCAGTTCCTACTATAGGAATGTTTTCTTGTGTTAAACTATTAGATCCTCAAAGTTTGGTTAAGAACAAATTCAAGAGGGTTATAGAAACATAAAACTTTAGTTGTTACAGGTCAAACTTATACAAAATGTAAATGTGTCCGTGTTATTGTCTGTCAACACAGTCAGTGGCGGCTCGAGGCCTTCTCAGCAGCATCCAGAAAAAGGCAGGATACCTTCCAGTCTACATCAACTTCTCTGCTCAGACCTCCTCTGCATGCACACAGGAGATCATTGAGTCCAAACTGGAGAAGAAGAGAAAAAATGTTTTGGGTATTGGCTTGCAGTTGGTTGAATACACAGTCATTTATATATTGCAGTGTAGAATAGCTGTGTAATAACTGGTATTGTCCTTGATTGAGATTGTTCATCTAGCCATTCCTTTATCTAGCTGGTCATACAGTTATCCTTCACTATTCTGTTTTAACAATCCATGTTCATACAGTATTCCTTTTCCCTGCCTGTAGGTGCTCCTGGAAACAAGAAGTTAGTGGTGTTTGTGGATGACCTGAACATGCCTAAGCTGGACAGTTATGGCTCTCAGCCTCCGATAGAACTACTGCGTCAGTTCCAGGACTTTTCTGGCTTCTATGACAGGAACAAGTTCTTCTGGAACGAGATCAAGGTATAAATGTATTCAAATAATATGAGCTAAATTATAAAGATGCATTTGACCTTAATGGTTATGTATGTGCATACATCTGACATCTGGCTGCATGGAGTTCAGCTCATGGCTGTTACAGTTCCATGTGGCCATCGCTTTTATGAGTCTACATGTAGAGGATCTTCGATTGAGCATTTAAAGGAACATTGCTCAGCTGTTGTAGGACCAGTGTACCTCCAATCTATAGTCTAAGTGCTCATTAAGCCACAATACTCCTTTTCTGTTTCTAATGTTTCCAGTTTTTATGTTAAGCCAGACTAAACTGTCCAGGTGCTTTACTTGAACACACTGAGATGGAAATTATATCGATGTTCTCATTAAGCACTGGGTGAGTTGGCAAACAACCGTATTTCCCAAAATGTCAGAGGGCCTTTTATTATTGAATTGGTTTTCTGTTAAGTAAAAAAGTGTAGATATAGCTCTTTGGTTTTTGTTTTAACACAGTCAGCATCAACTTAATTTGTTCCCTAGTTGTACTTTTAATGAATTTTGTCCGTTTGTATAAGAAACCCATTCATCTTGCGTGCCTCTGTGTTGGCATCTGTAAGTGTGGTAATACTGTATAGTGGACCGATGTTTTCTATTCTTTACTAATATATACATTTTTTAAATTTAACTTGCACTCTGCAACCCCACACACTCGCACACACTCACTCTAACACACTCACAAAACTGATTGCACTTTATACTACATGTGATGTCTTACAGTACAATATAGTTGAGTGTGTATGTGTGTATGCATGATCTTGAAGTTGCACATAAGCAATCATTCAGAATCTTGTGTGATAATGCACTGCACCACAGACAGACAAGGTCATACACATGCAAACACAAACACACAGAATAAAGGATTATATTTTAGGTGGACGGTTTTAGTCATGACATATATCAAGTTCAGGATTCAATATGGTCATACTGACCAAAGCCAGAATCAGCATGGACTGTATTTTACACCCACCTGCCTTGGCAGGCATTCTGACCATTTCTGTTTCTCCCTCTTATGCTCCATCCCTCTATCACCTGGTCATATGGAGAATGTTATTACTTTGACTGGCAACATGTGTCTTACTTGTTTCCCTCAGGAGACAATATAACACATATTGCCCTTATTGATTTTTTAAAATCGACAGAAATGCTAATATAGTTTCTGAGCTATCTACAGCTTTCCAGATGGTGGAATGTCTGCCGTCAAAGCAGAAGAAATACTCTTTTTGTAACAGATCAGATTGGATGAGGGAGGTTTTACGTTTAAATTATATTTCTGTACTTGACATCTTTTAAATAAAGAGAATATTCTTGTGGCTATGCAAGAGAAACAAACTAAACTGAAACATAACTTTTTTGCTTTCACTTTGCAAGAAGGCAAAAATATTTGATATTTCCTAAATATTTCCTCTGATCTTTTCATGTTGGGAATGTCATCCATCTAAATGCTAAACACCTGCTATCCTGTGCATGAAAATAAATATTAAATAGTGCTGAAACAATTAGTCAATCAACTGATCAGTAGATTGTAAGACAATTAATCAACAAAAGTTCTGATAGTCATTTAATGGCTTCAGTTGTGTTTCAAACTGTTGTGATTATGAATTAAATAGCTTTGGGTTTTGTACTGTTGGAAAAAACAAGCATCCTGAAGATGACACTTGTGGCTCTGGAAAATTGTGCTGGGCATACTGAATATATATAAAATGATTAATTTAGGGAAAATAATCTACTCTTCTTCCTTTCTTCCTGCCCTCAAGGAAATGACCATTGCCGCTGCATGTGCTCCACCAGGCGGAGGGCGCAATCCGGTGACCCCCCGATTCATCCGCCACTTTAGCATGCTGTGTCTTCCCACACCCTCAGTACAGAGCCTCAAGCAAATCTTCAGTGTGAGGAAGCACACATACACAGACACACATACTACACACAAAAATGTTCTTAACTGATTCAGAAATATTATAATGTTGCCAGAATGCATTATGTTTGTGTTCTCTTCAAGCTTCGTCGCTCTTTCTCATTCCTCCATTTCACCTCATTATTATTATTATTTATTTTAATCCCTCCTTTCCTGCCTGCTCTGATCTCTTTTCCCTCCCAATCCTCATCCAGGCCATCCTGAGAGGTTTCCTTCGAGAGTTTTCCCAGGAGGTGAAGGGCTGTGCCCGTCAGATTGTGGATGCAGCTGTGGGGATTTACAACCGCTTGAGTGTAGATCTGCTGCCCACTCCAGCTAAGTTCCACTATGTATTCAATCTCTGGGACTTCTTCAAGTGTGTCCAAGGTGAGACTTGAGCACGCATGCTGTTTGCACACACAGACATGCTCACATTGGACACCCATGGAAATTGACCTGATCAGTGGATTGGTTATTGACTGCATCACTAAAAACGCTTTTTAATGTTAAGTACGGACTCACTCAGGAATAAAGCATATACACCCTCTCTTTTCCTCTAATAAACTTTAACTTTGCTGTAAGAAACTGACAGATACAGACAGTGTCTAAATCTTGGCACCTCCTCAGCGTGAGGCACAGCCGTGATGCATCTCTTCAACTTCAACAAAGCTCTGTCTAAGCCTCATGCCCCCAAATCGTCTGCAACATCATCCCCTCTGCCTCCTTTCCTCTATCCCCATCGCTTCCTTTACCCAGCAGGCATCATTACAGCACGAAGATGAGCTGAAGTGACTTCTGCGACTGCTTTCTACCCACTACTTGTTCAACAGAGCTGGAGTGCATTACCCAAACACAAAGTTCCCTTTAGCAATACACATTGTTGGTGAGGGGTAATAACTAACACCCACTCATGTCATTTTCTGATATTGCTGGCATCACATGGCATCTTCTGTTTTGTTTCCCTGCATATGTGGCCTTAGTAGTTGTTTTTATATGAATCTGATTTAGGCTGTTTGCATTTTCTTTCTCATTTTATGAGCTCCCTTTTTATCCCTTTTTATCCTTTACATTCATCTTTCCTCTCTTGATGACCAGGTATACTACAGTGTGAGTCGAGTCAAGTGAGAGACAAGAACCAGATCTTCCGTCTCTTCTGCCATGAGTGTCAGCGGGTGTTCCACGACCGACTCATCAACAACCAAGATAAAACCTATTTCAACACCATCGTCTGCGAGATGGCCAGTAAGAACTCGGTCACAAAGACCCTCATAATAAAAGTGTCACTCTACACATTTTACAGTTACAATCCTGATTCCGAAGCTGTGGTTCTTCTCAATATCTTTTCGCTCCTGTTGTTTATGAGTTATCCTTTCTTTATTCTTGCTTGCCTCTCGCTTGGGATTTTGTGAATTCATAATGAGTAAATATTTACAAAAAAACAAGACTGTTTATTAGTTTTAACATGAAATGTCTTGTCTTTGCACTATATTGAATCGAATATAAGTCAAAAAAGGATTTAAAAATCATTGCATTCAGTTAATTGTTTACATTTTAAACAGTGTCCTTACTTTGTATTAAATCGGGGTTGTATTTTGTATCTTTCCAAGTTGAAGAATACCCCTCTTTTTGACCCTGTCTCTCTCTTTCTTCCAGGCAAATATTTTAGCATTGACTTGGAGCCCTCATACTTTGTGACTCAGCCCATCATATTTGGTGACTTCATCAAGGTCAGATTCTAACTTCTCCTATTGAAAATGCTTGTTAAGTTCAGAAAACATTTGATTTCTCTGTTTACACTGAGTACCTTACAACTTTCACTTGTAGGTGGGTGCAGAGAAAGCTGACCGTCTGTATGAGGATCTGACAGACATGGATAAGGTTCAGGCTGTTCTCCAGGACTACCTCAATGATTACAACATGACCTTCTCCAAGGAGACCAAGCTGGTTTTCTTCCAGGATGCCATAGAGCATGTCTCCAGGTGTGTACGTGCAAACATGCACAGCTGAATTGACAGATTTCCTTGTCGGGTGACTTCTTAGTTGGTGGTTAATGGATTGTAGCTGTAGGTGGTCCAAACTGTGAGATGAAAATCACACCAAGGAAGAAGTCACAAAAGAGTCGGTATGGTGCTTGTTCAAAAGAAATATCTAGAAAGACATTTGAAGTGTTCAAATTTATCTCTGGAAAACCTGCTCTCAAAGTTTAGTGTTTAAAAGAGATTTGATTATTGCTGATAATGAAGTGACTGTCAAGAGAGAAATGATTTGTGTATAAGACTCTTGTTATGTTTATGAGTTCTGTTATATCAAGACATGCACCATCACACAAATGAGTCCCATATTGTAGAAAGTGAGATTTCCAGTCAGAATTTCCAGTCAGCCCGTATTCAGAAACATGCTTTTAAACGAGCTGTCAGGGCTTCTGTAAGGTAGTGATGTCACAACTACACAGTCAGTACCTTCAGCCACGCCCCCAGCATCGCCCTGGTTGCAAAAACACTGGCAGAGTTGATGCAGAAGCACAGTTGGCGAATGCTTGCTCAGGCCTGTGAGAGCTGACCAATCAGAGCAGAATAGGCCTTTCGAAATGGAAAGAAACAGGCACTGAAACAAAGGTTACAGACAGGGACAGTTTTTTGAACATTAAAGCACTTGAACTTATTTTAGTAGACGCCCTAAATAAAAGTATGAACCTCAAAATGGGTGTAACATGGTAGCTTTAACAATAGAACTATAAAATGAACAAGAACAGAATAAAGTTAGAAGGTAGAGCTGCAGGGTCTTGCTCAAAGCCCCCTGAAAGAACACTTCCATGGAACCTGTGACCTCTATATATCTTTATAACCACAGCAGACCTGCCTTTTCTCTACAAGTGATGACAGTGATTTTATTTATTTTCTTCTAGGATTGCCCGTATAATTCGCCATGAGAGAGGCAATGCCCTGCTAGTTGGGGTAGGAGGTACAGGCAAGCAGTCACTCACTCGGTTAGCAGCCCATATGAGCGGTTACTATTGCTTTGAGATCAAACTGAGTCGAGGCTACAACTATGACAGCTTCCAAGAGGACCTGAGGAGGCTCTACAAGATGGCTGGTGTGGAGGGAAAAGATATGGTGTTCCTCTTTACGGACACTCAGGTATGATGGAAGGACTTGGTTGACATAAAGATAATAAACATTCAATGCCTGCAGATTGTTTGGGTGCCTACAGATAGGTTTTTTGTCTTGCGCATCCAATTCTACTCTCCACTTTGTCTTTCCTGTTGTAGATTGTGGTGGAGGAGTTTTTAGAGGATATCAACAACATGCTGAACTCTGGCGAGGTGCCCAACCTTTTTGAGAAAGATGAACTGGAGCAAGTACTAGCTGCCACCCGGCCGAAAGCCAAAGAGGCAGGAATCAGTGAGGAGAACAAGGACGAGGTTTGCATAGAAACAAACACTTGCTGTAAAATCATTCAGGCAGTTAAAATGTAGCCCAGTTTGTAGATCTATAACATGTGCCAGCAAGCAGATGAATGCAAGTACGCCGTGAAGATGATCCGAGCAAATGATTGAGTTAGAAAGTTACCAAAATGAACATAGCTCATATAAACCGATTTCTACACAGTTGCATGTAGAATTGATTTAATCTTAGAGACGATGATACCAAGCTCAGTGAGTTGTGGTGTTGGAAGATGATGAATCAAGATGTGTGTAAAGAGCACAGACCTGTGAATGTCATTACAATTTTAACCTAACAAGTGTGGGTGTTTTTCAAATGGATTCCAATGGGTGCCAGAAAGGATAGTGGTTTACCCAGAGGTAAGAAATGTGATTAAAGGAATGATTTGACATTTGAGGAAATACATTTATTCACTTTCTTGCTAAGAGTTAGTTGATATGTTTGATCAGAATCTCATGTCTGCAGTAAATGTGAAGCAGCCTCCAGCAGGTGCTTAGCTTTGCTCAGCATAAAGATTGGAAAAAGGGGGAAAGAGCTAGACTGTCATATCATATTAGTTTCATCCGTACAAAAAACAAAGTGTAAAAATTGACGTTGTGGTTTTATGGGAGGTTATGTGCCAGACAATCGCTCACACACACCAGTAACACAAAGTACATTCAAGAGAGATTTGACTAAAACAGTAAAAAACAATCCCAGATATTGGAACCTAGTTTTTTTTAAAAGATTAAAAGATGAAAAAAAGGGATTATCTGTATCAAACGCTGCAGTCAAAACAAAGACTGAGCACTGTCTGTTGCTAAAAGAGGATATTTAAAAACTTTCAAAAACATCACACATACACAGTGTTACCCATCAAAGTCTTCAGCCCCAAGAGAGCTGTAAGAAAATATCAGCCTTTAATGTTACCTGCTGCTGAGACTGTGCCTCCAGCAATTATGGTATCTCTGCATGTGTGTGTGTGGCCTTCAGGTGTTTCAGTATTTCATCTCTCGTGTATGGGAGAAGCTGCACATTGTGCTGTGTATGAGTCCCGTGGGCGATGCCTTCAGGTCCCGCTGTCGTATGTTTCCCTCACTGGTCAACTGCTGCACCATCGATTGGTTTGTGCAGGTATGCTGAGATAGCTCTCATTTTTCTGAATATACCTAATCATATGTGTGTATTTACTTGGTTTGGGATTGTGAAACTAGATGATTTTGCAATTATACATAGAAAGCCATAAAATCTAAAAACGATTATTATTACTGGTTCAAACATGTTACAGGTATTATCTACATGTTTTAGGATGTATCACTGTCTTGAACCAGTCTACAGCACCATTCTACTTTCAGTCTAACATTAACACCATGCTGCTGGTCCTGGCAGCTACACCCAAAATGTAAATTCTTCTCCACTCTGACATCATTTTTCCCTTCTTCTTTCTTCTTATTGCACTTATCTTGTTTCACAAGTCTCCTCTCTTTTACCAACCATTCACTTCACCTGCTTTTGTACAGGAAGCTTGTAATTTTCATCTTCATTTAATGTCTTTATTATTGCGTTTTGTCTTTCTATTGCTGTACTATGGAATCACTGCACAAATAAATAAAAGCTCAAATAAAAACTGAATATCCTCACCCCCGTTGAAACCTTATCTCACTCTCTCCTCTCTTGCCCAGTGGCCTCGTGAGGCCCTGCTCTCTGTCTCACAGGCCTTCTTCCAGAATGTGGACTTTGGGAGCGAGGAGCTGAAAAAGAACATCTTAGCCATGTGCGTGGAGATACATGTTAGTGTCACTGACATGGCTGAGCGCTTCTACTCAGAGCTGAGACGGCGTTACTACACTACCCCTACCTCCTACCTGGAGCTCATCGACCTATACCTGTCCATGCTGGAGGATAAGAGGCAGCACCAAGCGCTTGTGAGTCCAACCATCAAAATGCATGAGCAGTTATCAGCACAAGTGATTAGTTGTCAGTTGTGGAATTGATGGTGAATCTTTACCTTACATTTTTACAGAGGACAGAGAATTTTTCTCGATGATCAGCTTCTTTGTGGATGTTGCACTGTCATGCACATTGTCTTGAATTTTGTAGATTATGCCTGCATGCAAAATATGCATAATATATCCCTGTATGGGGGGGTGTTTATGTCTAGGCCAGGGATCGTGTGAAGAACGGTCTGACCAAACTGCTGGAGACCGATGAGCTTGTGGACAAAATGAAAGTGGACCTGTCTGCTCAGGAGCCAGTCCTGCAACAAAAATCCAATGATGTTGATGCCCTCAGGGAGAAACTGGCCATAGACCTGGAGAGCACTGGCAAGGTCCGTGTGTACATATGAGAGAGGGAGAGATAGACAAGAGATTAACACAAAACTTTCAAAAGTTGTGTCTATTGTCTCCTTAAAGTGCTGAAAAAGCCTGATACCCTTCTGTCGTTGCTCTAGTATATGTGTGTATCAAACAAAAAATGAATCCTTGCCACAGGTGCGTGAAGTAGTGCAAGAGGATGAGGCTTTGGCCAAGGTCAAAGCTGAACACACCCAGGCCTTGAGGGACCTGGATGAGGCTCTGACAGCCCTGGAGGACGCCAATCAGGCCCTTAATTCTCTCAACAAGGCTGACATCTCTGAGATCAAGGCGCTCACCAAACCCCCAGACCTGGTCATGACTGTCATGGAGGCTGTCTGCATCCTGCTCAACTCCAAGTCAGTGTGCTTCTCTCCCACTCTAAAAAAAACAGACTTCCCTTCCTCAAAGATTTTTGATTGAAGACATGTCTCTGCCTCTGTTGTCACATAAGAGTGCCCCTCTCTCCTCATCTTATATTCCATTATTACTAGCCTACTTCTCACTAATTATGTCACATCCTAATAATCTATTTCAGAAAAAAAATAGGGATGGCAGAAGCAATTTAAAGCATAAACAAGTATAAGAGCATGGCGAACAGACAGGACAGTACATCATTTGTTCAGCACAACTGATTTAATTCAACACCAGTGGCAAATGGTCATCTGTAAACACTTTCTAATTCTGTCAGATCCAAATTAATTGCTGGTGAGCGAACCTAATCCAATTTCAGTCTAGGATAAGTGACTACAAAAAATCAAGTGTACCAAACAGGAAAATGTATTCACACCATGTCTGTGTCCCATTTATCGCACTCATCAATCATTTTAATCACTGTGGCACATTTTAACAGTGATCTTCATTATAATCGCAATTGTCACTCTGCCAAATGTGTGAGATTTAGGCCTAGTTTTTTAATCCCATATATTTTGTAGTCAGCATCCAGAGAGATTACCCTACCATCTCATGACTCATCCTTCTGTCACCTTAAATTTCATCAAGCAGTAATCTACTGCATTGCTGCACTAAATCCAGTCCTGCCTAATATCCTGTCTACTTTAACCTTTTAACACGCACTGCTTCACCTCCTGTACACTAGTACTATGTGGAACTAACACACACTGCTAGTACAATGCAAAGGCGCCAACTTATGTATTTGTCTGTGGGTACCCTAGTTACGTGAAAACCACCAAGGTGATGATGTTCACAAAAACACTTCTTTGCTTTTGCTTTAGTAATTTCCATGATGTAGGCTACTGTTGTCGTAGGGGGCACTCGAGGGGGCAGTATTCACATACACATTGGCCACAACATAACGCTATGTTGCTCATGTGTATAATACCACAACCTATAATAATACCTAAGCAAAACATACCTACACATATGAATACTATTACTTGGAATTCATCGTGCAGTATTAACATACACATAGCTTACACACACAAAGATTCCATTTTATTTAATTATTTAGGCCAATTATTTATTTATTCATTTATGTGGGTGCACCCATGTCACCGCTGCATATGGTACTATGATGTCAAGTCACATGAATATGAACATGTATATATATCTGTTTTTATATCAGACTTGTTTGTTTTTCTTGCACTGTGTTGTGATGTGAGTCTTTCTGTTGAATGTGATTTGTAAGCATTGCATGTCAAAGTGTAATTCCTAGATTATAATCACAGTATCATGACATGCAGAAGTTTATATTACAATGTGCCTTGGTTATTTATAAGTGCTTGTATAATTGGTAGAAAGTCAAACTGGAAATTTATACTTTGTGCCAATATGAATTAAGCCATATATAAACACTATTAATCATTATTAGCCATTTTGTTTGGCCCCCTTTTTTTCCACATCTCCCCATCAACATCCCTTTCTCCACACAGATCGGACTGGCCTGGGGCCAAGCAATTACTTGAAGATGCCAATTTCCTCAGGCGCCTGACAGACTATGACAAGGACAATATCAAGCCTCAGATCCTGTTGAAACTGCAGAAATACATCAACAACCCTGATTTCATACCTGAGAAGGTCTGTTTGGATTTCATGTTGAACACTCTGATATGTCAGTCAGATCCTTTGGTGCAGGGTTCAGAGTAAACACATTGTGGGGAAATTGTAGTTCAAACACGTTGACAGTTTTCAAAGTACCAGAGCTGGGACGAAAACAGGAAAATAATTGCTTAAGTTTGGATTATGACAGTATGGTCATATGTACTGTATGTTACTGGTTACCATAAATTGTATATATATAAATTAATATATTGTGGAGCGTAACACAGTATGTTTCGATATCTGGGACTTAATGTAATTCTTTTTTGTGCTGTTGGGTTTAGGTGGAGAAGGTATCCAAAGCCTGCAGATCTATGTGCATGTGGGTCAGAGCCATGGACCTTTACTCTAGAGCCCTCAAAGAAGTGGGCCCCATGAGAGAAGAACTGGCCAAGGCACAAGTTAGTAACATGCAGCAGAGTGCTGTATGCATACAGATTTTGATCTTTTTCACTTTGCAGACCTTTTACATGCACAAAAATGCTACATAACACAATAGAGGAAAGGCAAAACCCCAAAAAGCATAATATGACCTCTTAAAATGTGGTTGAAAATTATCTTAAAAAGCTTGTGTCTAAAGTCTAAGTGTCCAAAAAATGTGTAGACCTGTTTGTCAAGTCTATTCAATCCATTCACTATGCACTGTCAGCGCCACTCAGGATTGCCCTGCATACATTGCAGCAAATAATGAGAAGAAAAAATGGACTAAAATTATCTAAATGATTAATTTTCCTCTGTATTTTTTTTCCTTCTATTCCAACCCATGCAGGAGGAGCTGGACGTCACCATGGCCACCCTGAGGGAGAAGCAAGAGAAGCTTCAGGAGATGGAGAGACAGATCATGGTCCTACAGGAGCAGTTTGACAGCAGCTTAAATGAGAAGGAGGAGTTGGGTAAAGGGCCATTCCCTTTATATTTTACCATTTATTACTCAACCTGGGTTTTAAACTGCCCAGCCATTGCATATTTTATATGATTTAATCCCTGTTGTTTTAAAATGTCATTCATCTCTTTCAGTATTGAAGGAAGCTTTATTACCCATTGGATTTGAAGAAAAAAAGTCTACCTTACTGATATTCTTTTTCTTTCTCTTACTTTGTGACCCCTCTCTTTCCTCAAAGATAACACCATGGCTCTGACGCAGGCTCGGTTGACCAGGGCGGGGAAGCTAACTTCTGCTCTAGGTGATGAGCAAGTTCGCTGGGAAGAAAGTGTTGCCTTGTTTGAGCAAGGGATCATCAACATTGTGGGGAATGTATTCATTGCAGCTGCTTGTGTGGCCTACTATGGAGCATTCACTTCCTACTACAGGCAGCTGGTAGGTACAGTGTAGCGTCTTAGACCTTGTTGCTATACAGTGAGCTATGCCTCTTTACACTGCAGCATCCATATGAAAAAAAACTAAACCTTATTGTGGCTTGTATTTCTTTGAGAGGTAATTCCCATAACAGAATGTATATATGGTAATATCTCTGAACTGAATCTGTTTTTTTATTATTAAAACACAGTAGAACAACAATAAAATCAGTGATAAGAAATTGATAAAGAAGAGCAAACATTATAAAATTTGCAAAATACAAAAACAGAAGAGGTTTTAAAAACTCCTCAAACTAATCATCATTTAAACATAAAATGTGGCCCCTTTCACCAGCTAACTGACCAGTGGATAATTCAGTGTCAGGAACTGAACATCCCCATCAGCTCCAGCTTCAGCCTGATCAACATTCTGGGTGACCCATTTGTCATCCACCAGTGGAACACAGAGGATCTGCCTGGTGACACCTTCTCTACCGAGAACGGGATCCTGGTGACCGAGGGCCGCCGCTGGCCTCTTATGATCGACCCACAGGACCAGGTGAACTAGAAACTGGCATTATAGCAACATTCATTCAGTGTGTTTCAGACGTGGATTGATTTGTTGTTAGTTGTGATTAATCAGTTATATAGTTGTATTCACGCTGAGTTAAGAAACCCGAGTGGATAATATTTTTTTTTGACAAATTCCTTGTCTTTTTAGCTTCCATGTAATTTAAAACATTGACTACATGGTTGTGGTACCATTATAAAGGATAGAAAACAACTCTCAGAATAGAACTACCTGTCAGACATGGTCAGAGACAAAGTCACAGACCAGCCTCTGCCCCAGGACACACACCGAGTTCCCAGCTTCCCCTCATAGAGAGAACACAAACCAGCTCTCTCAGAACTCCAAACATGTACAGGATGAATAATTGTCCAGCTTCAGTTTTTAGGCCTCCTTTTAGCTGACTGTTCTGTGTCGTCTTGACCACTGACAAGTCCAATTTTCTCTCCTGTCATGTTTCAGCCTTTTTTTCTCCTCCATCCCTGAAAATCTGTCAGTTGTTCTTTTTCTAAAGCTGCTCTCTCTTGCTTTTCGTAGACAGAGGGATGCAGATAAGGGTTGGACAGGAACTCTGAAAAGTTATTTGTGAAGACTTCAGTGCCTGCTGCACTTTGATGGCTACAGTCTACCTTTATCATGTCAAGTGCTAAAATTTGTTCTTATCATATACATGTGCAGGCCATCTTTTAGGGCTGTGCCAATTAGTTCTAAGCTTCATTCAAGACAATGACATTCAAATTCTAAATCCACATTTAAATGATGTGTACCTTTTTTTTTGCATGATAGTTGATTGTTGAGTCGTAGAAACAAAAAAACTATTTCAGCTCTTACACTTTCATAGTAAATTACTTAAACCATTACATCAACAAAAAAGATCATATTGTGGGTCTGAATTCGCTTGGCACCCGGTGCTCAATTTAATCCAATGAATCATTTTATTCATATTGAGGATTTTGTTTATGGTGATGACATCATTAAATATAATGACTCACATTTGAAGCTTCATTCCAAAAACCTCAATCGAAGCTTACAACATTCAGTACAGCCCTAAAGGTTATTTCTGTCCCCCAGGCCAACCGATGGATCCGCTCAAAGGAGGCCAAGCATTGCCTCCAGGTGATCAAGCTGACAGAACCGAACTTTCTCCGTACCCTAGAAAATGCCATAAGTATGGGCATGCCAGTACTGCTAGAGGAGGTAGGAAGACATTAAAAACACTGAAACATGTTTGAGCGTAAAGCAAGTGATAAATGGTACATTATTCCAAGCAGTTTGGTCGAGGTACACGTTATTTTGATCTGTATAGTTCACAATTTTGGCATTTAACTGAGCTTCCCATTTACTTCCATTGATTGGACATAGATTGCACAATGAGACCTTTATTGAACAGTCTTGTTTATAACCATATGTGTGTGAGTGTTCCTGCCTCTTGTATTCTGTGTGTTTAGTTAAAGGAGACCCTCGATCCAGCTCTGGAGCCTATCCTGCTTAAGCAGACATTTGTGGCTGGTGGACGGACATTAATCCGCCTCGGAGACTCAGATATTGAATATGACGAAAACTTCAGGCTCTATATGACCACCAAGATGGCCAATCCACACTACCTACCAGAGGTAAGGACAGCACACACACAATATCCAGATTAGGTTCATCTGGCATCCGCAGTTGTGCATCAGAGAGGCAATGCCAGTTCTCTATGGAGTCTTGGAATAAACACCAACACAACCCTGCTGGTTGCCTCAAGGTTTTTGAGAAGAAATCCCAAACACTTTCCAGCCATGACAACCAGATGTTTATAGGATTGTGAACAACACATTTTTTGTGGAATATAAGGAACAGTGACACAAAGGAACATTTGTGCCCATCTGCCACGGTAGCAAAGAGCCTGGTACATCAATCAGTGCTTGGCCTCCTGTAATGGCATAGACTATGGTCAGTTTGCAGGCATTGTGAGAGATGCAATAACCTACCAGCTCACTGACTTTGTTGTGGCTTTTTAATTCAACACCAGCCAAGAAAAGCAACAACATCATGTGAACACAAGCTTTGATCCAGTGTTCAGTTCAAACCAGCAGTGCATAAAGGCAGTGACTTAGACAGCATGAAGCCTTTAGGCTGACATCTATAAAGCCTGTTTGTGTGTCATCGGCTGACACATTAAAGATTAAAGTTAAAATTGTTTTAAATGAGTGTTAAGGGCACATGCAGGATCGCTGGCTGTTTGAATGATTGGTGATGGAAATGCATCAGCAGTTTAAAATGTGTGTTCCTCTTCCCCTTCAGGTGTGTATCAAAGTTACAATCATCAACTTCACTGTGACCAAGACTGGCCTGGAGGACCAACTGCTTAGGTACATAAATAGTCACACATGAAAAACAGATATCCCATCCTTCCCAAACCACATATTACACATTAACAATCCACTACATAAGTCTGTCTCACCATTTTTTCAGTCTTTTTTATCTAGTGATATTTGTATTTGATTTATTTCTGCCTTGACCCTCCTGCCTTCCCTCCTCCTCTCCTCAGTGATGTGGTGCGTCTGGAGAGTCCACATCTTGAGGTGCAAAGGAACGAGCTGATTGTGCGCATCAATGCCGATCGCAACCAGCTAAAAGATATTGAAGATCGCATCCTGAAACTTCTTTTCACCTCTGAGGGGAATATACTTGACAACAAGGAGCTCATTCAGACTCTCCAGGAGTCAAAGGTGCCTGTAAAATCATGCAAAGGTCATGTGGTTGTTTTGTCTTGTTCTTTACAGTTAGGATAATGAATTTGACATACGCTGTCAACATCTATGAAGATCATTTCCACTTATGTCCTCTGCTGTTCCTTCCTTTTCTCTGCCACCTCTCTTCTGTTCTTATTTTGTTTCTATTCCTCTCTTTCTTTTTTTTGCCTTTTCCTCCCTGGTGTAATGATTCCTCAGGTCACATCAGAAACCATAAAGCATCGTCTGGAAGAGGCAGAGGCCACCGAGATGATGATCAACTCTGCAAGGGAGTGCTACCGACCCGTGGCCACCCAAGGCTCAGTCTTGTACTTTGTCATCGCCAGTCTCTCTGAATTGAATCCAATGTACCAGTTCTCCCTTAAGTATTTGAAACAGGTGAGTAACCAGGCTTTATTTTACAAGGCACAGACAATTCTACATTTTACTTTCTTAAGATTTTTTAGGAACACATTATGAAAAGATGTCCAGCCCCCGGGGAATATAATTATTTTCTTGCTGTTAAACATCTTACAGTCCAATTCTTCCTGTTCTTTACCATCTCCACCCTCAGCTCTTTAACTCCACCATTGAGACGTCAGAGAAGAGCAGTGTGTTAGAGGAGCGCCTCCAGATCTTGCTGGACCAGATCCTGTTCAACTCCTACATCAATGTGTCCCGTGGTCTCTTCAAACAGCACAAGCTTAGCTGCAGCTTCATGTTGTGTGTGGAGGTCATGAGGCAGCGGGGCGAAATCTCTGATGCTGAGTGGCAGCACTTCCTGAGAGGAGGTTCCTTGTTGGAAAAGGTGAGGTAGGAAATCAAGGAAGAAAATTCCTGTTTATGATTTGCCAGTGTCAGATAAAAATCTTGCCAACAGTTGAACATAAGTTTTAGTGTAAAATCAAATTCTTAGTGTCTTCGGACATCGGCATACCAGCAATTTGTTCTGACTGCTTGTTTGCGCTGTCAGTCCGCTACAACAAGCTACAGGAATACATCTGCGCATGTGTGGAGGGCATCCTCCAAACAAACTCCAGAAAGTAGTATAAACAGAACTACAGTACTATGTGTCAGTAGTGACTGCAGCTGTCCATGTATGAGTCCATTTGGGAGTATAATCCAGGCCTTAGTTAAACACTTAACCCACCACTTTGTTCAGTTTCATCATCGGTAATTATGCTAGAACTTCACAAGTCAACTGTTGTCAAAACATTGTTTCACTTAGTGTATTAGGGAGCAAACTACAATGTATTATATCATTTGTGAACTACAGTATCTTACATAAGTTGTAAGACATACATATTTTTATCGTTTTGGGTTTAAGTTTTGTTGTTTCCTGTTTATTTTGAAGGTTTCTCTATCATGTGTCATGTTGAGCTTTCCACTTCCTATCTTTGTCTTTTCCTGCCTTTTTCCTGCCTGCGTTATCCTGTGTTTCATTAGTTAATTGGTCCTTGTGTATTTAGTCCATGTGTACTGCCCCTCTTGTTGTCAGTTCATCTGTGACAGTTCAACTGTCAACTAATAAAACAGGTGAAGACAGGCAATAACAGATGACAGAGAAACATAATAAATAAACAGGAAACAACTCATTTAATGTTAATCTTAGCTCTACACGCTGTATTAATGACATCCATTTTTACTTGGTTATAGTGTAACTTCCCCACTGTGTTGAATTTACATATACAGCAGTTGGTGCAACAGTCGTTGTGAAAAGCTACGTCAGTTCAGCTATTCAGAATTTGAATGTACCAGGCGGGCCAACTGTCAGTAAGGTGATTGGATAACTGAAGCCAGAACAAATTGTAAGGTATGAGGCTTAATCGCCTGCAGGAATGGAGCGATAACAGCCTATTTTTAACTGTGTCATTAGTTCTAAATGAAAAAACCCACCTTTTTTGGCTTCCCGTTATTCTTTTAATTTGACAAAAATAGAGAAATTAGTTACAGTGTGTTGGCTGGATCCTCTTAACAGCAGATAAACAAGGTGTCATTTTATTTTCCCCTTCCAAAATCCCCCCAGGTTGGCCTGTAGGCAGTGTCTTCATTCTTTCCCCCTCTTGTGTTTGGATTGAGTTGATAGAAAAAAAACCTTTGTCACAAAGTAGTCATCAGGCTCTCTCTCTCTCTCTTGGCCAGCTGAGGAACTACTGACACTGATGGAAACACACATAGTGAGCGAGAGACAAAAGAAAGTGTGGAGAGGTTGACAAAATAAATATTTCTGCGAAGGAGAGATAAGAAAATGAGAGTATCTCTGTTTCTCAGCTGTCCATACAACCTGTATGTAGCATGCTAATAGGCCTTCAACAATCAGTGCAAAAGCCTGAGTACCTCAAGTCAGATACAAGGCCTGTCCTGACACGTTCAGAGAGGCTAAATGAGGTCAACTGAACTCAGCCTCCAATTACCTCAATATAGTCCAACTTTCTTAATTTTCTGGATTGGATTTCTTTGAACATTTTAATTCTCTCTGTCTTTTCTATCTCCTTCACTCTATATATTTCATGATGATTGTTATCTTCCTTCTCAAACCCCAGAGGTGTAGATGGGTGTGCAACTGAGGCACCAATGGTTCATCCAATAAAGAAGGAAAACTATAGTACAGAGCAATGGATAAAAGGTCCTTAGAGATTAAGCTCTGGTTTTATTGACAAGTTCAGATGGTTTTGAGACCACAATACAGATCAGTTGGCGGCACCCAGGGGTATATTCCTGTGTTCACCCACCATTTGGCTCTGATTTATATGGCAATAGTTAGGCTGGTGGTGCTGCCTGTCAGCCCCCGTGATCCTCATGCTAATGCTGCCCTTCCTCTCCTCTCCTTCACCTCTGTGCTTCTGTATCCTGTCTTTTGCGTCGCACCTTCAATGCATCCATCATCTACGCTTCTCTTGCTGATTTTGAATGCATTTCAAATTGTTTTTGCATTTTCATGCCCATCACCGTCTCTTATCTCTTATGTCTACCGTCCTTATTTTGATGTTTTGAATCATCCTCTCTACACAGTTTTATTGACATTCGCTTTACTGTCTCTCTACTCAAGGTCTGTCCTCCATCTTTTTACCATCTCCTAACTGTCTCCTTTTTAATTTCTCCATCTCCCAGGACTATGCAGAACGGCCAGATGTGCCATGGCTAAGTGATTTTTACTGGCAGACGTGTTGTGAGCTGGAGGACACACTGCCCTGCTTCAAGGACATCTCCAAGGAAATCACCAGAACGCATATCCACATCAAACTAGGTGACCTAAACCTACTGTTTTTATTCTAACTAATTTGGCAAGAATCAGTATATATAGTGCGTCATGTTTCTGCTGAATATACATTTGACCCAGTTATAAAACATTTTTCACTGTCAGGCTTAGATACTCTATTCATTCTTCTATCATTTTCTACCTTCTAGTGTACAAATCCATATATGGAGTACTGAACAATGGTCTTGTAAAACTGCTTATGAAGATTGGTGTAGCATTAAATGACAGTCGCCTCTCCTTTAGGACATTTTCAAGCATCTATTAATCCCAAGGACTGGGAAGGCTATGTGTCAGAGTTGCCACCTCTCGGGGAATCCAAAGAGGCGAATCAGCAGATCAAAGGCTACTGGAATGAGAAGTTGGGGTCCTTCCAGAAGCTTATCCTCATCAAGAGTTTCATGGAAGAGAAGGTGAGCCTTGATGACGTCTATAGAAAGATATTTATCAAGGATTTGGAGTTTGTTTGTTTTCAGGTCTACAAGTTCACAGAGGTTATCTAAAATGAGAGGAATCATCGATCTTCAATTTTTAAACCCAGTAAAGATTTGGCCGATTAGGCTAATTTACAATTGTGCTGGCCTGCAGCCCTAAGCAAGACCCTGCCAAAACGTTCTTCTGTCCAAGTGGGTAGTGGTGCTCTTCAGCCTCTTAGCTAAAATACGTATTAAAAAACAACCACTTAGAAAAATGATCCTGACGAAAACAAAAAAAATCATGTACCATGTACAGAGGCTGTTTCCTCGCCACAGCAGCCCAGGGTTTGAATGTGTCATTCCACCTCTCTCACATTTCTGTTACCTGTCACATTACTAGCTGTCCTGTCCAATAAAACCCTGAATAGGCCAGAAATTAGTACCTTTTTTTCTTTTATCAAATTCACAATATTCCACCAGAATCTCACTTGCCTCTCAGGGCTTTGGTAAAAACCAGACATCCCAGCAACTGGATCCGAGAAAATAAAGCTTCCAGTCTTGTCAGTGATGTCCCGTCCAAAAACATCTTGTTTAACTATCTTATATTAATTCTGTATATGTCCCAATAATGTCAGTTGTCCTCAGTCTCCCTGGTTATAACGTCAAATATACATCTTATGTTGACCCATTTTTTATTTGCTTTTCTTGCACTGATGCCGTCTCTGTTTTCATCTGTCACATCCTCTCATACACATATGGCTCTCTCTTTACTACTGTTTTAACTTCTACTTGTCCTCTTTGTCCGGTTATTCTTTGATTTACTTGCTCCCTCACTTGTCCAGGTGGTGGTGGCAGCAACAGAGTTTGTGATTGTCAACCTGGGGAAGCATTTTGTGGAAAACCCTCCAGTTGACCTGCCGAACCTCTATAAAGATATGTCCCCGTCCACACCACTGATCTTCATTCTCAGCACAGGATCTGACCCTATGGGGGCCTTTCAGCGCTTTGCAAAAGAAAGAGGTTGTCTTGACAGGTAAAACAAGATAGACGGAAAGGCTAGGTGACATAAGGTTGCGGTTGTGTGACAGAATAGAGGTGAATATGTGTGGCAAAACAGGCAAGCATGTCTGGATGTAGAGAGAGAAGAGGAGGCATAATGATCACTATATACACTTGTTCACACATAACCACTGGGGTATTTCCATCTGCCCCTGTCTCTCAGAGTTGAGTCCATCTCATTGGGTCAAGGCCAGGGGCCGATAGCAGAGAAGATGATCCATGAAGCCCTGAAGAGTGGCAAATGGGTGTTCCTGCAGAACTGTCATCTGGCTGTCTCCTGGATGTTAGCCATGGAGGAGCTCATCAAGACCTTCACTGAGCCAGGTATTACCTAAACACTTCCATGTAACTACACACATGATCACACAAGGACACAGCATCATGACACCTATTTCAGACGACCCATTCTAGATTACATTTTGTACTGTTGCTCATGGAAATAAGAATGAAAGAGTTTTTCTGTTTCAGTTGTAGGATTTTCATGCATGGCTGCATACATGATGCACCACAGAATAAAAATATGTAATTTGTCAGGAACATAACTTCACTAAATATTGTATTAGTATTCAACTACTTGTTATTTTTTTGTGTTTTTATATTTTTAGATAAGAAAATAAAAAAATCTATCTCTAGCGGGAAAGAAAGTTGTTCTTCCAAAAGTTTGCTAACTCAAGATCTGCTAACCTTGTTTGACTTGTGCTGCACAGGTCTAATGTGAGAGCTGATCTCAAATTGAAAAAAAAAAGGAATTCACTAAGAAAATACAGAAGACACTATCAAGCATGCTGCTATGTGCCCACAGCACGACATAACCAAGCTGCTGGGGACACAAATGACTAAATGATGTTATGATGTTCGTGCTGTTGTTTCCCCGTTTTCTCACAGCATTTGTATCAGTGGAAAAAATACTTTAATGTATGTTTTTCTGAGTAGTCGAAAGAAATTCATTAACTTTTTTTTCTTCTTTTGTTTATGGCTCTGAGTAATGTTCCTCTATGTTCCTGTACAGACACATCAATCCACCAGAATTTCCGCTTGTTTCTCAGTTCCATGCCTACCAAAGTATTTCCTGTTACAGTGCTCCAGAACTCTGTCAAGGTACACACACCCCCCCCCCCCCACACACACACACACATGCTGTGCCACTGTATAATCTCACTAGTTCAGTTCATTTCATTTGAAGATTGCATGTCAAAGATTGCTCCGGCGACAAATGTTCTCAGCATGAACAAACCTGCATTTTCTCCAGTACACCTTCTGCAGGTTTACATGGCTCCTCATCATTCTTTTTCATGAAGAGTATTTACACTCACATGCCTGGAAAAGTAAATATTCTACATTTACATACCCATTATAACTTTTTAGACTTTTGTGGGAAACTTACAGTTGATAAGTTTCCCACTGTACAAACAGCTATTAATAATTCATTTCAACACTGTTCTGTATTGTAGCGATAGGATAAAGAAAGCTCATTAATTGCAAAGATAAACTTTTGGATAAAAGACCAAATGGATGAGAATTTGCATTCCTTTTATTGGAAAGTTGTGTGACATTGTGCGTGCTTTGTAATTAGCTGAACAAAAGGCCGAACTGTTACCTTCTCCTAAAAAGGAAATGTCACACTATCAGTGTAAACTGTGTTTCAGTAGTCAGTAATGTCAGGCTGTGTTGTTGTAAAATGAGCCTAGAAAAGAAAATGATTTAACTACAGTATGTAGTGTATTTGAGGACTGAATGTTTATAATTTGATGGGCAATGTAAGGAAAACTGACATAAGTCACACTCGTAACTTGTATATTCAGCTCTCACTGAGCCTATTCAGTATTAAACAACCGTCAAACAGCTGCTCGTTGTTGCTCCAAAGTCTCTGAGCTCTCTTAAATTTTTAATAGTGGATGTTGGCACAAATCAGGATGTTTAAATATTTGGGATCTGTGTATACTGCACATTATCTGGCAGAATACCAGAGTGTCAGAAAAACTTGAAATAATAGCAACATATCAGAACAATAAGGAATATACTCACGTCAGTCCCAATTCTCAACCTTTCACAAATCATTTTAGTTTTTGTGAAAACTTCTAGATAGTTTAGAGAACAATGACCAAGCCGACTCACAAACAGTGCTAAAAACGGCTGCTGCTTTCATTCAGCCTTTGTCCTTTGCCATTTGTTAAAGATTTAATGGTGTGACTCTTTTACCATCTTATTACTTCATATTTGAGAATATTGCTTTTCGGTAACTGAAGATGAAGTTTAAAAAATTTGCCATGATGCCAGTCGAAGAAGAGTCGAAGCCATTTAATAGGAAACATGCAGCAAAATTCAAACCATAAAGACAATTTTTAGATCTTGTATTGGGAAACTTTGTTATATGATAAATGAAAAATTACAAAGCTGGCCTCAAGGGTGACAGCCTTGCGGCCAGCTTTGTAATTTTTACTATCTTGACACCAGAACTACTTGTGACACCTGATTTTTATCAGTAGCAGTTTGATCAATTTCTTAACAGTATGAACACACCATATAGTTTAGTCTGAGCTCCCAGTAGTTAGAAAAATACATTGTGAATACTTCCTTAGGTATGTTAGGTCCAACAGGCATTAGGAATAATCTTCCTCAGTGTTCTTGAGAAGAAAAATATCAGTGTAAGATATATTCACAGATGGATGTGCGCACATCTGCACTGGGGTTTTCTTACTGATTTAACTAATCTTCTCTCTCTCTCACAAATAACGATAGAAACTCTATTTTTAGGTCTATCTCCAGTAAGCATTGTTTGATGTTATTGATTAAATATCTAATCTTAACTGTCCTGTCACTTAGCTATAAAAGATTAGCTGCTTGAATATCATTGATAAATAGTCTGATTTGACTTTAGATCTGCAGGATCATGGTTTTCCAGCATTTAGGATTAGCAACAAAACAGACCTGATGAGTGGGAATCATGCACAGGTTTCCATGAGAGCAACAGGTATCATAACTAGGCTTACTGACTGCGTGCACAACAAAGAGGAATAGTCTGATTTTTGGCAGTCTGATCAGAACTCACTGTGGTCTTCTAAGTGACAGCCATCGAGCCCTGTGTGCCTCTATGTTGTTTTGCCAGGTGGTTAATGAGCCTCCTAAAGGCCTGCGATCCAACATGCGACAAGCTTTCACAGAAATATCCAGCAGTTTCTTTGAGGACCACGTTCTGGGGCGCAATTGGAGGAAGATGGTCTTTGGAATCTGTTTCTTCCATGCAATCATACAGGTTACACACTGTCTCTAAAACATCACATATCATTGATCATTAATGCTTTGTGTACCTATGCATGTTTCACTCTCTTAGATGCTGTTGAATGTGTTTGTGTATCTTTGTTTATGTCTTGTTTTGCATGTGTTTTAGGAGCGGAAGAAGTTTGGTCCACTGGGCTGGAACATCTGCTATGAGTTTAACGACAGCGACAGGGAGTGTGCTCTGCTCAACCTCAACCTTTACTGCAAAGATGGCACCATCCCTTGGGACGCCCTCATCTACACCACTGGTAGGGAAGCTTACACACAGCCTTAACACGTCTATCTACTGTAAATGTGTACAGGCAAACATGTACAGCACAGGTTGATATATTTGGCACTGTGAATGTGAGGTTTACTCATCCAGTCACATTTTCTATATTTGTATACACATTAATTTTGCTCTGAAACACAACATCACAACAAAGCATTACATGAAACCTCAGAATGTCTGGCTGTAAACAAGCATGAAGCGTGGTTTGAAACCGTCTCTTTCTGTCACTAAAGCTGGCATGTTTGTTGTGTTGCCAGTGTGTGGCACAGACAGCACACTGTTGTTTCGTCAACAACACATTTTTTCAGCATCATGTGGGGAATGGGGAAAGCAGGGCATTTCTTTAATATGATTTAATTCTGTCCTGCAGCTGTGATCCTGTGTTTGTTTAACTTTCACTCAGTGAACTCGCTGCTGTCTTCCTCTCTGCTTTGTGTTTATAGAAATAACAATAAAAGAGCAGATGGTCCCATGCACAGCAAAGCTCTTTCTCCATATAAAAGACAGCAGATACGAAATCAAAATGTTGTGGCTAAGATGTCCTGTCGTATAAAATGGTTTCCATTTAGCCCAGCGTTTATCATGGTATACGGGAGTGTCCATCTCATTTATATCAATGGTGCTAGACTGATTATTTGAAACACCTCGCAGTATAACACAATTCAGTACCACCACAGACTGCAGCCTCCAAAATGACCATAATGTTGACATTATAACCTTCTTACCTTGTAAGATAGTTGGATTTGCAAGCTCACCTGATCTCAGGAATCCACCATGCTTCAAACTATGCACTTGTGTCTGAACCGCAGATACAAGCGCTCTACTAATTGATCTGACTGGTGGAAGTTAGCCTGTAGTTTGCCAATCACCTGCCAAGTGTCTTTTGAAGGTGCCTGCACTTTTCCAAACAGTTTCCAACGACAACTTCACAGATGGTTCTGTATAACAAGCCAGCTGGCGCGGCAAATTAATAACCTTTATTGCACGTCTGCAGTATTAGACTGCATTTATTTTGGCTAAGTGTACCTAATAAACTGGATACTGTGGACACTGAGTGTATATCTATGGCACGTTTTTGAAAAAATAAAAGAAGTTGTCATATTCTCAGAAATTGTGCATAAATCATTTAAACAGAAATTTAAATTTCCATTTAATTTTCATTTAAAACTTCAAATTGGAACACAGCACTGTGCAGAACAGGGGTGCCTGAACATTTTCCATAGGGAGACCCAAAACAAATTACAAATAACTGGTGGGCGACAGGCCCAAAGCAAGCACCTATTGTATTGTACTGTTAAGATGCAAAATGGTAAAAGGATCCCAAGTTCCCTTAAATTGACTTCCTGCAGAAAGTGTCACTCTACCTGAAGTACTCATATTTGGAAGAATGATTAATAATTCAGCAACTTACAATTTTAAAAAGTATTTTTACATTCATAAAATAAAATAGCATAAACAGCTATTTAAATTATATATGTATTTTATTTTTCACTAGAAACATCTGGCAGGCTAAAATGAACCTCACGGCAGGCAAACTTTGGCCCGCAGGCCCCTCTACAGGCATCCATGGTTTAGAAAATGCCACAATTCACATAACAGTTGTTTTTTTTTACCACCATACTATAGCAGTGTTAAACTTAAGAGGGTAAACTTAACAGCCAAAAGAGTTATAATTTTTTATTTGAACTTTTCTATTATATAATACACTCCGGGCACACATATGGACACAGGAATTGAATTTGATTATATCAATTCCATAATAGACATCTTCAAAGTTCCTCAGAAGGAGAGGGAGGGATCCCTTACATTAACAATACTCATCATATCTCTAAAGTTCATTTGTTTCCCTAATCTGGTTTTCAATTACACTTTCAGATGATTATGTTCAGTCTCAGTAGAGCGCACCACTCCGCCATCAAATTGATGTCTCTCATTGTTGTTATCACACTACGGTGTTATTAGTTTAATCCTTAATTCTAACAGTCCTTGTGTGCCAGAGCTGCACACTCTTTGAGGGAAAGAATTTGGGCTCAAACCAAGCATGATATTGCTTTTCCTCATTTTAGAAGGAGCTGTTCCTCTCTTCTGGTGCAAAAGAAAGAAGAAAAAAAAAATCTCTGCCAGCTTTTCCACGCCTGCAGCTTACTAAAGGCTTCAGCAGAGATTTGTCTGATTGTTCCCTCCATTCCTTAGTGTCTTACATAACTGTGTCTTTACAGTAAGTTTGGATTTGTAAATGTTAAACATAATTTAAGTTCCGTCTTCCTTTTTGCTCCTCTGTTATATTTACCTTCCACATGTACTTGTCTTTTCACAATTCCCTTTCCTCTTGTCTGTCTTCATGTCATTGCTTCTCTGTGCTGTGTATTGATACATAAGATGTTGAAGAACTGGAGACACTCCTGACACTGCAAAATGAAAATGTGTGACTGGTATCCCACTATTATTTATGTCTTTTACCACACTGTGTAGCTGTGTGTTTTAACTCATAAAGGGTTTCCAATGATCCTTAAAATCCTTGAAGGTTTCTGAATATGAGAGGAAAAATAAAGCTCAAAAGCTCTGAATTTATATATTTTGTGCAAAAATATAAATTAAGACAGTAGATAATGGGCTATGTCCCGCCGTCTGCATGTGTGTCCTACAGTTATCTGCCACCACTGTAATACAGCTGCACATTTGAGAAGTGTTCACACATTCCAAGCCTCTCTCTCTTTGTAATCATTGTCTGTGAGCCTCTCTAAAGCCTGTCAGTTCTCATTATAAATCTTTTCAGTGTTGAAACAGTAATTAACCTTCCTGTCCTTCTCCATGTCACAAACTGTGCTGTGTTTAGTCCTTGAATTTGAGGAAATTGGGCCTGGAGAGTCCTTTAAAAGTCCTTGAATCTGATGTTTAAAAAGGTGTGGAAACCCTGCCTTTAGTCTGTTTTGTCAACTTAATATTTCCTATGGGGACTGTCCAGTGCCTCTGTAGTGCTCTTCTTATTTATCCCCCCAACTCTCCTCTTTCTCATCAACATGTGACAAAGACAGATGTCTGTGTGAAGCTCCGAGGCTCAATGATGTAGCTACATATGTCATTTTATGTCTTTATAGATTGACTCTTACAGGCAAAGAAATTCTCTGAATACCGGACGGTGTCTCAGGTTTCTATTTCATGTCAGTTTTTCCACATAAGAAGCATACTTGAAGCCTTCTTATATAACTCTTGTCACCCCCTTCAGTTATCTTGAAAGCACAAGTAATGGGGTGTTTAAAGCTGCCCGATGCACATTTTCAAAGTTTGTATTGATATTTAACTTCTACCTGAGTTTGGCTTTCTACTTCTGCTTCTTTTGTTTTGTTTGTTCTTTTTCTTGAAACTCATTTTTGAACGCCTGTGGTTCAAGTAGAGTGACATGGTGCAGTGTGGACCTGCCCAGCTGAGGAGGAGGGAGTACTGTATATACTGTAACTTTAAGTGCCAAACATCAAGTACTTCACTCTCTTTTTTTTTTTTCAAACTGTTCTCTCAAGTATTTCCTCAAGGTTGCTTCCTCCTGAGAAAGTTTACTTGATTCATTCACAGTCAAATGTCGTAAACATTTAATGTATTATTCATACTGTTTGCTTTAGGCTAAGTGTTTTATTGTGCTGATTCTCAATGGACTTTTGACAGTTACGAAGAAACACAGATGCACACTGATAACATCATGCGGTTTTGTGTCCATCTCCCCAGGTGAGATCACATATGGAGGCAGAGTGACAGATATCTGGGACCAACGCTGTCTCAGGACAATCCTCAAAGGCTTCTTCTCTCCCCAAACCCTGGAGCCTGGCTACACCTTCTCCTCCTCAGGTATTTTCAATCTCAAGCTGTGTGTTTGTGAGTGTGTGCAAAAGGCCATTTGTCTCAGTGCATGCTCATATACTCTATATTTTCTTTGGATAAATGGTTTTATCACCTGTGTGTTGAAGGTATCTACTGTGCGCCAGAAACAGATGAGCTCGAGCAATATGAGAAATATATTGAGAGTCTTCCAATCACAGATGGTCCAGAGATCTTCGGCATGCATGAAAATGCCAACCTGGCCTTCCAGGTGAGGAACAATTGTAGTGTCCTCTAAAAAAATCTGCAAAAACTCTCTATGTCCCCATTTTTCTTTCTTGTCTTCCTGTCAGACTTTTCACGATAGAATCATAGGAGCAGGTGTTCTAAACGTATTTGTTTATTAATTGTTTTCCCTTTTATGTATTTGTTTTGTAAAAGGGTAGTGTGTTCAATAGCTCATTTTATCTTGTAAATGTCATTATTTACGGGCTTCTTCATAATTTTATCCGGAGCTGCTCACACAGTTTATGGACTGTTATAAAAGCATTTTCTATTCATAGAGCGTGAGAGTGCAACTGCAAAGTAAATAAACAGTAAATAAACAAAGATGCTACATTGTGTGTGTATGTGTGTATGTGTTTGCCTCCACAGCGCCAAGAAACCATGACTCTAATCAGCACCATACTGGATGTTAATCCTCGCTCATCAGCCCGTCATGGAGCTAAAAGCAATGATGACATAGTCTGCGAGCTCGCTGATTCCATCCTAGCCAAGCTACCTGGTACACATACACACACACATATACACATGCAAACCTAAACAAACAAAGTAAACATGCAAAGACAAAAATACATTTCGGTCATTCTAGAGAATGTGTATCATTATCTAACACAGTGTTCACACATGTCCATCTTGTCTATCTGCCTACCCGTCTTTCTGATATGCCTCCCTGCTTGTCCACCTGTACGTGTACGTGTGTGTGCAGAACATCTGGACATGGATGAGGCAGTGGAAACTCTGTTTGTCCAAGATGAAAACAGCCGCCTTAACTCCCTGAAAACTGTGTTGAGCCAAGAGACAGACCGATTCAACAACCTGCTGAAAGTGCTCAGGGTGATGCACATTGCTAGCATCCATAATCACACCAGAGTTATCATAGTTTTGTATTTTTAATAGTTTAGTTTTTAATTCTTAAATATGTTGCGTTTTAATTTAGTTTTTAGTAGTTCCCGTATGTGTTTTTGAAAATTTGTCAAGGCCTTGATTTAAGAAGTTCAGATTGGATACATTACAATGCAAACACAACACTTTGTGAAGGCAATTGACTCATTGTCACACATGGTCAGACATCTCATTAAACATATACACAAATGCACGCTCATGCGTGTTGTGTTGACAAATTCATCCAAATTGACAAAGACTAAAACTGAAGACATTTCCTGCCTATTTTTATTTTATTTTAGTTTTACTACAATATTGTTTTCATCAGTTGTCTTTTTTATTTTTCATGTCAGTTAACTGTTTTTTCGCACCTAGTTTTAGTTTTATGTTTACTTTTAGTTAACTATAAAAACCTTTGGTCAAAGTTTATATCCTGTCAGCTATAGATATTTCTAAACTCCAATAGAGGTGTTTTACTTAGATGCATGAAAATGTTTAAAACTGTTAAATTACCAGATTAAAACACATTCAAAATTACGTATGAAAAAATATACAATATATCGTATATATCAGAAATAAACAGCAATTAATGAGATTTTCTTTGTCCTTTCCACCACCTCATTGTGATGTATGGTACTTGTTTGTTTCCCAGATGTCTCTCATCACTCTGCAGAAGTCCATTGCAGGTCTGGCGTTGATGTCAGAGGAGATGGACTGTATATACACGAGCCTGCTGAACAACCACGTTCCCACCCACTGGTCAAACTCTGCCTACCCTTCCCTCAAACCCCTGGCCTCCTGGGTCAGAGACCTGGCCCTGAGGACCTCCTTTTTCCAGGTTTGCCTGAAAAAGGAAAAAAAAACACATACACACATATGTGCATCTTAGGCACTGCTAACATTGAGTTGTGTTTATAGTTTGTTCTAAAATACTTTGACTCCATAAAGATAACGGACAAGCATGTAAATGAATCTAAAGATATGATAATTGGATTCACTTCCTTCTTCTGGCTCAAGTCTCTTTTTGTATCACTGACTCTCACGTACACGACAGAGAAATCTCACTATGCACACTGCTTTGCTTGTGTGTGTGTGTGCGCACATGCACTTATATTTTTGTGTGTTTTTGATTGTGTGTGTGTGTGTGTGTGTGTGTGTGTGTGTGTGTGTGTGTGTTTTTTCTCATCAAGTCAAAACACACTAATAACACATGAACCTTCTGTGTTCTTCCCAGAGGCACAGACCACTTCTCTCTCTTACACTCTCCCTGTACACCCTCACTAGCACTTGGTTCATCTCCCCTGACTTAAGCTGCTCTTCCGTAAGACTGGTCTGAACAAGTGTGTTGCACAATCACTTAAACTCACTCTGTCTCTCTCACACACACACACACACACACACACACACACACACACACACACACACACACACACAGACAAAAGGGACAAACAGGCGAGAGTTGCATTAACACACAAAGTGATGAATAGTCACTGAGTCAGACTGCACATGTTCACTACCTCAGAAGAGAGTTTACCTCACTGTCCCAGTCCAAGCGTAGTCACTGAGTCACTTTCAGGTCCCATAAGTAAAAAGATGCTGTAATGCACTGAACACAATGCATGAAAAAGTTATTCAAACACACATCTAATTACACCTCCCTCCCTTTCTCTCTCTCGCTCTCTCTTTTTCTCTCTGTCTTGCTAGAATTGGATCACACGTGGTCAGCCCAAATCTTTCTGGATCTCAGGATTCTTCTTCCCTCAAGGCTTTCTCACTGGTAAAACACTGCAGCACCAAAATATCTTCCATGTTTTTTAATGAACCGTAGCACCAAGACAAATTTCAAAGCTGCTACAGTATGGTGAACACTCTAATGAATCTTATGAGTAAACATAAAAGTGCTGTGAGTTTTAACTGCTCAACACTGCCCATGTTCTCCTCTACCTGCTGGCCTGTAGGGGTGCTTCAGAATCATGCCAGGCGCTACAGTTTGCCCATCGATGAGCTTGACTTCCGCTTCAACATGGTGCCGATGTACAGAGACCAAGTAGCAGTCTGTGATGCTCTACGCACTCAGCCCAACAACACTAAACTGGACATGGACGAGGAGGTATGTGTCAAACATGGGCAGCCCCAGGATGCATCCATGATTGTTGCAGCTAACATCAAGACAGCAGACATCATATATGTCTATGGGGGAAATATTAAACAAGACTAGACAACAAGCAAACACTGTAATGGTGTCTTCTAACAATAGTAGATAGTCTGCTCAACTAAAGTTTTTTTACGAACTTGTTTCCTGATGGTTGCCCACAAAGACTTTGTATAGTCGGAAGTATTTGCGTCAGTATTTTGTGTCAGGACAGAACCATCTATCTACCTGTCATTAAGTCAGTTAACCACTGTCTTTACGCAGTTATTTAGTATGTGTTCTTTTCTAGAAACTAAAACTAACTTAAGTCTGTATTTACACTCTTGTTTTTGTACGTATTAAACAAATGGGAATATTAAACAAAAGGTGCATTTTGTCACCTTTGGTCAGAGCCTGGCTAGCTGTTTCCTACTGTTTCCAGTCTGTGTGCTAAGCTAAGCTAACTGTCTTTTGGCAATAGCTTCAAATTTTTGTTGAACATTGATATGAGTGGCATATATCTTCTCATCAATGTCCCGGCAACAGATGAAAGAAGCTTTTTATTTTTTGTTTTTTTTACAAGCATGTTTAACTTAAAAGGTTTCATAATGTTTTAGCATTGGACATCAAACCCAGTCTGTCCACATGTGATGTGACCCCTCTTTCCTGAATTACCTCATAAATCATTAAACCATTGTGACAACCCTTCTACAACTCCCAGCTGATGAAAATGAAATAAAGCCTTGGTCAAATTTGTGCATAGAGCTTATACAAACACATACATTTTATGTTTCTGTTGGTAACCCAGCTTCCAAAGCGAGCAGTGAAGGTCAAGCAATGTTGAATGTTAAATCATACTATGCAACATACATATATAAGTCTATATATCTTCACCATCTCCATCTCATTTGTGGATACAACAGTTACCAGAGCCGGAGGACGGCGTGCTCGTGCACGGTATCTTCCTGGATGCCTGTCGCTGGGACGATGACAGGATGGTGATTGAGGATGCTTTACCTGGAGTGATGAACGCCATGCTGCCAGTGGTGCACTTTGAGCCAATGCAGAACTACGTGCCTGAGCCTGACCTCTACCAGGCTCCTCTGTACAAGACATCAGCCAGAGCCGGGACTCTGTCCACCACCGGTACATACTGGTTTCATACTAAGACCCTCACTTACATACTGGTTCACACTTTTTTTATATTTGAAGGCAAATTTATACTGCACGAGTAAGCAGGGATTTATTGTTTTGCTCAAGGGCACTTTAGCATGGAAGTACACCTCGATAAGTATTTTTGGTGCCCAGTCTAATGGATAGTGGATCTGACTGGACTTTTCTCTCACCCCTCATTTTTGTCTCCCTCCAGGTCACTCAGCTAATTTTGTTGTGACAGTAATGCTCCCCTCCAAGCGACCCAGCGACTACTGGATATCAAAAGGCTCCGCTCTCCTGTGCCAGTTGGATGATTAAGTCTTTATTAAAGGACAAAAATGAATTTTAACTGTAACTAAAATGCACAGTTCTGTGCACCACCTAAAGTTAATGTTAATGTTGAAGCTTTTGTGGAATTATTTATAAAGATTTTCACATACATGATTTATGCTGAAAGTGCACTTCCTTCACATACAGTGTAATAAACACTTCAAAACTAACGCTGACTGATCTGTTTCCTCTGGACACTTGAGGTTAATATCAAGTTTATGTAGCAACAAAGTCTCATCCTGCTGACACTCGATGACAGCAGTGCAGTACATCCAGATCTTTGAAGATGTGACACACCGTCTCTTTGCCGTAAACACCATATACTAGACTCCCATACTGGACAGCTCCAATACTGCTGAGCGGCAAGTCACTGGAAGAATGGGCTTACTGAAATTTACAGTACACGTGTAGCCTCAGGGAGAGAAGACACGGAGGGATGGACGACAGAATAGTTACAGTATATGGATGAACAGAGATGGGTGGCCAGACACATGGATGTTAATGGTTCACCGAGGGAAAAAACAGCATAGCTAAGAGCGATGAGTTGAGACAAGAGAAGGAGTGATGATCATCGAATGATGAAATGTTTCCGCCACAGCCCCCACACACATCAGCAGCCTATTTGTGTCACTTAGGGCATGCAGTGCTAACACATAAAATATGGCTCTTCAAACACATTAGGTACACCCACTGCAGCACTGGGGCAATGTGCAGACACACTCAATCTCTGTCTCTGTCACAAACACACACCACACACCCTGCCTCCTCCACACCTTACTGGTCCGCTAACGGCAAGCAGGACAGGGCGTATAAACATTATATTTAACATCAGCCTGGAACAGAAAGGAAAAGAAAAAAACCTCAGTAGCTCATGCTCACTTTGATGAAGAGAGATAACTTATAAAGCCATATCAACAGTTAGAATCTGCTGAAATACTTGAAATAATTGTATTGATTTAGGTAATGTATCATAGACTAAATTAATCAGATACTCATAATACCTGTATGTTTATAATTGGATTTTAAGCATTGTTACATTCAATTGTTGTATTCTGAAATGAAACGGTCATCAAAAATCAATAGTGATATCAAACAATAACCAATTGTTATCAAAACACAATTGCAATGTTCATTTCTGCTAGATTTAACAAATAAGAAGTCAAAATATTTCATTTAAGAAGAAGTCATTATTTGAAATGATGCAGAGTAGGAATGATCTTTAAAAATCTCCATTTCATGAACTGAAAATGCATCACTGTAAATAAAGATGGTCTAGAGTCTGTAATAAAAATAATAAAGGAGAAATTCTTAAAACTCTTTAAATTTGAAACTTGAGACAACGTGAGGTGTCTGCATTGTGAGGACCTAGTAGCTTTAAGCACTTTGTATGTATGGATAGCAATTTCTGTATAATGATAAGAATTTAGCAAGTTCTTTGGGCACTTTATAGAGTCAATCATAACATAGTGTAATGGGTAGGCACACTATTCATATTATAACATTGATAATTTAGTTAAATGTGTTAGAGACATCATTAGGCTTTTTCACTGCATCCATCAGCTGAAAGAGGACGAAAAAATGATTCGAGCTTCTACCTGATTTCCCCTTTGCCCTCAGTTTTACACTCTGTTCATCAATCACTCTCACTTTTCCAATATCTGTCATATTTCTGTGATCCCTCCTCTGTCCTTCAACTGTCCCAACTGTGCAGACCACTATGCACTTTGGTTATTGGGCTAACGTCTATTTTTGTGCAAAGGTTGGGATCTTTAGCACAGACAATTGCATTACATGGCATGCAAAGGCTTCCCTAAAGCTGTAAATGGTGATGAGTTGTCTGGCTTTATGGGGGCGTTTAAGTACAAATCATCAGGACATGTCAAACCTTTCTGTTTATTAATCTCACCTTCATACAGATTTAATCACGGATAGTGAAATCAGACTACTTCCTGCACCTGGAAGGCAGTTTCTGCTCTGAAAAATGTCCCTCCTGTGTTTCCTACATTTGGAAAGTGCACAATGATCTATTTTTCATTCCAGTTTTAATTTGGTGCAGTTCGTTCCAACTAGTGCATACACAATGAGTGCACAAATTGCTTCACACATGCATGATTTTGTGCAGCTCTTGGATCAACAGCAACATTCACTGACCTCCTAACCTCCTTTATTAACCTCCTTTCTCCCGATCAATCCTTTTATGAGCCAAGATTATGAACTATGAATAACTGTGAATGTACTGTACCGTTATTAGGATAAAAGTCAGAATGAAGAGGGAGGAAAAGGATTGAAGGAGTTAATAAGATTACATGCCCCACTCACTCTGAAACCAGATTAACAATGTTTTATCACCACACACACACACTTTCATCCCCGTGGATTAAGTCAGAGGGAAGGGGACATGCTTCATGTCGCAAAAACAGATGGGTCCAAAGAAAAACGGGGGTGTTTTATTTAAAGGGGTAAAGAAAGAAGGAGGAGCAGAAATTAAAAATGATAAAGAATGTGTACACAGCTGATGAAAACAGCTGTAGGGCAATCAGGACAGCTGTTACCACGTCTATTTGACAATTAATCGACATGTTTGTAATGATGAAAAGCACCAATTGGCAGTGGGTCAGCCTTGTACTCTCACTGGAGTGATTTGTAATTCGGTTTAATGATGTTGACAACAGTCATTCGAGCTGAGCAGGAAATGTGTGATTACTCCGTGTTTATCAAACTAGACTGTCTAGGTCACACGGCTTATTTAACTGATTGATTTCATTAAAAGTTGCAGCAGTGACTTTCAGGTTTTTGGCCGTCCACTCAGATAGTACCCTGACTGCTTTGACAGATTTAAAGGAATACTTCAACATTTTGGGAAATACACTTATTTTATTTTCTTGCCGAGAGTTAGATAACAAAATTGACTCTTGTGTTCATACGCTTAAAATTAAGCTACAGCCAGAACCTGGTTAACTTAGCTTAGCATAAAGCAAATGAGACTTTTAACTTTAATAGTAAAGTACATATCCCTCATAAAATGTGTCGTTTTAATACAGCTGCAGCCGCTTAGAAACCAACACAGTCATGTCTAATCAACTGAATAGGTCGATTGTCACCGTTCCCAAAACAATATGACCGTTGCAGCTTAGCAGCGGCATGAACAGCAGTGTCCTGAATTAAAGTCCTGTCCTTGTTTAATCTGTCCACCATCCCTGACAACCTCCCTATATGGAGTTTTTCGCTCTTTATACTGCTTCTCCTCACTTCCCCTCTTAAAGCTTTAATAACTACTACAGCTGCTAAAGATCGCTGCCCAACGAGTGTAAAAATGGGTCGTAATGACCTGATTCATTTGTCAACCTATATGGACAGGCTGAAAGAACCAGTTTACAGGTAGCCAATCGTAATCCACTGTAAAACACATACATGTATTGTTGTTTTTACACTCCCTCTTTTCTACGGATAACACAAACTGAGAAAAAATGTGAATTACTGAGTGTAAGTGGTGCTATTAGGCAGATTTTGTTACTTTTAGACAGAGCTAGCTCGCCGTTTCTCAATTTAGAGAAGGTCTAGTCTATTTATGTTAAGCTAAACTAGGCTAAGATTATAAGCTCTGTTGGTGGTTGTGGCCTACCTTAATATTTAGCATACAAACATGAGGTATATATCTTCTCATCTATGCCCTGGATTGATAATAACCAGTAGGCGATTTGAAGGGGGATGAGGGGGAAACCAGGACAGAGTCACTTATATAAAACTTAAAATGAAGTTAAAGGTCAGAATGAACACTATCTGAGGCTGTGACTGTAAAGAAGCCTCATCCATGCATATCAAGTGTAAGGTGATCGGCGAGTCCCCACCTGAACACCAGAAGGGTGTGTGTGTGCGTGCGGGCGATTATTCTACAAAGCAAACAGCCATATAGATCTCACAGGAGGGGCAGGTGTGTGGTCTTTACAGAAACTGAACAAAGTCCACAGAGATCTGTTCCAGCTGACCTGGTACCAACAATGCCACCGAAGAGTGAAAACATTATTCACCAGGACTGAATAACTCAACCCCCCACTTACCCCACGTGGTCTGCTCCTTCTCAAGACCAGGAAAAGGGAACAGTGGGACAGTCTGAAGGGAGGGCTGGCAAATAAAATGTTTGTGCGTTGGTGTGTGTGTGCGTGGGGTGACGCAGTGTTGTGCAGGTCCAGCCAGCAACAGCTGTCTGTCTGCATGTAGTGAAGCCTGAGATTAGATTTGACCAATTTGAACATGTCGTCACTCTGCTGAGCAGCATTTGGTTTGTGTGTGTGTGCGTGTGTGTGTGTGTGTGTGTGTGTGTGTGTGTGTGTGCAGGTGTGTGTGTTGTGTCCTGCCAAATGTCCAAACTAATATCGCAGACTGTAAGGAGATTGGATCCCTCCTGACTTGGTCTATCTCAATCATTTATTTCCTGCTGGGGAATGAGAAATGTTGCTGAGCCTTACTGTCTGAAGACTCACTCTTACATGTTTACTGATCTGAGCTCATGTTAACCTATCAGCTCTGGCTGCAGAGAGACTTGAAACGAAAGTCTGAAAACTTGTCCGAAAACTTTTAACACCACTATACCTCCACATGCCACGTGACTTGACTGAAAAAGCAAATTATGAGGCGACAACACTCACAAACCATTTATAAATACTGTCCCCTTGACAGAACCCCCTGAACGTTTGGATTTAGTGTGTGAGATGTAAATATTGAGCTAGAATCACATGAATAGTTCCCAATAACTGAGAAAGTGCTGAAAAATAGAAAACGTGTCAGTTCTTGTTTGTCAATTCCAAAAAAAAGGCAAATAACATAAAAACGATCAATACTGAGAGCTGCCTGGTTTCATAAATCAACAGATGCTGGGCTCAGTTGTGACATCTCTGTCACACTGTCAGCTTACACTGAACTAGTCAGTGTTCAGAAAACTATTACATTAGGAGCTTTTCCTGGAGATTTCAGATTTAAAGAAATAGTTATGAATAGTAGACATTTTAGGAAATATTTGCTTTCTCAGTGACAGTTATACGAGAAGATCGTTGGCAGATGTGCAATAATGATCATATTTGTAGGATAATTTTGCCAAAATTGCCTTAATGTACGATAACGTGACCATTTCCTGACGATTATATTAGTAGATGGTTTCAGTCTAGGCTGTCTCATGTCCTGACATGATCGGGATAGCAACATATGGCACCAACGTCACATGTGACTTCTTTCCAGCCAATCATGCTTGGTGATGAACGTGATTCGCATACAGCTGTCATGGACCATATTCACACGGCAGCCATTTTCCTTTGACATCGGGGTAAGAAGTTCTTAATGTCATGCTGCCGCATTCACCACATTCTAGCTAATGTTACTGTTTGATACAATACTGTTTTGATGCGTTACAGTTAGGAAAGGTGTACATTTATTCAGAAATATCAACACACATCTTGGAGACATTTGTCTCAACCTGGAAGTGAAACACACAGGATGTAATCAAACGTTAATGTTAGCTAGGAGGTTGTTGAATGCTAATAACAGCTAATGAGTTATCACATGTTGTTTTACCTTTAAATATGGCTGAATGTGCCTCCAGATTTTCACTATCCATCATCTTTTCATTCGCTTGTCAGATTACTTACGTTCATGCGACTTGCAGCCTGGAACACAGCAGCATTACATTATCCCAGCGTTCAAGTCTCCAACGCTGAGCGTGATGTTGGAGGAAAATGGCCGCCACGTGAATAAGGTCTACTCTCTGTCCTTCACACCGCTAGACACTGATTTGAAGAGACTTGCAGGTGGAGCTTGAACTTTCTCACTAAGGTACAATGTGTTTGAGTTGAGTTTATAATGCACAAAAAATATTGTCAGAGTCATGGGCATATGGACGCCCCTTTTCATGCGTCACACCAAAGTCCTTATAGCTACATTAGCTTGCTTTAAAAAATTGAATAAGTGTTCTGTAAAATTATACATTATGATTCTGGAATAATTTTCTTCAAGATACATTTCATTTTTAGCCTCTGGTGCATTCATGGTTGTCCATGCAGTATGAATATGGAGCCAAAAGACAGTTAGCTTAGCTTAGTTAAGACTGGAAACAGGGAGCAGCTAGCTGGGCTCTGTCTAAAACTGAATCTATAATCACCAGTATATTCTTTGAGTATCACTTTAGAGGTACACTCTTGTTTTTGTACGTATTAAACACATGGGAATGTTAAACAAAAGGTGCATTTGGTACCTAGTAGGCTAGCTGTTTCCAGTCTTTGTGCTAAGCTAAGCTAACCAGCTGCTGCTCCAGCTCTGTTTTTACTACAGAGAAATGTAAAATGGGATCCATATTCTCATCCTGACTGTTGGACAGAAGGCAAAGCCTCAAGAATATTTCCCAAACGTAAAACTACTTTATTTTCTAAGCTGTGAAATATCACATATCCTATTACTACACTGTATGTAAACAATATTATGGCAATAACATACTGTGATTTATACTGTCCTTCCAGTTAATTGACATCAGCAACCCTCTAACCCAGTCACTTCAAGAAAGGAACAAGGCTCGTCTGACAACTTTGGTGAGTGAAAGCATTTTTAAGTGTATTTTTTAGTAAAGGGTAGCATGCCAGCCGCTCAAATGCCAGTAAATAACACATTTCTCCTTTATTTTTTTCTCAAAATAGTCATGTACAGTGAGCCGTTATGTACATCCTTCAAAGGAGAATGAGTCATACTGAGCAGAGAGGCACAGACCACAAAGAAAAAGACACTCAAGTTGACGAATATACAACACTGGTGATAATAAAAGAAAGCTGGTGATAGCATGGCAAAGCAAACAGTCACACCCTCATTTTACAAGTACATCTCAATATCAGTCAACAGAATTTCACATTTGCTCTGCTATTAGGAAACCAGTAATGTGGTTTTAGCTTCAGTACAGCTTTGACCTGTGAAATGCAGAATGTCTTTCACGCTGAACACCTAACTCTCTTTTCAAAATTGCAGCACATTCTCATCTGAGAGGTCCCATCAGTCATTCATTCATTCGACACACTATGAACTCTTTCTGTGCCATAAACATCAGCATGAGTGAGTAACAATAGAAATGGGTCAGGTTATCTCACAAAGTATCTACATAATTGGCTGTCATCAGTTGTCAGTCCAAGTTACTATATGTTGATGACACTTCTCATTCCCCCGTCTCATGTGAGGAATGACTCATGACTCTCCACTGTTCATATTCTCCAAGATGAGTCAGTGATCATGGTCTTAAATTATTCCTCGATCTGTTACACATCCTGCTTACAGCAGCTAAGACCCTCTTCCCACTTCTGTCCACATGAACTTTGTCAGGCAAAAAAACAAACCAAGCACGGTTTCCCTTGGATAAAAAAACAAACATTTGGTTCTCTCTGATCATCAGTGTTCACCTTTCAGTCTTTACCTGCAGTAATCCTTTCAAATTACAATCTACACAATGTGGGATGACATATGGACCAACATTAGCAGAACAACATTTTGGTTAATATGATTATTAGCTTTCTTGCCGAAAGTTAGACGAGAAAATTGACACCACTCTTATGTTTGTCCATTAAAAATATGTAGCTACGGTTAGCAACCAGTTAGCTTAGCTTAGCATAAATACTGGAATCGGGGGTAACAACTGGCTTGGCTCTGTCTAAAGGAAACAAAATCCACTAAATCTCACTAATTATTCCTTTGGTTCTTTACTCGATTTATTTTATGCTAAGCTAGGCTGAGCTAACAGTTGCTGCTTCATAATTATCGTTCAAGCATGAGACTGGTATCCATCTGCATATTGTTTCCTTCTGTTTCCAGTCTTTGTGCTAATCTAACTAGCTGACTGTAGCTATACTGAACTAAAGATCACAGATTAACACTTTATGTAACCTTTGTGTAATCCATAAGTGTAAAAACAAAACATTTTGTTCATTACTGTTCCCTGCTGTAGATTCTGTTTTACTTTGCAGACAGGAGTGGTTTCAATCTTCTGGTCTAACTCTGGACCAGAAACCCAAAATGTTGAATTCTTCCTTTAGTGTTACAACAATGGTGTCTCTAAAACAGTTACATTACATTTTTAGAATAAAAACACTTTACCAATTTGCAATATTTAAACAAAAATAAATATCACATTCCTGGTTAGAGTGTAAAGATTATTTGTAAGATATGTATTGTGAAGCAGAGATATCTACTGAAGTTATCCAGCTATCCTGTTCCAAAGTTCTTGTGCTAGCCGTGTAAACACTACACTCCCCTGGTCCGTGTGCCGCCAGTCCGAACCACGAGCTGCACAGCTAACTGAGCTAAATAGCGAGGGGCAGCCACAGTGAGCAGCATTTAGTGGTCACACTTTTGTTTTGACAATACATTTGACAGGTGGCTAATTCTTACATATTTGTACCTTTGAATCTAAAAACACTGGAATAAAAGTGAAAGAGTACTGCATGTGCATTTCAGCCAAGATTGACATCACCTTTTCCAGCTAGTCCACGTGGATATGACATTTAAATGTTGTACAGTCTTGGAGTCACAGAGTGAAGCTTGTCAGCTGGTGGCTGCTATCTGTCTGTACTCGGCCCGTTGATTAAATCTAACAGCATGAATTCCATTTCAGGGACTATTTCTGCAGCAGTCACACAGCGAGCCGGATATCGTTGATTCCATTCTTTCTCGGTTCCGCCTAAAATTCCACTTAAAATGGCCGAGTGCTAAGTTGCAGGAGTCTGCGAGCTCAGCTGTGTGTGTCAAAGGGGGAATTCACATGCGCCTTCTCCCCACCGAGGTTGCAGGGGATCAGAGGGGACGCTCGGGTGTTGAGAGGAGACGAGGTTTAACACAAATCTGTTACATAAGGTCACCCACTAATCCCTGTTGCATGTTGTTGCTAGAGATTAGAGAAGAAAGTGTTTGCCTTTCGCTGAGTATTAGAGAGTAAAAACACAAAGCTCTCTGCGCTACAAAAGATAAGTACCAAATACATCTCTACTGGGGCGATGTCCCTTCAGAATAAATTTGACAATCCCTCACAAAAACAAATATTGTCTTTCAGTCACTACTTGCTGTGATCTTCATTGTGAGTCTTTCTCTTAATACAGCAACACATTGTGTAACCAGCACATTAGTCTGATGACATTGAATAACTCTCAAAAGATAAATGCATTGTGAGAGATTTACACATACTGTAGCAAGAGTGCGCCACACTAAATACACTCTTTAACACAAGGGAGGAGGCAAAGTTGGGATATGCCTTCTGAAATCACTTCATGTACTTATTAAACTGTCTTCAAAAGTGAAGTCACCATAAAAGTATGACTTTCAGTGGTAATGGTGAAACTGTCTCTGTTCACATTTATGGGTATTGAACCTGAAGCTGTGAAAGAAAGAAATGAGAAGATCGGTGGCAACAAAAGAAGGGCGAGGAAACAGAGTAGAGCTGAAATGAGCTGTCGATAAATGGAATAGTCGATGGAGAGGAAGTTAATAGACTGTATTTACACAGCAACCATTTTCCTCCAACATCACGCTCTGGGTGGGAAGTTCAAATGTTGTACAGCTGAGTTCCTTCAGGATAATCCTATAAACATAGAGAATCTGACAAATTGATATCATTTTACAGCTTCCTGATTGATCAGGAACTGAAAAAAATGATAATCCAGAAGGATTTTGGGCCACATTTCAAGATATTTGATAACTGCTTAGTTAATGTTACACATTGGCTAATGTTAGCTTTCAACCACTTCATAGCTAATTACTGTTTGATGGTGTCACGATACAATAGAAAAGGTGTGAATAAATTCTAAAATCAAAGCACATCTTGGTCACATTTATTTAAGCCTGGAAGTGAAACACGGTGGATGTAATCCAACGGTGTTAGCTAGGAAGTGGTCGAATGCTAATATTAGCTAACGGGTTATCAAATATGTTCTTTTACCTTGATATGAGGCCTGAAATCCCTCCAGATTTTTACTATTCATCCTCTTTTCAGTTGTTGATCAATCAAGAATCTGTGAAATGGCAACAATTTGTCAGATTTTCATACAACTTGCAACCAAGAACACGGCAGCATAACATCGCCCCAGCATTCAAGCTTCCCATCCTGTGCGTGACGCCAGAAGAAAATGGCCACTGTGTGAATATAGTCTTACAAACATTCACATTTTCCTGCTGCTTAAATGTAAGGATCAAGAGCAAATTGAATATCTTTGATTTTTGAAATGTTCGGATAAAACAAGCAATGGGAATACGTCACCAGGGACTAATTTTTCATTATTTTCTGTCATTTTATATACAAAAACAACTAATAAGAGTAATCTAGACAATTACCAGCAGATGAATCAAGAAGTGTAATGTACAGTGCTGTGAGTTAACATGTCGGTGGCTCTCAGTAATTCCACCAATTTAATAAAAAGATTTAATCTCAACTTCACCACATTAATAAAGTAAGATGTAGTTTTATTTACAAAATACAAAACTAACATTACTAGAATAGAGGCCTGAAAAAAAAAGAACTATTTGACAACAACTGTTAATTGAACTCTATTGACTGTAACTGCTGAAGACATCAAGACGAAGATGGGAAGTGCTACAGTGGGGACAGGAAGTGAAAGAGAGCAGACAAAAGTGGCAGATATGAAAGAGCTGGAAGGGAAAGAGTGTTAACGGTATATTCTGATGAGACGTGAAGACCAAGGGGTGGCAGGGAAAGGATGTCAGCAGGGATACAGATGAAAAGTGCATTAGTGTGAGTTTCTACATCATCAACTACCGCATGTAGCCTCAACCTCCTACGTGGCATATTGTATGTATGGTGTCATCTAGGAGAGCCACTTTGAAAGGGAAAAATCACATCAACCCTAAACAACCATGTACTGGTAAGAGATGTGTGAAGATAGAGGGAAAGGTTTGGTTTGATGTACCGTAAATGTAACAACGCTTTTCAAATAACTTGTGAGGCTTCACATAGTTGTGGCAGGGAGGCTCGTGTGGCACAGTTCGAATCTTATCAGGACTAGCTTTGTCTCTCTATCACCTCTCAGAGAGGGAAGAGATCGGCCTTATGTGAAGTCTTTGGAAACAGCTTCGATGAAGTTGGGGGCTGACATGAGGATGGTGAAGGTGCAGATGATGGAGAAGAGCGAGAAGGCCACCAGGCATAACCGATCCACCACCGCCGCTGCAAACTTCCACTCGCTGCAGATCGCCTCTCCCTCGTCCTGATCCCGGAAGCGCCTGGCGATGTATTGCACTTCCTCCAGGATCCGGGAAATTTCCGGAACCTGCTCCAGCAGCAAAGTCCGCGTGTGTTCTGAGAGAATTTCGTGTTGGGAGGAGCCGTTGGGGTGGCCTCCACTGCCGCCACCGCCGCACACCACCACACCTGAATCAGTGCTCGGTGGGAAAGCAGGGTTGTCTGTGCCCATCGAGTGGTAGCCGAAGTACAGGTTCATGCTCCCGTTGGTTGTGGTCGACTGCGTAGACGCCTGCCCCGGTATGGTGCTCATCTGGATGCTGTTGGTGCTGGTGTGGTGAGGAGGAGGGTGGGTGGAGTACTTGTAGCTTGCAGGGGTACTGGAGCTCACAGCTGTTTTGTTTTCCTCTCCGGGTTTCTTCATGCGGAGAAACCAGGCGCACCAGTTGAGTAGGATGACTCGGACCTGGATGAAGAGATGTGATAAGGTGGAGAGATTGACGATGGTGAGTTATACATCAATATATGGACGGTAGAGTGAAAATACAGAGAGACTGAAATATGAAGAAAAAATAACTTTTACTTTTTCCTGTGCTTCATTTTGGTACACAATGTGCCATGGGCTTACAGAAAATATTGTAAGGCTTGAAGCTGCTTTTGTGTTTTTGACCTAAGCGTGGGGTTTAGATTCACATTTAATCAAAAGCTTTGTCAACCTTGAAATCAAATAAAACCACAAAGGTGCAATACGTAAGAAATGCCGACCTTGAATTAATACTCGGAGTCTCTTCCTTACTTTTGGAACTACCTTAGAATTCCGGCCTTTTCTTACAAATGATCTATAGTTGAGTGTACAAATATGTAAAGGTCACGTGGTTATTTCAAAATAATGCACTGTCTAATGCTAACCTCTGTTTTTAAGGTTGTAGTGATAGTTACTGGGTTTCAAAATGTTAACCTACCCATTTAGGCATCTTCCCACCGTGGGGGTCATGGTGGTGGAACTGCAGCACGAGGACGGTCACCACCACAGACAGGCCCACAATCATCATGGTACTTGCAAAGTACTGAGCTGAAAAAGTACATAGGGATAAAGAGCAATTCATACAGTGTATCGAAATTCTCAGCCTGTTTTCTGAAAGTTACTTGTGAGCTTTGAATGAAATGCTCATCATGCAGTACAAGAAGAAGCACGATGACTTTGCAGAAATGTTGCCAAGTCATTCAGTTGGCTGGTTAGTCAGTGGAGAGTCTACGCCTGTCAACAAGCCTAAGGTCAGAGCGCCACAGGGGCTGGTCGGAGGATGACTAACATTTTTTACAGACCAAATAAAACACATACACAGCTGGCAGGCACTGAAATTCAACCCTACCCTGTCAAAACACACCCTAATACACACAAACATGAGATATATTCCCCTCTGGAATGGAAAGATGTCATTTTTTTATTCTGATCCAGCCGTGATGTCAGCGACCTCTCTGAAAGAAAGTCAAAGTATAATTGGAGCTATGTGTAAACTTGTCAGAGTGAAAGGTGAGGAGCATTTCATTTTGTCTATCAGTTCTGCTCCAGCTGCAATGTGTTAATATGTGTACTCCAATAAACGCGAGTTTGCTAATGGCTTTGTTTTACATGACTGAGCTGCCAAATGATAGCCAGCAGCATCTCTGTCTGCAGCCTCCCCTCCCATCTCATGGCCGGCTGCCTCGTCTCTTCTGGTCTGTATCAGTGTGACCTCACACAATGCAACTGTGCTCGTCTCCTACACAGAGGGTATTCTTCACATCCTGCATCAGCAGCCTCCCACACCCGGCCCCTTCCCGTCTCAGCCACAACATATCAGTGAGTCTGTGTGAAGACTGAAACTTTTCCAGCAGACTGCCTCCAGTGTGAATATGAGGTGGGAATATCTCATCAGTAAGTCTTTTTTTTCCCACCTATACCTCACCGTACTGTAGCACCTTGTAGCCTGTCCACAATGTGCTGACAGCTTCCTAATGAAGGTCAGAGTCTGGTGCACGTTGGGGAGAAAAAAGTGAAGTATAACTTTTTAAAAGAAAAACATTTTAAATGATGGGTTTTAACATAGAACCTTTCCCCTTCTGCAATATATGTAGTATCTTAAAGGCATAGTTCAACAATTTGGAAAATGCGCCTATTAACTTTTCTTGCCGAAAAGTTAGGCTAGAAGATCAATACCACTGTCTGGATGTGTTCGAACAGAAAATGAGGGATTTTTTTGTACCTGGCGGAACAATTGTATCAAAGCAAATGAAAATGTGACAGCTTGAAAAATGTGTGCCTGTCCCGGGGCTTTTTTATTCTTCATAAATCTAGGCTACTGAGACGAGAAGAAAACGGAAGAAAAAGGAGATGGACTGGAGGGAAATAACATAAAGAACTAAAATAAGTTAGGCTACACAAACACTCCCACAGACACTATGTCTGTTTCGAGCTAGCTTATCGCTAAAGTCTGCACATTAGATATATTAGCTGTTTTTGGGAGAATCAATACAGATTTCAAAAACCTGGTCAGCTATGAAATTTAGTGGATGATGTTTCCGTTTCTGTCTGAACGCACCTTCACAGATATCTATTCAGTATGAAGCTGGATCCAGGAGTTTAGCTTAGCATAAAACAGCAGTAAACAGCTAGCCTGCCTCTGTGTGAAGGTAAAAAAAAACAACCACCACCAACCGGCACCTCTAAAGCTCACTTGTTAACACGTTAAATCTTGTTTGGTTAATCTATACAAGACTGGGGTGGCTAAATGAGCCTACAGAAGTTGTCGGGGACATTTAACGTCATCATGCTAAACACAGACACTCATCAACTCCTTAGGCCGACTTTAGTTGCAAACTATTCTAACTCTAACTTCACAACTTGCAGAATGATCAATTTATATTAAAGTGTGTATGCTACAGTGTAGCAAGATGTATGCGACCGCACAGTGTAGGCTAGTTCATCTATAGCCTACCGTTAGCTTTTTACTTCTGGCGTTTCATTTACGCTCCTAAAATCACAAAAGTGGTGTTGATCTGTGGAGATGATCTTGCTGAACAGAACATCTAGGTGTCAAAAGCTTGTGTTTGAAGGTGAATCAAAATGAGTGATAATTAGAGCATTAAACTGTCTTACCGATCAAAGGAACAGAGTCTGAAGTGGCAGGCATGATCTCTGCTACCAGTAACATGAACACTGTTAGCGACAGCAGCACTGTGATGCCTGCATGGAGAAAGACAGTAGACAGAGAGATGAGCAGGAACACAGAGGATACATCCTTTCATCACCGTGTAGTTTTCTCTTACATGGTGACTTGAGACTACTCAAGATAAATGCAGATGGTCGCTTCAAAATAGGTGGAAAAAACAGCTGTGGATTTATTTTCGACTATTCGCTCTCTTTTCTCACCCTCGAGGGAATACTCGCTGTTGTATATTTACTCTGACCTTGTCTCGCTGAATGGCATTTTGAAACAAGCTGGCATTTTCAGGTCCAGGTGATTATCTTTTCTATGTTTATAATGGAGCTTTTATTCATCTGCTAATGAATAAAATCCAACACAAATGCTAATTCACAGCTAGAATGTCAGAATTAGCATAGAGCAATGCCAAATAAATGAGTTAGCAATGGCGTGGGGTCCTGGTGGGCTGAGATCACCAAGGCGGAGGAGAGAGATACATTTTTGTCTGCATGTATATTATAATCATGAGTCATTGTCCCTCTGTGTTAGTGTGAGAGTGTGGGGAGTGTGTGTGCGCAGGGATGTGTTGATGTGTGTGTCCTGCCGTGTACCCAGTGAGATCTTCTCTCCGGAGTCAGCGGGGAGCAGGAAGACCAGCAGGGCCAGACCAGAGATGAGCACGCAGGGGATGAGCAGGTTGAGGCCGTAGTAGAGTGTCCTGCGGCGCATGGTGACCGTGAACGTCACGTCGGGGTAGGGCTCTTTACAGCAGTCGTAGTACAGCTCATTACGCTTAGCCGGAACACCTGCGGGAGAAATTAAGAGGTGAGAAGGTGTCAGTTAGAGGTCAAATACACGGAAGGATTAAATGAAGGTCCAGTCCTCAGTTCTGCTTGCCTGAGTTATAATAAATACTATGTCATATTGTAAATACCAAGTTCATATTGTAAATACTATGTATATACGAGTTAATTCTATTTCTTATCTCTATTATATTGTTTATTTTTTACTTTTTATTATTGTTTAAGTGTGATACTGTCCTTTGGCTGCTGTGACTAAGGAATTTCCCCATTTGCGGGACAAATAAAGGATTTCTGATTCTGATTCTGAATGAGACCTTGTAAAATAAGCTGTTAATGTGCAGCTGTGACTACTGCCTTCAGTGTCGATGCCACTGTAAAGTAAGCGTGCTCGGCAGGGGGGATCAGTTATCAATCATTTTAATAACATTTTTACTGGTTCCATTTACATAAAACACGGTTCATCATATACAGGGCAGTATGTTACAGATTTAATATCAGTCAATCCCAAAGCATTCAAGTATGCCACTAAATCCACATCTCTTGTGTCTGAAGGTAAATTCTAGACCAAGCACAGAAGATTAGGATTTTGCCATAAAACATATTCAACATGTTGGAAGCAGCTTGTTGCTGAAAAACAGCAAATGGACTCCTGCCTTAATGAATCCTGTACATACATAATACAATGATGTCATAGTGTAATCTTTTATATAAAACAATAATCTCCCCAACACTGTTTCAACAACAACTTATTTTAGCTGATCCAAAATCACTATAAAGGACAGCTTAATGTGGTTTGTGACCTTAACAGACAGAAAGAGGTTCAGAGTTAAGTGTTTGGAGTCGCTGACCAACTGGTAATTGCTCCTAAACTCTGAGGCGTCTTCTCAGTGAAACCAGCAAGGTGATTCGCAGATGAGGCAGGTCAAGTTTATGCATAAAAGTCCAATATCACATCTAGTGTGATTATAGATTTTACAGCTGAACATCAGCAACAGTTCCTGATGCAAAGCAAGGCCATTTATCTATAGAGCATATCTCAAATTGAGCGGCAGCTCAAGGTGACTTACAAGTTGTGTTAATATAGTAAAAAAAATGGGATAAAACATTAGAGCATTAAAATGAGATGATCATAGTAAATTATAAGACCAGAGCAGGGATTAAAGTCCAATATACAGCGGTGAAAAGGCAGGTTCATATTTTTTCCAGTCTCTTAGTTCAATACTGACATGCCCATATAAACATTGAACAAGTTATTGTAGGCTGTATTTGTTCCTTTTGTTCATATTTGCTGTGAAGACATTCCCTTCTTAAAGCAATTACACTGTAAGTGATGGGGTTTGGTTTAGTATAAAGTCCCCTCTTTGTGTTACTGTCACTCTGCTGTGACTCAGCAAGGAAACACAGTCCGTGGGAGCACAAAGAGGGAATTTGGTACTAAATGGTCTGTACCTTTAGAAGATACCCACTTGATTTGTTGTGAAACTCAGTCTGCTAAAGCCTTCAGAAGGGATCTCTTTACAGCCAGTGGAGACAGCTGGAACAAATACAGCAACCAATGCATACTTCAGATGAGGATTGCGAGTATTGATGTAAGTATTGTTTTAAAAAAGTACTCCACCAATTCAGCATTACACTCTTGTATAATTGTCCGACTCAAAAAGTTTTTTAAAGAAGAATCAAGATCGATGCAGCCAGAACCATAACCTCAATGCAACACTGCAGATTTAACTATCGATGAGGTTGCAGATTTCAACAAATGAAATAACCCTTGGCTCACCCTCTCCTACGCTGGCTGTTACTGTAAAAATGCAAGAAAAAGAAAAGGCTTCCTCTAAAGCCAGTGTTTGGTTTGTCCGTTCTGTGCAACCATAGAAACATGGCAGTGCAACATGGTGGTCTCTGTGGAAGAGGACCATGGACGTATAATGAGAACTAGTTATAGTGTCAGAGGCAGAGCCTCATTCATTCCTATGAAAGCTGCTCAGTGGTGCTTGAGGCCGGTATAAAATCAACCAGAACTTCAGTATTTTGTGCACCAGAGATGTTAGCCAAGCCGGCTAACATCCGGTTTAGCCTGTGGCTCAGATAAATGGGGAGAAACTTATTAAATCTTGCAGCTCTTCTTGACCTTCCAAATTTTATTGGGTTGAATGGATCATATTATGATAGTCAAATGAGTCATTTAGCAGGGGTTGTGATGCTCAAAAAAAGTTCATCCACCATTTTACTGCCACTTCTTCCACAATGTAAGCTTATGGAGAATTGGCTTTAAAGCCTCATGCACTTCCTGGGGGCTTGAAGAGGACCCGCTCCCTCTGCGGATATAAAGACTCACTCCAAGGTAACGAAAACACAGCAGTTTTCGGCTCAGACGATTAAACACTAATGACAACAGAATTATTAATATGATATTCTGTTTCTGCCAGTAGATCCACACTGCTCCTTTAATGTTGCCTCAGGCTGCTTACTTCAAGCAGAGATGAATACAGAGTTTTATGCTCACTCCACTTCACACCCCCAGATTTCTTTTTCATTTTCAATTTGTAGATTGGAGCCTCAAAAGCCAAGCCCTCTAGGACAAGGAAACTTAGGACTTGAGAGAAAATGGAAGAGAACTTAGGAGAGGTAATTCAACTGATCCCCTTCCTTGGATAGCTGCCAGAGATGAGAAAAAGGCAATTCCAGAAAAAGCAGAGAAATTTGTGGCAAATAATAGCAACGCAATGACTAAACACTGGTTATATAACCATTTCTGTTTAAATACCCAAATGCACATGAGCTTTTTTTACTGTACACCTCAGTGTTGTATGTATGAGCTTGGTCAGGCAGGGGGAATAGTCCATATCTATATGTACGCGTATCAAACTACTACAAAAACCTTCTGTGCTACAGTACAGGCTTTCACTACATTAAAATCTTTGAAATTTTGTATGAACTTCAAATGACCCCACTACACCTCCAAAAACAATCTGAAATCAGTTATTAATCACTGGTGCTTATCCCGTGGTCTTATCTGTCTGGTTGGCATACTCACATTCACGCAACTAATCTGCCTTGTACATTAGATCAACAACAGGAAGCAATCACCTTGGACTAGTCAGAGTCAAATAAGTCCAACAAACTGGTGTGTATCTGTGTGTATGAGAGCTATTGTTCAGCCAGATGTGTGACAGATTTCATATGCACGATTATTTCAAAGTGAACTACAGGTAGTGTTCGCTTTTCCCCTGGATCTAAAAATCTGGGAACTCTGTCCGTCTGTGTGTGTAGATGTGTGTGTGAGAGAGAGGGAGGGAGAGTAACAAGTGTCCTGAATTTGATTATGGCTCAAGCATCATTGTACAGCTGTATCAACCATTCATACCTTTAAATGTTCAGTGTGAATGAGATCCTGCTACAGCAAAATCAGTAACATATTCACAATATGCAACTCATTTTGGTGTTTGTGTGTGTGTGTGTGTGTGTGTTTGTGTGCGTGTGAGTGCGTGGAAACTGTTCATCCCAACAGAAACTCACTTTAAATTAATTGCACGGATTCAATTTCATTTCATTTAAACTTTGTCACCTCGAGGCAGAAGAGAAATAGCCTTTGTTAGCCATTTATTAATTTGATGGATTGCAGACCTGCAGATGCATCCACCAGATCCTTTGAGTGTGTGTGTGTGTGTGTGTGTGTGTGTGTGTGTGTGTGTGTGTGTGTGTGTGTGCGCGCACGCGTGAGTGTGTGTGTGTGTGTGTGTGTGTGTGTGTGCGCGCTGGCATGGGTATGTTCCGAGGCACCAGGACAGTGTGTGTTCTTGGCCGGCTTGCCGCCTGGCTGTGCCCAAGTTAAGTGAACCATCCCTGGGCCAGCTGTCACCACACACACCCATGGCCCCCTCCTCCATTCCCCCAGCCAGCTGGGTCCACTCACAGCTCACTTCTGAAAGTGTGTTTGTGTATGTGAATGTGAATTATTCTGTTGGCCTCTGATTAACACCCCAACTTGGGCTAGAGATGAAGTGTGTTCCTCATTTCCACATGGATAGTCAGAGGGGAGAAAAAAAAGTGAAAAAGGAATGAGAGGAGAAGGAAAGAAAGAAAAAAACTGAGAGAAAGAATCAGTATGCTTTATTATCTTCATTATCTTTTCTTAAACTTGACCGTTTCACTTCACCTTTGTCTCTTAGGAAGAGACAGACAAAACTAAGGACGTTGTGTAGACAGAGTTGGAGAAACTCAAACTGAGAAAGACACAATGTAACAGACACAAGTAAGAATGAACTGAGCCACCAAAATGGAGGAAAATCCTGGATTTGTAAAGCTGTAATGGTAATGGTGTAGTTTGACACACAAATATGCTTATTTGCTTTCTTGCCAATAGTTAGATGCGTAAATGGATGCAAATCTCATGCCGTGTGGTAAATATTAAGCTTGAGCCAGGAGATGGTTAGCTCAGCTTAGCATAAAGACTGGAAACAGTGTGAAACCGCGAGCCTGACTCTGTCCAAAGAACACACTTCAGAGAATACGCTAATGAATGATTTTTCCAATTGGCCGCATTAGTTTATTTGCTGTTGCCAAATAGTATCCAAGCGTGAAAGATATTCGTTACATAGCTAAACTTGAGTCAAGTAAAAAGGCTCATCATTGTAAATAAAATAAGTTGCAAGTGAAGTGTCCCTTGAAATTAGTATTAAAACTGCAATCCAGAAGCTGCTTTTTACGGAAGCCCTAAAGGGCCATGCATTCATACATTTTATTTCCTCCGTTTTCCTGAGATAACAAGTAAATTTAATTTGTTTTCTCGAGATCTCGAGTTATTATCTCGGAATAACAACTGCCGTTTTCCCGGGATAACGAGATAATTTTCTTGAGATCTCGAGATAACGAAACTTTGTTTTCCCGAGATAACAAGATAATTTTCTTGAGATCTCGAGATAACGAAACTTTGTTTTCCCGAGATAACGAGATAATTTTCTTGCGATCTCGAGATAACGAAACCTTGTTTTCCCGAGATAACGAGATAATTTTCTTGAGATCTTGAGATCTCGAGATAACGAAACTTTGTTTTCCCGAGATAACGAGATAATTTTCTTGAGATCTCGAGATAACGAAACTTTGTTTTCCCGAGATAACGAGATAATTAATTTGAGATCTCGAGATAACGAAACCTTGTTTTCCCGAGATAACGAGATAATTTTCTTGAGATCTCGAGATAACGAAACTTTGTTTTCCCGAGATAACGAGATAATTAATTCGAGATCTCGAGATAATGACTGTGATATGATAGGCCTGAGATTATGGAGACGCCCGGGACCTCGTAGCTGGTCAGCTATGTAGTTAACGACGACATCAGGCTCACTTAGATTGTGCCGCTGATATAGCTGAAGCCTTGCTAACCGTCTTTTTAGATTACGCACACTAATGTGTATATTATCTGTAATGCAAGGCATAATGCTATTTCAGCCTGTGTCAGGCCTTAATTGAAAAGATATGTGACGGTGATCGATTTGCTCCCGCTCCTCTGACATTGCTACACTGAATGATGTTTCCTGCAATGATTTAATATACTACACTATTGTTTTGTTTTCTCAAGATCTCAAATTAATTATATCATTATCTCGAGAAAACAAAGTTTTGTTATCTCGAGATCTCGAGAAAATTATCCCGTTATCTCGGGAAAACGGCAGTTGTTATTTCGAGATAATAACTCGAGATCTCGAGAAAACAAATGAAATTAACTCGTTATCACGCGAAAACAGAGGAAATAAAATGTATGAATGCATGGCCCTTTAGGGCTTCCGTAGCTTTTCATTGATTGATGGGGCTGATAATAGCTGATGTTATGGGAATATCACATATTCAAACCTAAACTCTGATTATTAAATATGCTTTAAACTAACCTTTAGCTATAAAACAACAAAAGATTTACACTTGATGGCAATCAGAAACTTGAAGAAAAACTTTCAACAAAGAACTAAACCAGCAGGAAATAATGCATCGTAATTATGAATGAAGTGATCTCTGTTGGGACTAAATCACACTTGGCGAATACCTAACGCCTGGTCACCGTATCAAAAACTGTTTTAGGCCTATGTGACTTAGCTAATGGCTTAAAGCCAGTTTAGTTTATTGTATAATCACAGTTTAGCTAGTTTATTCATGTTAATCTGTGACTGACCTCAATCAGACGCTTCAAATCGTTATAAATCTAGCATGCGATCAAAGTAACTAGCATGCTAATAAATCATTGAATGAACACACAAATCAAACAAAATGCACATTGAAAACACATGAAGCACAAGCTAAATTAAACCAATGCCTCCATCACTAAGATTGATAACCTGTTAAACTGAGAGGGGAGAAATGGAGGAGTTTTCTGCCAATTCACCAGAGTTACTTAGATACTTAGATATTACTGATTGCTGATTTTTTAAAAGCATTTCTTCTTCTTCTTCTTCTTCTTTATTCATCAAAGGTTATATGACGTAGATATGTTGGGTTTAAGTCTGCTTGTTCATGAATCTCTCATAGACTACAATAGAGCTGGCACCAAAGTCTGGTACCAATGTAAAATTTGATAATGTAATGTCCTTTCCATCTTGTATAGGTTCTCGGACACCGCAAGGAACCTGTAAAATTGTTATCATCATGCGGTTGCCAGGCAACCAGCAAAAACAGGAAGTTACTGCGGCTAGCCCCATACACAATTTATTGTTTGTATGGATCTAACGAATGAGACATATTGTATTCATTAACCTTTCCCCCTGTTTCCAGTGTTTATGCTAAGCTAAGCTAAGCTAAGCATTAGCATAAATCAGTGTATCTTACATTTTGGGCCTCCCTTTTTGATATCTGTACCAAAAGTCCCTCTAAAAAGAACTGCCCACCTCAATCATACGAGGTGATGCATATCAACAGAGTAATTTCCTCTAAACCATAGCAGCTAATTAACCTTTTGTCTCATAATTCCCACACAAGTCTTGAATCGATATGGCTTATCAGGTAATAACTATCTAAAGGGCTTTATCAACCTGAAAACAAATATCTTTAAAACAAATAAATATGCAAGTTTGGTGTGTTGAAGAATTCATCAGCCAGAGGAAACTGTGTGGATGCTGCTCCAGGCTATCTGTAGCTCTATAACGATGACTGATGGACAGAAACATGTCAGTGAGAATTGCATCTTACAAGAAAGTCGACATCGCTAAAACACCTGCTGTCAGAGCTGTATAATGCCGACTGGCTGTCTAACTCCCTGAAATATGACATGAAGGGCCGAGCTAATATTGAAAGTCTGTCTGTCTCAGTCTGTCAGAGTCCCTGAAGGAATTCACAGTGTGCTGCTCAAATATATCTCTCAAATATTGGGAGAGATTTCAGTCAATCTTCACTTCAGCTCTCACACAGAGTCTTTATCCCGCTTATGGCACCGTGCACACTCAGTATTTATTTTTGCACTCCGTTATTAAGTTGATCCAGATTCTAATTCTGATTCATCCGTACCACATGATCATCAAATTATTCTCTGATTGACAACACTGTGGTGGCATTTACTGTGATATACCTGTTGCACAAAGCTCTCCCCACTTAGCATGTAATACATTTGTTCTAAATCAGTCAGAAAACAGACACATTTTGAGAAAAGCAATGTAAGAAAATATGTTTGTTTTTTTATAAGCAGACAGAAACTGGAGGAGGGTCATGTCATGTATTTTGTTTTACTCACTGAATGTGTATTTGTTTGTTGGTTCTTCTTACCTACAAGATCCCATTCCCCGTTGGGTATGTAGGTGGAGATGTCCACGTCCATCATCTGGAGGTCCAGCAGCCAGCCGTTGTGGGTCCAGGAGCCAAACTTCAGGTCACACTTCTGCACATCGAATGGGAACCACCGCACATCAATGTAGCAGGTACTCTTCAGGATGCCTGGAGAAAAGTGTTGGGGAGACTTACTTCTGGCACTGAACAAGGTTTTTAATGGCCCATCTGATGCTAGAATGCTACACAAAAACATGTTGAGGTGGAAGGTCTTATTTCATGTCAGTAATTTCCCTGATTCATTTTGCTTCAGTGAGAGGGAAGGATCACAGCATCACATACATGTTTAATTCGAGATACAAGGTTTTCAAGACATAACATTGTTATGATGTCATGAGTTTTGTTTGAGTTTAGTTTGTAGTTACGTCTGAGGCCTGGGATTTGTGTTTTCAACAGTGTCGTTGCACTCAAAAACTGTGGGGCTGTGCTAATTTCTAGATAATGTTGCTTTAATGTAACATTATGAACCAAAATGCCTTATTTTTTTAAATTTTTAGTTTTCAGTCACTAAAAAATGTCATTTTTAGGAAAACAGAGTACAGAGTCATAATAATGACGAGTAAATGAACAGAATTTCCATTATTAAAGCAGGCTGTAGTAATCAGCATGCTTTGGTGATTTCTGGGAAGAAGCTCTTGGCTGACAAGTAACAGCTTTCAGATGTAAAGGTCAAATTCAACTGTTGTTTCAATAGTTTTCAACCTGTGGCAGATCCCACATTGTAATGTAATTGAAACAGTATTGAAACTATGGTGTCTGAAAAACAATTAATTTACTTTTTCTTTATTTTTATACTTTGACACAAAGATGTCTTTATACCTGCAAATCACCAAAACCATGAGTGAGGTGGAAGTTTTAGTTAGCGAGTTGGGTGTTGATGACAGTGATCAAGCTAATGATCTTTCTGAAGACCATGATGACGATCTCAACAGTTTTATTGTGACAAGATGCTAAAGATGGTGAGGATACATTCAGAACAACCATTTATAATGGTTATGCAGTAATAAGACTTTGTTGACAAAATGAAATTGAATTTAAGTTATAAGTGACGTATTTGTAACACAGTGAATGTCTTACCTGGTGGGATGTACTGGCAGGATCCTGAAGCATTTACTAGCACATTTGTATGGAAGGTAGCATCAAACCTCTCATCAGCACTGCAAGGGGAAAAGAGTGGATAACGTAAGAACAGCAATGGAGCATTTAAAGAGGGAAGCCCCCGAAACAAGGGGACTGATCTTTAGAAGAGGAAAAAAGCCAGAAAGGTGAATAAAAGGACCAGGGGTTATGAAGTTGGTCCAGAGCACAAAGGTAAAGTCAGGTACAAAGAGAAACCCAGACAACAAAGAGAAAGTGAGAGTGAAGGTGACAGAGAGGTAGAGACCAGCGGGATTAGTGTCGATCCAGACAGACGGTGTTTAATTTTACTGATCATCTTCAACAAACATGATTGTCGGCCATCATGACGTCCTTCAAACAGACAGGGATTAGGTACGCTCAAAAATTAAACTATATAATCAGAAAAATACATATTTCACACAAGAATAAAAATCATTCCAGGAACGTGACAACAATTTTCTTACAGGGTACCCAAGGACAGGGAACAGTCATGCTTAGACTGTAACAACAAATGTTGGGGACTCTGTTTTGATCAATACAAAGTAAAGAGAAGCTTGTCAGCAACATAAAATATTAAAAATCTTTAACAAGAGTGGACAGATTTCTAAAAGACCCCAAGAAATGCATTCAATTGTGTAGTATTGTTAACTAAAAAGCACTCACTGAACACATCCCTCCGCCAAGGCTACACAGCCCTCTGCTTTTAATGTTATAAAAACATGAAATGTCAGGTTAGACATTTTAAACTGAATGTGCAATAAAATACACAGTGACAGTCCTAAATGCTATCGGGGGGTTTTAGGGCTTTGTGCAAAAATAAATTGTACAATATTTCAACTGAGTCGTGCTCATGGAATCTTAATGACTCTGTTGATCTCTAACGTTTCCTCTGGTGTCATCATCAGGTCAAAACTTGTGACATTTTAGCAACCTCAGCTGTACTTTGTGTTAAGTGCTCATTAGCAAATATTAGTGTGCTTACACTCTAAAATAAAATATGAAAGTTCCACCACATAACAAAATCCTCCAGGTGCACAACAGCCCAGTCCCAAGGATAAAATGTTGCTAGTTAACGTGCAAACCACTGATGCGTTCACATATGTATGTATAATAGGCTACATATCGTATTGACATTTCAGAAAAACATGTCACATAACATAGACATTGCATGTTTATGACCTGACTTTCATGTCTTGAGGAGGGGAGGCTAGTGCAGTTGCAAGCCAGTGACTCCAGTTCAAGACAGTGTTTCAACATTTGTAAGCATGACATCCCTTTTATGGTGCCAAAAGCCGTATATTTGTGATGGGAAGTCAGGACATCTCCATCTGTGTTTGTGGCAACAAAGCTAGGTGTTTTTAACGACCTAAGGACACCTCCAGCTGAGCTTGTTTCGTCAAAGCATGATCTTTGCCTAACCCTAATGAAGTGTAAAACCAGTTGGCTAGGGTTAATAAAAGATCATGTTTTGGCTACAAATACCTGCGCCTAAACCTAACCTGAGCATAAGCACGGAACTTAACATGAAATTGAAACTTACACGTGAAAATACACAAAGTTGTAATATGTAAAATGTACAGTTTAACATATCAGTAGTTTTGCAAAAAAAACGTACATTGCGAACATTAATCTGGCGACTGGGTTATGTGTGACATGAAAGGAAACACTAATATCTGTCAAGTGACACATACAAAGCATTTAGCACCCTTCCTTAAATCAGGCTTTACAGTGCTGCTGGCACGGCAGACAAAAACAAACAAATAGACCATAGGGGACTAAAAACATAATCTCCCTGACAGGAGTAATTAAACAGTAAAAAGCTTCATTTGATGGCAACATAGAATATTTATGTATTCATAACTATTATAATATTCATTCATCTGTGTATGCTGTGACACCATAGAAACACCATAGAAACACTGAATGAGAAACACTGAATGCACCTCATTGTGAACAATCCAGTCCAAAGCCATACAGAACAGCCTGACTCATACCATCATCTTTTATTCTACATAAGTACATTTCTACCACTTACAGTATGAGACTGGAAGCAGCAGGAGAAAGTGAGGAGCATGCCTAAACTCCTCTTGAAGGCTTTTTGTTGGACAGGTAGAACATAAATTTGAGCAAAGTGCACTGGGACTGAGCCCAGGAGGCATTTAAAAAGACAAGGCTTTACCCAATGCAGATTTATAACTGCTCCATCAATAATCTAAATCTAATCACTTGTTTTACTTAGCAGAGGGTGGAAAAACTAAGAGGCTGTGAGAATACATCGGAACAGCAGCAATCGCTCTTATCCACTACAAGAATAAATGAGCTAAATTAGCATTTAGCCTTGTAATGGTGTTTGGAATACATCTACCTAACAGGCACATTATCTGGGTAGCATCAACATTTAAAAACTGACCCTCAGTTTCTGGTTATTTAAACCATCTATCAAACTACTAATGCAGGACATTTTTATAATGAAAGAGGGTGTTTTAAAATAAGATTCAGTAAATATCCGGATGAGGAATAAATTGTTAAGAACTGAACCTTACCGAAATATGGATATATCAAACCATACATAACATATAGGACAGGTAGACATTCGTGTTACAGGAGACTTCTTGGTGCTTACTCTGAATCACATCTTAATCACATCAGTAGGTAAGTAGAACATGTTTCAAAAAGGTCATATGTCATGTGGAAAAGATAAGGCCATGATGAGGGTGTTGAATCCCAATGGAGTCCTTTTGCCCCCGATGGGATTCCTTCACAATTTAATCACTTTTTTCTTCGATGTGAACCACTGACTGAAAGACCAAAAGACACATTTGAGAAAATGGCTTGCCATTTACTTGCTAAATAACCTGCTAAACCTAGGAACAATCGAGGAATAACATTTTCTGAAAATAATCCTTCCTCTCATAGAACATATTGCTTCAATGTCCACTGGCTCGAATGACTCTTCATGCCTGTGAAAACACTGTTGCAGTATATGATAAAGCGTCACCATCGAGACATGCTGCTAAGGTAAAGAAAGACAACATTGTGCTGTCTAGATTCACAAGTGAAACCATCTGCACATGTAAAGAAAGCAGCTCAGCAGCAAGGTGGCTTACATTATTTACATAGAAAACACAATGAAAGCAGAAAACTCAGTCCCAAGTCCCTTGGCGTCCCAGCTTCCCAAGTGTCTATAGATGGTGAAATATTCAAGTCATCATGTCAGGGATGGCACAAATGGTTCCTATATTATTTATCTGGAATGGGATTAGGACTTCCTGTGCTGACATACAAAACATACAGCTGTCTAACTCTTAGATCCTCCACCAGTCAGAGAGTCTCCATGTCTAAACAGCCTTGGCTAACTTGGAGAGACTACCCTACTGAGGCCTGAAGAAACAGACTCTCTGCAACCCACGGATACAGGAAAATGCATAACTATGCACATTCTCTGTGAATGCAATAACATCAAAGTCAGTCATTGATCTCTGGCCTAAGGTGTTGTTGTATGAACCACCCTATGATCAAAAAAAGCCTGGTGATAAGTCCCCAGGCAGCATCTTCTTCTGAACCCCGTCCAAAGGCTCCAAGTTCAGATAATGTACTTTGTACTGCTGTTTGCTGCTTAAGCATAAACAACAGTTAAAGCCTTCCTCTCCAAAACACCCAGTCACAAAGAGTCAACCCTCCTGTTCTCTCGGAGAAAACTCCAACATTGAAGCACTCAGCGAGAAGCCTGTGACCTTTGGTACCTCTCCACCTCCTGCACTACCTGCTGCTTCTTTCCCACCAGGGCGCAGACAATTCATGTCCCCAGAGACAGTTTTTGTAGATAGAGGTCAGCACACCAGGGACCCCAACTTCCCCTGCCTCATGAAAGACAGAGCACCAGGCCTCTACACTAAACTTTACATGCTTTAACTGCAAGGTTCCCTCCCAGACTTTGCTCATGGAGGGGACCCCAGGCAAGGTAGCTTGAACCAAAGGTTAAGGCAGGTACGGCAAGGTACGCTTGAAACAAACATGTTCACGTGGTTTTACTCTTCGAGCAGAACAAGATGCATGTACAAAGGGGAATAAGCACAGACAATGGCTCTCTCAGTAAGTCTCTCCTCGGAGAGTTGTACACAAAAAGTAAGGCACGTAGGTGTGCAAAGAATGAAGACTTTCACACACACCACCCAAACTGCTGCATGAAGTGGCTATGCTTGTCAAACTGTCAGTTTCAGAGTTACAAAAAATGTTGAATGCAGCCACGCACTCCATGTTTGAAATAGTGTCTGACAATCTGACAAGCACTTTGTTTAAAGCAAGACCCCGAGATCAAAAACAGCACTGCATGTGCTGCTTCAGGTACCAGGGAGACATGAAATACGATCCAGGAAGTCGAGTTTGACTCACAGATCCATGAGTTTGAAGTCTCATTATATGCCAAAATCCAGAGAGTGGTGATTGTCTGTTGTCTCTTGGCTTTAAGGTGCCTGCATATTCAGATGGTTGTCTGGTCAAATAGCATTGAACCCCCACCGCAGCATGTGTCTCTGGCATTAGAATTAGAGTGACTGTGTCTGACAATTTACTTAAATTTCTGTGTAGAGCGTAGAGCTGTGCAGACGTGAGAAAGGACCTAGAGTTTGGACTTCTCACTCAAATTCTCTTTTTCCATTCTTGTCACAACAATTTCTGTCACTTTTCTTGTGAGCAACCAAATACAACGGTATGAATGCTTTCAAAGTCGTTATCACCATATTTAAACGACATCACATCTCTCAAAGGGTGATTCTTAGAGAGGTTTTCCTGGTAATCCCTCGGGTGAAATCAAAAGAGCCAATGCTTTTATGAAGCCCAGTCTCAGAGGACAATACAACTTGGCCATATTTAAAAGCTCACAATTGCTGGGTTCTGCTTGACTTGTCATTGTTTCATGGTTGATTTTTTTTTCTTTATATGCAATTTTTATATTTCTTACACTTTCTGTTATTGTCCCTGCTGGAGTATTGTTCATGCGATGACCTAATTTCCAGATGGGGATCAGTAAAAGTTCATCTTATCTCAAAATCTCAAAATTTTAATCTCATTTCTTGCTGCATAAAAATAGAAATGAATGATTTTACTCCTGATTTACACTGTATGCATACCGAATGTCACTTTCAATCTGGTTCTGTGTCAGGACTATATTGTCGTTATCGTTAGTGATCGCTGATCCCCACCGTAAGCTGCTTAATGTTCTGTATCATCCCTGTTAGATAGCCAAACCTCTCCCTTCTCCCTCTTCGTCTCTCATGCACACGTAGACACACACACACACACACACACACACACACACACACACACACACACATATGCAGCTCGAGCCATAAAAGAATCCTCAATCACCTTGAAGGTAGAGCTGGAAAGCCAGCGCCATCAATCAACCTCACCTCTGCCTTGTATCGCGTTGTCTTTCCCCCATTATAAGTGTGATTCTTTAAGTGTGTTCGGTGTGTGTGTGTGTGTGTGTGTGTGAGGGAAAAGATCATGTGATTCTAAGGTGGCCTGAGAACGACTGATGCATTAAAAGCATCTTAGTCCCCTGTTAAATGCCCTCTCTTGGAGCAAGACAGTAAAATAATGGGCAACAATCACAAACTCCCCACGGTATCTTTTATAGTCAGCAGCGCTATAAAAAAAGCAGTTTTACTCACCAGACAAACACCGCTTTGTTATTTCCTCAAGTGGTATTCCCTCACACATTAATATGATTTATGTATGTATAAGGGAGGTTCCTCATTCAAGCAAGGATTCTCCTCCATCACTTTGTTTGCTTGTGGAAGTGTATAAAATGCTTCCTATAGCAATAACCAGATAACAGACTTAGAGCATCTGTTTTTTTTTTCTCCACATACAGCGTTTTATCTAACGTACGAATTTATCTTGGTGTTGCAGGCCCGGAAATAAATAATGGAATCCTCCAGAGCCAAAAGAACTTCAAGACCAAACACAGAATTTCTGTGAGAGGTACGTAAACATATTTTATATTTCCAATTTTGCCAGTCCTTCCCTCCTATTGTCCTTTTGAAGACCTGTACCATTTGCATGTGCTAGATGAAGTCATGTGATTGCACGTATGCACCGTACATGGGCTGTATATTTTTCAGTATGTCACAGCTGTTAAACAAGAAGGTAAATGTTCTGGATGTTTACCGAGTAGGCAGCTGTCAGCAATTTACGTCTAAAACTGGCTTGTGTTTGGGGACCAAATTGGTGCCACACGTATTCATCTAATGTTCACAAAAGCATGAAACACAATGGGCACTGGAAAATGATCAAGTCTGTATTGATTCCAAGGACCATTCTCCAAAACCGAGCAGGTCTAGACCACATTTTGAATATCAATCTCAGAAACACATAGCAACCTAATTTCTTTGTGCAGCCACAAGAGCCTCATCTCCATCCAAGAAGCAAAAAAGCCAAAATGGCTGCACAGGTTGAATAGAAAAGAGGTTCAGTTAGACTGACCTATGAATAAAAGAAACCAATGAGCTGCTCACAGGAGAGATTCTTTCTTTGGAACCATGAAAGTCCCATTCTTTGGCAAAGCTATGAAAAGAAATGAAGTCAGCCAGATGACTGTTTCCAATAAGACCTGTGGAGTTTGATATGAGAGTTTTATATGTTATGATGATGAATAAAGGTACACTACACAAATGTAATATATGAGATTAAATTCTGTCTATTCTTCTCTAGTTGGGCGTACTATTTGTGTTTCACAGTAGTGTATCTGTTGACATTCCCAACCACTAGGCACCATGTTATAAGCAGTCTAATTCCCACTGCCCATTGCAGGCAACAGATGCAAAGACCCCTGGGATTTATGGTTTATGTCCTCCCAGCGGGAATCTGCTCAATCATCTCATTAATCAAGGCTGTAACCAAGAGTGAAATTTCATCTGGGGAATATTTTCTCCCACTGTGTTTTTGGGTAAACACAGCCCAGACAATCTTGAATATCTGTCCATGCATTACAGAAAACAAATTGGTATTAAGAGAGGGAAAAAAAAGAAAAAATAGATAAAATGAAGAGAGTATGCAAAATGGAATGAAACAGCCAGAGCAATGTCGAATTAACCACTGTGCTGCTCATGGCAGTGGCCAGTAGGCACTGATGTACGCAAAAGTGAGGTCTCATCATTATAGCTTCCTTTCATCATTCCTTCTTTTATGTCAATGTACTTTATTAAATAACCATTCTATTTTATAAGAGTAGAACTACTCTGTGATTTTAAGTGCAGTACGGTGAGATAATAAATCACTCTGTCAGGACAAAAGTGGAGGGATTCTCACAGTCTGTGGAATAGAGATTAAACACTACATTAAAATTAATATACCAATACTGACATGACTTTATAAAATATCTTATATAACTCTCTGAACTAGCTTGCAACCTTTTTGTATTACTAAGGAAGCATAGCAGGAAGTAGTGCTTGCAGTAGCTGATTGGCATTAACGCCTTCATTTATGCGGCATCAGAAAACCAGAAGAGTAAACTATATTTTGAAAGTACCCAACCACAAAAGATCGCTACGATCCACAAGCTCTCTTAGCATTTTAAGTCTAATAAATGCATAAATAAACAACTCACTTAAAAAAAAACAGTTCACTTAAAGGCCACAATCCTACAAACACAAAGCAAAATGTACTTCAGTCAAAAAGGCTACCCGATGTGACAGTTTGTCTTGCTGCTGTAGATGTGTGCTTTTTGCTAACATATCCAACTGTATCATGTCTCACTCATATGTAAGAAAACACCTATCATAATGAATGTAAACAACGAACACAGCTATTTTTAATACCCACCGCTGATTAGCTAGTGTGTTAGCATGCAGACAGACAGTTAGCTTGTCAACTCTTTTCATCCGGGCTGAATGTAATGGAACTGCCACAGATATTATTTGTCAGAGAATTTGATTTACTGATTGTTGACGGGATATATGCTTCTACAATATCTTACTAAACCTAGCTTTAACTAAGATTTGACATTAATTTATGTTTGGTAGGGCTGCATTATTTCTTCCAGCAGAATCCGTGTTGTCTCTTGGATTCTTTGTGAGCAAACCCAAAGTGGAGAGCCTCTTTTTTGCCAGATCTAACTGCATAACCAATTGCTATAAACGGTTTATTCCTTGACCTTAATGTGTTTTTATTGCTCCTGCCTGTCGACAGGTTATTTGCCTGAGGACTGAAGAGAAAAAAGACTATCAATACCACAACTGGTAATCTCAGGATTGTTGAAAAGTGAAAAACTAGATGTAATGAATAATATATCTTAAAATCAACCAACAAGTAGCTGGTGAAAGAACGCATCGATTGGCGTAGAGAGGATATAAAATGAGACGAGACTTGGCCGCTGAAAAGAGCAAAGGATTGTTTATATGCCCTACCTGTTGTAGAGGAGGATATCTGGTACCCATACCAGGTTGGAAGGGAAGCGCAGGTTCTGAACCCCGGGGTAGCTCTCTGGGTTCCATGACAGGTAAATGTCTGTCCAATACTGAAACAAACAACAACGAGAGTGAAAGGAGTTGATATATAATGCAATAGATGAGGGAAGACATATAAATGAGGACAAAACAAGTGTGCAAATGGCAGAACAGTTGAGGACAAACGACTGAGGTTTAACTAAAATGGGATGAATGCCACATTTAAGGCTCTTTACACTAATCGGTTTTTGGTTTGTATCTCAGCCAGGCGAGCCACTTTGATACCTTCGTTGTTGATTATATCGTGTGTGGCAGGGACAGCATATGTTTACAGCTCTGACAGTTTCAGGCATTTCACAGCTTCAATGGTGTTGGTACAATGCCACAAAAATACATGTATCCTCTGTGCGTCATAGCTTCTTTCCTAAAATATATAACATAACAATATGTTACACAGCAATGCAAAACCAAACTGCGTCAGAACTCTCTTTGATCGACCTCAAACCATTAAGAGTCAAACATCGCATCTTTACTGTTGTCTCTTACGCTTTGTCTCTAGCTCTGATAATGGAGCCTGGCAGTGAAGCCTTGCCAAGGCAACAGTTGTTGGCACTGACTCCTGCTCTCCCATTTGAACTGGTCCATATTCAGCAAAGGGCATCAAAGCGTTTCAAAGAACTGAGAGCCTGTGTGTGTTGTGTGCTGCCTCTGTGCCTCTTTTCACGGCTTACAATAAGTAGCTGGAAGATGTTAGATCTGTGGAATGGTCATTCAAATAGGTGGCATGTAAGCACATTGATTTGTTTGTTACTGTTGTGTTTTTCAATGTGTGTGTGTATGTGTGTGTAGTATACAGACATATATAGAAGTCACATATAGATGTAGGCACTCAGATGTTGTAGCTGCAGGGCACATTCTCTATGGAGCAAACACAGTCCCGTTACTAATGTGGCCACAGTACACCGGGCACATCTGTTTGTGCCTATATATATGTATGTGTGTGTGTCTGTGTGCGTGTATATGTGCACATAAAAAGTATGCAATGTGTATTGTGTTTGCATGGATGTGCTCTTAGAACTGATGTATGTGTCTGTGCACAGACAAATCTACTTGTGCATTTGTACCTCTGTCAATCTAAATAATGATTACAACCTACAATCATCCTTTGGGGTTGGGTTACTGTGCATAAAAGTGTCTTTTACACCATCACCACTAAGAGATGCCATCCATCTAAAGAGGGCCTGCTGACATATGTCTCCACTCACGCAGCTAATGACTTAATCACTACACTTGTCATCTGTGGGCCTTGGCGGTTTGGTGCTTGAAAGTCTTCTTTTCATGTTCGCTGGCTGGGAAAGCACAACTAACAGCCAACAGAACAAATTACAGCTCGGTAACTTTGTAGTCTGTCAGGAACAGATGAGGAGGACACTAGGCAACGTAAGGTAACAGCTGTCTAAGAATAGGTTTTGGAGTTACATAAGAGAAATTTAAGAAAGCGTCACTAATTTGAGACAACTCGGTTCTTATTAGGAGGGTGTGAAAATTATTCTGTGAATGCAAGACTGAGGATGATACATTTTAGGGAGTAGGATGCAAATATGCTTATATATACTTACATATGTACATACATACATATATATCATGTGCATACATTATTTATAGTTATAGTGATAGGTTTTTCTATTTTTCCATGTAACAACATGTAAATTCTTAAATGATAATAATAACTCTTATTTAGGCCGTCTTTGATTTTAAAGGATAAATACACCAAAAAATGTAAATTCTGTCATTATCTGCTCGCTTCCATGCTGACAGTGTTGCAGCATTCTCCTAAACACTTGTTGTTGATGGGGACTTGATTCAAAACATTAAAAAAACAGCGTAAAAAAATAGAAAATGGCTCTAAAACAGCTCCTCAGGTGTAATCCAAGTCTCTGTAAGACTCAAGATCCCAAATTGATTTGAAAAGAAAGTATTTACCCCCTTCTTCAGACAAAATCTTCACTGTAGATGCTAAGCTAGCATGCACCCTATCTGGAATGGGTGACAAGTCCTACAGTCTGTCAAGGGTGTAAATAATCCTAATCAATTTGGGATCTTGGAGCTTCTGGAGACTTAGATTACTGTAGACAAGCTGTGTGGATCCATTACATTTTTTTTCAGTCTTTTTTTCTGTTTTAAAACAAGCCCCCATCTATTTTAGTTGTTTAGGAGAATGCTGTAATGCTGTTTTGCTGTGAAGCTCCAGTCCTGTTTACTCTGGATAATCCACAGAGCTCACAGTGAACAGGTGTTATATTTTCTTTGGTAGAAAACAATTCCAGTGAGAAATGTTGACACTATGATGCGTGGATTATCGATTCATGGCAACACGGTTCCACAGAAACATTTTTTTGGAAATTAGGGCGAACTGACCCATTAAAAGGTCGTCTTTCATCACCCGTAAGAGCTGGCTGTAGAGGGGTACACAGAGGTAACACCCAGCTCTTAGAAATCTCAAGCTGATTATTCTCACATAAAATCCAATCCATTCAGATGTGGGACATTCATTGCCTGATAAACCTGTAATCCTAAAATCCTCCATGCTGCAGTGGGGGGGTGAACCTGACCGTTCACTGTCTGACTGTCTGTGAGCTAGTTAATGTAGCCTACTTCTCAAGTCTCCTTCAAAATCTGCTGCGTCTGCAAAGTCCCGTAAGCCATTACACCAAAGTGGATGCCAGTATTAAAGAGGTAGCTTCCTGAATAATTGATTCATTCATACCTTGTAAGCCAGTCAGCAGCCAACTCAACCTGACTAAGTGTATGCTGAAATCCTTAATGGGCTGTTCTGACTGAGGCTTTGGTGATAATGAGGCTGTTGTACCTACCTGACCGGCTCGATGTAACAGTTTCCTGAGCATTGTAATGCATATTCCCTCTACCACTGACTCAGTTTCAGCTTTCTATAATGGGATATGAGCGGTGTGCGTGGATTAAGAGTTAACACTGTGTATTTAAAGAATTTGGCATGTTCAGCCTTTCCAAAACCAAAAACACTAAAGCAGTTTAGGTAATGGATTAAACAGTGTATTTATCTGTTCTAACACAAGTTTTAATTATTAGCATGTTTGGCTAATTAGCTTAGTATCTACAGTAGTAACTGAGAGTTACTTCAAAGTCCAAGAGTTAGCATATCATCAACTTACTGTATTAAAGGTCCCATATTGTGGAAAGTTAGATTTACATGTCCTTAATGAGTATAGAGAAGGTGTAGGTACTATACACTGTAAATACTGTGGAAGTATCAAAATACTCGTTTTCAGAAACTTTGCCTTTAAACGAGCCATCAGCACTTCACTGAGAATGTGATGTCACAACCATACAGTCACCGCCCTCAGCCTTGGGCTTAGTGTGACAGTTGTTGCGAAAACAACACAGCACAGCTGATGCCTGTGGGTGGTGCCTGCTCAGGCCTAACAGAGCTGACCTATCAGAGCAGACCGGGCTTTTCTTAAAAGCACAGGCACTAAAACGGTGTGTTAAGAGAGGAGCTAGAGCAATGGACAGTATGAGAAAAACACAAAATAAGAGTATGAGCCTGAGAACTAGCATAATATAGGACCTTTAAAGTGTGGGCTTAAAGATTATGTAAAGAAAATAACCCCATTTACGGCCATTTAAGTCCTTGATGCTTTCAGAGTTGAGGCTAACATTAGCAACTTTGTCCGTCTGTCCACAAAATGTACAACTCCACCCAAACCAGCCAAGGTCAAAAAGATGTAGAGCATTACATTTGCCAAAAACATCCTCGTTAGTCCTCATTAAAACATACTTTTTGTTGGCTAAGCAGCCAGACAGGGTCAGGTTAGAACAAAAGTACAGTCTCATCTCATATTTTTCTTTATCCTGCTTATAGCGCTAACTAGCTCTATACAGCAATACCAGAACAATGAAGATTTATTTAGTCTGGTGAGGATGCTGACTTCCCTGAACATGGAGCCTTGCCTCTTTTAGCACATTATCATTTAAGTGGTCATCAAGTGCAAATTAGACACCTTTAAAAGAGTTCTTAAAACATGTCAATCAGCTCATGGCGCTATTGTTAGCTTAATTAGCTAGCTAGCTGCTGCTTTTAAAATCGGGAAGCATCAGTTGCCTCTCAGCCAGCAAAATCAATGGTTGCACATGAGCCCACTGTGCCCTCCACCCTGAAATGAGGACCATTTGTTTAAAAATGAATCACTTTCAAGTTGTTAATGTGCGGCGTAATCATTGGGCTAGAATGGAAAGCTTACAGGCATAAAGATGCGTATAAGAAATCCAGTGCAGCCTCCAGTTAGGCCGAGAATTGTCTTGAGATAATGTCTTTGAGAACATGAGTTGCTGGCTTAATAAGATATTTTTATCCTCATCCTCCTGTTACATACCCTAATGCTGACAATACATATTATATCCCTATATTTTTGACACAACCTAATGTGACTGCCTTTTAATCTATTGAAGCCATTTGACACTACTGTTGAGCATAAACTTCAAGCTTATATTCCCTGCTGTCACATGAGGCCCAGAACAGTCACTGAAATGTAAACACTCCTTTCTTCTTTCTGTTCAACGCAAAAGGTTTTTGGTTGCAGCTCAAATCATACTTTGTGGCTCCGAAGATGTGAGCCCATAGGACACGAACAACACGCGCACTTTCCAAAAATATACTTAATGACAATTATGCAGTGATCACACAAAATGTGCTTGGAGAGGAGACATACCAGCTGCAGCCAGGCGTTTGTGATCAACACTTGGTTCTTTTCATCCTGGAGGGGAACAGGAAGAGAGAGAGAGAGAGAGCAATCAGCAGCGAGTAGATGCGACTGTAGACAGATAGTGAATGAAATTATTCCGCAGGGTGCGAGGAAATAAAAAAATAAACGCCGCATGTCTGGTAAACATGAGATGAGATTATGAGACGGATCAGCAATGAAGTCAAATCGCAACCCTGATGACTCAGAGCCGGCATGCTCACCGAATGACAATGATGCACTACAGCTTTTTTTCCCCTCTTGTATGGGATCCTTGTAATGCAACAGAAGTCGTGTTTTGCCATTTTAATCAAGGATGAAATCATAGATAATAAGGAATCGAATGAAAAATAAGGGTAAACAGCAGTTTGAGCAGGGAATAGACAGTGACCCTGTGCATAAATGATGCAGCTCTTCAGTTTCGTTTTGCAAGGGTCAGTTCATGGTCAGATAGTCAGAGAGAGAAAATAGGGAAAGAGTGAGATGAATCTTGATTGACAGAGAGGAAAGCAGAACAAACAGACGCTGAGATAATTCATGGCACACCGGAGAGAAAAAGATAGAACAAGGTCATAAATAGAGACTAGAGGACTTCTGTTTTGCAGAATCTTACATGACGGCGACAAGTTTGTCTCCTTGTTCCACGCTGGTACGCTGTGTGGCTCACTTATTACCTCCCTCCCACTCCTGAAGAAAGCGTAAACTGCTTGACAGTGTTAGCCGGTCACAGCAGCGTCTTCTGTCCTCTGTTTATTCACAGATTTTATACTTCCATAGAATCATTTATGAGATTTATCACTTTATCTTCTACCCATGACTGAAACTGTGCCGCTGGTTCAACCCTTTGAAAAGTTTTCCTTTAATGTTTTGAAATCATGAAATCAATTTGCTCACTTTAATTCCTCTCTATTTCTCATCCCAGCAGACGTAATCCACTGTATAACATTCTTTCTTATCGCACAGCTCCATACTGTTCTCACTTGTTTCCTCCTGCCTCTCCAAGGGACATTTTTAGAAGTGGAAGCTGGAAAATGAAACTTGTTCACAGAGGAGTGTTTAGATTTGACCTTAACTGAGTTGCTGGTTTCACAGTCCCTATCGGTGCTTTTTCAAAATGCTTAGCAGTATGCACGATTTGTAGTTAATGGGATAAAACTTAACAAAATTGCCTTGTTTTGTCTTTTGAAAGGTTTTTGAAGAGAAAAGGTGTTCCTGAAGTTATCACAGTGTACACTGCTTTCAGCATTTAATGAGATTGTAGTGCATAAGCCTCTCTTGAGCAAAACCATATCGCACCTAAACAGAGTGAGGGATTATAGTCTGATGATCTTATTTTTACACAGCTACCTCAGTTTTAAAACCACACATGGAGAGTTTTGTTTGTTAATGTCCATTAAAGTGATTTATAACAGCAACAAACAACAACAAAAGGCTGCATGATCAGAGACTGGAAACCCGTCTGACAGCTTATTAGGTGCACCTATTTCAATACTAACTCAACATACCTGCACTAACTCAGTCCTTCCTTCCCTGCATTTATAATGTTCAGTTGTTATTGAATTATTCTACAGAGGTTTCCTGGTTCTGTTGGACTGCATTGCATTATGCTGAGATGTGTGTGTGCTTTAAGTCCATCTTCTTCATATGCTTGCATATAAACTTCAATGCAAAAGTGAAAACTCAATAGCCATCTTACTATCAGTCTGATAAATCTGTGTAAATGTGGATCGTTTCATTTTTGTAAAAGCATGGACTTGATTTGATTACCTTGGTGTTTAATTCTTTAGTGTTTCGATTGTGATAGTTATTCAACCAAACCTATATCTGTCAAAGACTAAAAGATCTGGGTGATGTCTCAGTACCACGTACTACATTTGATTAACCCTGTTCATCAAAGCGTAGTAAGAGGGGCGCTGCTCTGTCTGTGCCTCTGAAGAAAGTAGTGGTCATTAAACATGATGAACCTACAAACCAGATTCCGAAAAAGAGGCCGGGAGGCTGTGCGTTAATGAAAACAGAATGCAGTCATTAGCAAACACACTGTGTTTACAAACAACAGCTTTATGAAGTGTTCCCGAGCCCCAGCAGTTACATCCTCTATACAATAATGTGCTTCACAAAGAACCTCATCCAGTCCTTAGTGCTGAACAACTGCACCTTTCATGATGCTCTCACCTGTAACCAGTGAACCTGTTTCCCACTCGAATTTGATGAAGTGAAACATTAATATATATTGTCTTTGTACAGTTTTCAATTATGTCAAAACGAATTACCTATTACATTCTGTTTCATTTCTGTTTTACACAGCGTCCCAGCTTTGTGTGTATCCGTGAGCTCCAGAGATAGAAAGTAACTTAGTACATTCACTCAAGTCCTGTGAAATTACGTTATTTTGAGTTTTTTGTACTTTATTTCCATTTTATGCTAATTTTCTACTTCTGTTGCACTACTTTTATATCCATTACCTTTATTTGACAGCAGCAAAATCATAATCTGAAAAGTAACTAGTACTTTTCAGATTATGATTTTTTACACAAAAAAAGTACAAGATAAGCTGATAACAATAAAAACATTACTTAAAATTAAAACATTAGTTTCTGACCTTTTTATCAATAAGCAGATGTCAGTGAGCTGTTATCTGTTCCACCGAAGAGTAACTTCCCCTCTAAATGTCCCAAATGGTTTCATTTGCATTGTCAGCATATTATTGCTGCTAGCCGTTGACCAGTGGAATAGCGTGAAACTGCAGGATGTGTGCTCGCTTGCACAATATAAACAAATGATGGACCCACTTGTGAGTTTAATGACTTGTTGCTCCAGATAATTAAAAGCTGGATTTAGGACTGAGAAATCCAGCCTGATATCAGATCACCATCGCTGAAATCAGCTTAGCTCATCAACTTATAAAGGCTGGGGTGTTCATGACCTTTAAAGTTGTCAGGTTTCCCTCCATCCTCCTCTGACAAAGGATTTTCTGACATTGACAGTGATGCAACAGACATACAACTGTATGACGAACTTCAAAAAGTGCTTAAACTTGTTGTCATGAACGACGAGCAAAGCAAACTCGCTGCTCTTACTTCTCCTTGTAGTGAAAATCGATTCTCACACAATCGCAGCTCCTTTGTCTCGTCCCCGCCTCCTCACCTCCTCCCTAACTCCCTTCGCTCTCCAATCTTATCTCCACCTGTCCTTTCTGATCCGTCCCTCATATAAACAGCCTCCTTTCTCCGCTGCTGAAATAGAACAGCCACCCATTGTGTTCCTCACAAAGCAGCATTTCTCTGTCCTTTCAGTGTAAGTGTTTGTGATCAAGCTCGCAACTGTGGAGATTTGGCTTTGGCGTTGAGGTTGCTGTGTTTTCGCTCTATTATTTGCCTGACCTCTCTTTTGTGGTGTTTTGTGGAATTTCACTCAGCTGCTATGGGCAGTATCAGCCCCGTCACACCCACTATAAACACTAATCTCCTCATAAATCTGCTCAGATTGGTTGCAGACAGACTGGCAAGGGAGTGATGGGCACTTGCATTGACTGAAAGCTCCTTAACTGTGTTTTATTGCAAGTCATCCGACATCATATTGTCAAGGACACAAATATATATATATATATATATATATATATATATATATATATATATATATATATATATATATATATATATATATACAGTATATGAATTGGTCTTTTACTGTAAATCTCCATGTATATTGTTCCAGAGGTGGTTTTTCATCTGTGGGATTTATCCAGGTTTATCCCCAGTGGGGAACGACAGGATAACTTTCTACATCATTTCATTCGATCCAGATCAGGGGATCAGTGTTTCAAAGATACTGAATCAACAAACAGTGAAGAAAAGAAATCATGAAGCGTATCTCAAAATCCTCTATTGTGTTTCTTGCGCTTGGCTTCACTTCGGATTTTCATCAGTTTCCTGAAAAAATAGAGCTTTAAAGGGGCATTTTGAGATGACAGATGAACCAGATGCCTTTGTGTTTGAATGGTTCAACAGATACGCTCAGATTTCTGCTCCACCACAACGTAGTGTGTGCACAAAGGATGCAACACAGCCTGCTTTAGCAGGGGCGCAACGAGAAGTGTCTCTCAAATATAATCTGAATAAACTTTCTGTGTCAGGGTTGATAGAATCAAATGTGAACACAAGTGGAAAACAATGTTGTGTGGCGGAGCATTTATTAAGAAGAATGTTTCTGACCAAGTGGCTCTTGACCAGGAGCACTTATGAAAGTTACATTATAATCACCATGCCAACAGAGACTCAGGTTGACTGTTTCTTTCATTTGGATGTCTTTTTTACTCTTAATGCACAAAATATAACCTTGGAAGTGGTTCAGGAAGTTTTAAGATCCTTAGAGCCAACATTTTGGGAAATTCGCTTAGTCATTTTCTAGTGGTGAGTTAAGCCTCATTTCAATCAGGAGAGACAAGTGGATGAAGTAAAGATGATGATAATTACAGCAGATGATATGTGATAGTCTTGTTAGAAAGTACTTGGTGCTGAGACTCTACAGGGAGAGTTTTGTAATCAAGGGACATCTGCCCTGAGCATCACCAAGATGAAACCCAGACACTGGTGGTGACGGTGGTGGCTGATGACTCTGCCGAGACCGACAGGCTGATGAAATGACCAAGCTGCTGAATGTGCAAAGACTGGGCTGTGGCGGAGAGGTGAAGGGGGCGTGCAAAAGAGCACCATGACTGAACTAAAGGCAGAGAGGAGAATCATATATAAAAAGACAGCGGCAAGAGGATGGGCTTACAATGTAGGTGTCTCGCTGTGCTATTACATAGATACATTTTTTAGCCTAGTGTGAAAAACAATTATTTTGCTTATACAATAGACAGAAACACAGTAACACCCACATGTAGGCCTAATTGGAAGCCCGTAGGATAATGGGAAAACAAGTTTAAGCAAGACACTGTGAGCTCATCAAATATGCTGTTGTAATGTCAGCTACAGGCGGTCCTATGGAAGGTCCATGTCCACAGACCAAATCCTGAAATTTCATTAATGTCATTCCCAGCTCCCCTGCAGTGTAACAGTCCTTTCTGAATCAGGCTTGCGATGAGATTGACGTCACTCTTGTATTTGTCCATTATCTATGAAATAGGCCCAGCTGCTGGATAATTTAGCATAGCATAACGACTGGAAACAGGGAAAGAGCCAGCCTTGGTCTGTCCAAAGGTAAAGGAATCCACCCACAAGCACCTCTAAAGCTCACTAATTAACACATTATATCTCATTTGTTGAATTCATAAAAAGTTCAATTTAAAATTAGCAGAACTATTTTATGGCTCTGAGCAATTGCCATTAAATTAGCGTCCAGGAAGTTACTGGAAATTATCCTTCAAAGGGGATGATTTTTTTTTTTTTGATTGATTGATTGAACAAATGTTTCATTATAATTTCACAAAATATAATCAACTGACTGGCAAGAAACTCACCCATTATCTACTCACCCCCATGCAGATGGAAAGCTCATAGTCGACAAAACATTTCTGGAGCTTCACAGCAAATCAGCATTGCAGCATTCTCTTAAAGTGTAACTCTCGCCAAAATGCAACCTAGGCTTTTTTTTGTCCATCCTGCCAGTCGATCCCCGAGTGCGGCGTACCATGGAGGAAAGTGAAGGTGGAAAGCTCCATGTTACGCCACACTCGGGGATCTACGCATCTCGACTGGCAGGACGGCTACTGCTACTGCTAGCGTGAGTTGTTCAAAAACCTTCTTTTTAGTAAACTCTGTATACAAACAATGTTCTCAATGCTCGTGTTCATGTGTAGAGACCCTGGTGATGCTACGAGCAAAGTTTCATGTTGTGTCGAGTCTTCTTAGTGTTTTAAAAATAGCGATTTTGATGCTACCATACAGCTGCCCCTAGCACGCAATTGAAAATGATTTGGGCCCGAAAACGAAACTATGGTAAATCTTAAAAGTGGCTTTTTCGTCGTAATTATGCTTTTACACGAAGGTTTGACTCGGGTACGTTCACAAAAAAAGCTAGGTTGCATTTTGGCGAGAGTTTCACTTTAAACAACTGGAATAGATGGAGAAACCATAAAATACAGCTTGTCTGTTGTAATCCAGGTCTCCCGAAGCCCAGATCCCAAATTAATTTGAAAAGACAATAGTTACACCCTTGTTGCTCATCCACCCACATCAGGTTCACACTAATTCTTCTAGCATAGAGCTACAGTGAAGATTTAAGCTTTAAAAGAGGGTTTAAATGACATCTTTTCAAATTAATTCGACTTCGACTTCGATCCCACAGGACATATGCTGTGTGGAGCCATTTTATGTGTTTTTTTCAGTTGTTTTTTTGCATTTTAAAACAAGTCCCCATCTACTTCAGTTGTTTAGGAGAATGCTGCAACACTGTTTTGCTGAGAAGCTCCTGTGAAGAAATGTTTTGTGGACTACGAAGCTGCATCCAACCTTCCATCAGCATGGGGGTGAGTAGAAAATGACTAAATTTTCATTTTCTTATCCTTGTTCTCCTTTAATCCTCTCCATGTGAGAGCAAATAAAAGTATTTCCTAAAAGGTCGAACTATTGCTTTAAGTAAAAGCATCAATACTACCTTAGATTAAGTGAAAGTGTCTAAGTGTCTAAGTAATTGGGTGGCTGATGAGCAGGAGGTTCAGAGGGTCATCCACTAATCGCATAGTTGGTAGTTGGTGTGAAATAAATGGAGCAAAAATTGCAATTTTCCCCTCTGAATTATAAAGGAGTAGTTACATTAAGTATCATGAAATATAAATACTAAAGTACAGCACACATACCTCAGATTTGTACTTAAGTACAGTATCTAAGTACTGAAATGTATTGGTTTCTTTGTAAGCAACATAAGGAACATGGTGTCCCTTTACATAGTGGATGGTGACCAGTCCTGTCCACGTCTGCCCGTCTGTCTGTGTATCTGTCATTATTCATGGTGATGAACCCAGTTTGTGGACATCGACCTGCCCCAGTTTCCTGGTTAGACAGTTGCCCAGGAGCAGATGGACGAATCAAAGGCCACATTACACACACATACACACACACACACACACACACACACACACAACCTGCTTTACATTATTTACAACTGCCCAGTAAGCATTAATTTACACGATCTTGCCAGCTTATCCATAATGTATTGAGTAAACTAACAATGTAGTTAACAACCATATACACAAACACACACACACACACACACACACATATTATATATATATATGAAAACATGCAATAACTTTTCAACAAATGACACTACTACGATAATCAAAGCACATTTTCAATCAACACCAAATTATTATTATATTGAAACGTCCTTCAGAAAAAAAAACTAAATCATCTCGTCACGTTGTGTTCAAAGCACCATATGTTCTCTCAGGGGATTGCTTCGCCTCTCGACCGTCTCCAGTCTGCTGTTTGCAAGCTCTCAGAATACATTCAAATGTTTTCTCATACTATATGTGCTGTAGAAAAGTTGCCTATATTAATAATAGAATAAGACACATAAGAGCGTACAGCTCTTACCAACATGTAGTTATCATGAGAAGACTGCATGCACGTCTTGTGACAGGGCTGGCTCAGGGATGTGACGGGGTGTCGGCTTGGGTTTTTTGGATGAGTGCTTCGGCTGTGTGGTGGGGCGAACAGGCAGCGGGGTTATGTGTGGGTTGAGAGAGGAAAGGTGCATGCGTTAGGGAGCAGGAGGAAACACACGATGAAGCACAAAGAATAATACATCAAATGAGATGTGACAGAAAATCTGCCCAAACCACAGAAGTGTCAATTTAGGAGCTAGAAGTTTGACGTGAAAAAGAGTGAAGGAAGGATTGTGGCCCCATTAATCTAAATGGGGTCTCTTTGTGTTTATGTGTGTTTATGTGTGTTTCTGTGTGTGTGTTTGTGGATCTAAAACAGGACACACACATAAAAACTGATCTTTTGAGCAAAGCTCTTCTCTTGAGAAACCACTTCAGATGTTATAGGCATACATGAAAATAAAAAGCAAAAAAAAAAAAACTGTGATAGCTGGTTGTGTTTAGTTTTGTGAGTGTACAGATAGTGTTTAAAGGACTAGTTTCTTCTCGCTCACTGATTCTCATTTTAACATGTACAACAACAAAGTGTAAAAATGCCATGTTGTGGTTTTATGGCCTCTATTATTTCTTGGCTGGGTGACTTCCCGGAGTCTAACAGGCTGGCTACAGTTAACACTTAACGTATGGCAGCGCATTCACAGAGCAGCTGCTGCAACACAACGCTTCCACTGTAATCAATGAAACTGGCGACACCAGGCATGAGAGCAGCATGCGAGTGGTACATATGTGGACTTTTTGTGAAAAACACTCCACACAAATATAGCCTATCACTGGCTGCACCATGTGCTCATTTAGGCTCTGTCTACACGTATACAGGTATTTTTGAAAATGGGGGTTTACAACAAAAACGATCTCTGTCAAGACTGGTGTTTTGAATTTCTCTTGAAAGTTTATCTGGTTAGTCAGTGGTGTGATTTTACTTTTTATTTTTAAGTATTAGGCTACAAATTATTTCTGTAAACTATTTCTGAATTAATCCTTGCAGGTCACATTGCCTATGTTTTTGCAGCCCTTTCTCACTTCTCACTATTACAGCAGCCCGGTCAGAAGCCCTACGCTTCTAAGTTTGACGCTAGTTACCCCGATAGCATCATTTTTGGAAGCTTCCCTCTCGCCTTGTAAGTCCAAGTCAGGTGGTGGTTGGGTGGGTTGTACACAGGACTTCCCCTAGAGGACTGGGGTTCACAAACCATGTGTGACCAAGTGACAACATTGATTTGTTTTTAAGTAATGTTGCACAAGTAATACAACTTGCATAAATTATGTAACATGAGTTAACTAAGTCACCTGATTGAATGTTATTAAACACAAAGCAGGATGTTTACAGAAACCTAACCAAGTACTTTTTGTGCCTAAACCTAACCAAACTGCAACCATTTGACAACGTGACTGTGTGTCAGCAAGCTTTATTTTGAAAATCTAACTGAACTTTGCAAGTAGTTTTGTGCCTAACTTGACCACGGAGCCCTTGGAGAGAGTCATAGGTTGTAGTTTAAGGCCACTGACCAAGCAGTCGTATTTGAGGAGTTGGGATTGAGATCATGTTGACCTTCGACGGCTTGAATTGGATCCAGGACTTAGATGTTTGTATCGTTGTGTGTGAGCTTCATTGAAATTGTGTGTGAGGAGAGTTGTTCCAGGGACAACTCAACATCACGTCTATTGAGAAAAAACAAGACGGCATTTACTGTAGATAGCAATTGAGAAAAACAATGCTGATGTGAAAGTGGTATTCAGGCTCTCATCTAACTGTCAGCAGGAAAGCAAATAAGCACATTTCCCAAGATGTTAAACTATTACTTTAAAGATGACACATAATAACCGTAGTTGTGATCAGAATGGGAAAAAAAAATGTCTAAGGGGGAGGGAGAGTGAGGAGCAGCTAAGAAGGAGAGGGGAAAATATATGACAGAGCATATCTCAACACTGAGACTGAATTTTCTTGTTGGATGAAAGAACGGAAAGAAAGGCCTGTAGTGCCACCAAATGAAAAAGGATCGAGGGGGTGAAACAAAGAACTTGCTCTTTCAAAGGTGAATATTCTCACTGGGTTGGGGGCTGGGCTCCACTGGTTGGAATAACAGTTTTCAGAGGAAGATAAAGTGCAACAAGCGCAAGTATATGAATTAGTATGCACCACAGTCACTGTCGATAAAGCAGATGGAATACCTTAAACATAAACAAAACAAAAAACCCTGGAAAAAGTCCCAAGTGCAAAAAGTTTGACGAAGAGCATTCAGCATAACTTTCTCTCTCGCGCTCTGTGTTGATTTCCAAAATAAATTTCACAACACACTCACATTTTCTCTCTACCTTCAAACAGACTCTACACCGTACATTGCCAAGACACAAACAGGCTCGCACACTCACCACGTCGATGATTTGTAGCAGCGTGAGGCCGAGTTCCACCACGATGGGTGCAGAGTCGTTTTGGACGGGTCTTTCCAGCCGATTGTAGTTTACCATGAGGTCGCGGTACAGCTTCCTCTGGTACACACCGCCATGACAGCCTGGAGGAAGAGGATGGACGAGGAAATTGAGCAAATAAGGAAGGACAGAGGGAGAGGAAAGGCATCAGTGAGACAAAGTGAAGGATGAAAGAGAGGAAAATGAGAAACAATAGAAGTCGTTTGGGGTGTAAGAGAGCAGAGAAAAAGTAAAATAATGATAGATAGTAGAGTTCGAGGAGTAAAAGGGAAGAGGAAAGAACAGGTGAGAAAGGAAGATAACGCAGGAGGTGACATTTTAAAATTTTACTCTTTACATCTTCCAAAGACTCATCAACCCACTACTTCAATAAAACATACTCAGAATATTCTCCCACTCATATTAATGTCTGTAATCTAATCAAAGTTATTATTGCAATTATTTCCAACATTGTTCACACCGCGCCAAATCCCTCAAGGAATCCTGATTAAGTCACAATATGCTGGACGTAATGAGCACATCATTAACTCAGTGAACTTATAATTGCGTTGACTGTGCCTTCATTTTGTCTCTCCTGTGTTCATTAGGCCTCATCAGGAGGGTTATTGAACATTGAGGCATCCATCTTTAACAGGAATGGATATTATAGCTCAGTCCCTGATGCAAAGGAAAACCCAGTGAGTCATGAAGGTAGGTGTTAGCGTAGAGAGGCCAAGTCCCTCCCCTTCCGGTGGACCAGCATGGAACATTATTTCAGAGAAAAACATGGAGAAAGAAAAATAATGTTTTCATCCTGTCTGAATTGTGCCATGAATTACATATATGATGTTTGTCAATAGTTTTTCTACTCGAGAAAGTCGTAGTTTGTCACAAAACTAATGAAGTATAAGTGAAAATATGTCATTAGAAAGACTAAACACCCACCAGTCACATAAGTGATGTGGTTTTGTTTAATGTTCCCCGAAACCCATAACCAAAACCTTGTAAGCCGGTCCTGTATATACAGTAAGCTAGCTCACAAAACTGACTAACTCTCCTTTCCTGTAACAGCAGCTGTCAACATGCCCAGACATGGACTTGGTTGCGATTTGAATCTTTTTTAATACTTTTTCTATCCCGAGGTGACGGCCGTGTTGGTGTTGGTGACATATATAATGCAAGATGGTGTAGTTCACTGGGCGGTTTTACACAAAACTAAATGGTATTTTACTACTTTCACAACCAAATATTACTTTCTAGACTTTCAAAATTATGCTGTGTGTAATTCAAATGAGATCAAAAAAATATTGGTCTCCTTAACCACCATGCATATAGGAGAGTCTCAGGAGAGTCTATCTCATAAAAGGAAGGAGAAAATTGTACGGTAATAAACGTAATTTATTTTAGTTATTTATTTGCTCCTTGAATTACATGCACAGGAAAAAAGTTACACAAAACTATGGCTCTGTACAATATTTTAATGAATTTGTTTGCTGTTGTTTGCAGTCAGTTTAACTCCTCTACATGTAGCTTACCTCATAATTAGAGACTGAACAGAGACAAGAAAAACAGTGTCAGTTGTTGCAGCTGTTAAACTTGTTTACATTCTAGTGATGAAGCCCTCTAGTGGCTCTAGTAATAGAGAGGAGGGTGGGTTAGGGGGAGGCCACTGAGTTCCAGCCAACCAAACCCTAACCCAAGTGCTGCCTGATAACAACACAGATTTATTTTCCAACAGTAATTTAACAGTTTTGGATGGTACCAACATCATGTCCTGCCAATATGGCACTGACTGACACTACAAATCTGTCTGTGACAGCATGCTACATTGTCCTGTGCTGTTTGCAATATTTCAATCCAAGCTATGGAGGCAGTGGTCCAAACTGCAGCTTTAAGTCTCAAGATGTAACCACCTGTCGCCTTACACTTAACCTTAGATACTCCTTTTCACGTCCATATGGGAAAAGACCTCCCGCCATCTTATTTACAATCATGTCAATACAATCCAGCATTATAAACCCATTATAATGTAGCTGTAGGCAAATGTCAGTATTTATAAATGTATTTATTAAAACTTTTACTTCTCCTGTAGGCTCCTACGAGTGGAGGTTGGGGTCTGGACAGACTGATGAAAATGTCCTCACATGCGTTTATAGCCATAATGTTATAAGCACATATGATGCTTATAAATGTCAAAGAGGAGGACTTAAAGGAGAACATTTTATTTTTTGAAATATTGGGTGCATCAAGATCGTCTCATTTTCATGTCCATCAGAATCATTTGGACGCCATAATCACATAACAATTCCAAACACAGTGGCTGTTAGTCTCATGTCAAGGTCGCCACCAGCACAACATTTACAAAACCTCCAGATTCCCTCATCCTTCAGTGTCTCATCTCAGCCAGAACTGAAAAGGTCTCAGCCTGCGTCTCCCCAGCGACCCTTGTCCAAATTAGATGTTGTCTCAACATATTTCAGCAATTACCGAGTGACAGCCAAGACGCGAGCGCGCCCACAGTGACTGAGTGGATGACTAATTAGCTAATGAGGCAAAAATAAACAAAGACGGCTCGCTGTGTGTTTGGGTGTGAGGGTGTTGGCAAGTGTCGGCTGAGGCACCCCTAAATCTTGGCGTGACGGGGAATCTGCGTAATGGGTGAGAGTGGCAGCCAGCAAAAGTGTCGAGGGTCGATGGAGTGAAGCGAGCTGAGTGAAAACAAGCTGAACAGAGTTGAGCTCAACAGTGAGGAACCCTGTCACCGAGCCACTGTATAAATGAACATAACTGTGAATGGATGGCAACCTGGGATATACTGCGGCTCATATACTACAGTACATTTAGTTAAGTCAATCCCTCTATTTCCTAGCTGAGTATTTCCATTGTTTGCAACTGATGCATCTGTTTTCTACAGTCATTTTTCATGTCTTTTAAGTAGTGACAGTCGTTACCTCCTGCCCATAAGACAGAAGACGGTACAGTCGAGTACAATAACTTCTGAATGATTTGGTTTCCAGGATTCCAGCAGAGAAACACACACACCACCAGTAATTCCTACTCCAGTAAGGCAAAACAGGTCAATTTGTCTGCACCTTTCACAATGAGGTAATTCAAAGTGCTTTGCATTTGATGAATAAATAGCCCCAAGTTTAACTAAAACGTCCCATGAAGTTCATAACCTCAAGACTCATCTACTGTAATGCACTGTTCTCTGGTATCAGTAAAGGAAACATTCATAGGCTTCAGTTAATTCAAAATGCTGCTGCTCAGATTTTAACTTGTTCTAGCAGAAGTGAGCACATAACCCCAAATTCTTGTTGACCTTCACTAGTTACCAGTTAGTTTTAGAATTGATTTTAAGAATATATTGCTTGTTTTTAAAGCCCTACGCGGTTAAAGCCTGCTCCTCAGCAGCTTGATAACTCAGTTGCACTAAGCACACAGCCCCTCAGCCAAAGAGCGAGCCAAACCCAGTACTGTCAAACCGGCCTCCGTCTTCTCAGAGGCTGTGCTGTGTTCCATCCCAGCCTGCCTGTGTTCACTGGGAGCTGCCAATCTGGGTACAGTCAGCAGACCGCTAGCTCCATGGGGAGGGCGTAATGCATATCCGTTGCTATTAGCTGCTATAATCAGCAGTTATTATGTGCAGCAAGTCTCTCCCTAACTGCCACAAGCTGTTTCTTTTCTTTTCTTTTTTTTTGTTTTGGCCTTTCATGGCTTTATTTGACAGGACAGCTTGACAGTGACAGGAAATAAGATGAGAGAGAGGGGAATGACATGCAGCAAAGGGGCACAGGTCGGATTTGAACTCTGGGCAGCTGCAGTGAGGACACAGACCTTGCACATGGGGCGCAAATGCAGTAGTAAACAGAAAAGTTATTTTTACCGATGAGGCAAACTTTCTGTGACCTCGCTGGCCTTGTCAGTCTCGTCCGGCGGGGCAGGAGAGAGCTGCTCTCTCATTTTCTTGTTTTTTGGGTATCAGCAAGGTTGGTGTTACAGAATGTAATGGTTGGGGTGGTGGAGGCAGACGACGGTGACCGGGGGGTGAATTTAATGACACTGTGACCAGTGCTTCCATTTTATCTGTGAATCCCAAAAGGGCAGAGAGACACACATCATAAAAGCTCCTCCTCAGACAGACTGAACTGCTAACAGGTCCTGTAGGTCCTGTAGACTGAACTAGTTATTAGACTGGGCGCTGGTTTGCATCAGGACAGGTTTGTGAGAGCTGCACAGTGTCCCATATGTGATGCTCCATGTCAGCAGTTTACCAGTTATGTAATGTCTTTCTTACTCATTACTCTCTCAGTATGTCTCCTTTTAATGCGCCGTTTGCAGACTTATCAAGGTCATGCCACTGCATTGCTTTGCATGTAC